>NC_071536.1:4056939-4357447 GCF_026979565.1 Vidua chalybeata
TAATTCATGCTATGGTTCAAAACAGGCACCTTCCTGCAAAGATACTGATTCCACACAGAGGTCAAAGAAGCCTAGACCATTAAATTTCCTAAACATGAGAGGGAAAACCCCCAGTTCTCCCAAGTTAATACAGGCTCAGTTTCTTGGTCAAAACACCTCCAGTGTCAGCCTGCTCAAAACCAGTGCAGATCCAATTCCTGTGTCTAAGGGAGGGGGAGAACAACCCTTTGAGTGATTCATGGAGTGCTTCTCTTCTTGGGAAAATTGTTCCTCTTTGGATTTATTTTGAAATGTTACCCTCCCACTTATTTATTTCTTAATCTCCATATTATCTAAAAATTCTTTAATTTATATATTTTGCATAGATAAGGTGGGAAAAAAAAGATGGTTTATATTTAGCATGCCTCTTGTGAATTTCTGTCATTCTCACATCAACAGATAATGTTTAATCTAGTAAACTTCGGGATAATTTAAAATAGCACTCGTCTCCAAAGTCTTGTAGATCTCCAGCATTTGGAATGTTATTCTTCAGGGAACCCATTAATTTTCACAAAAAGGTCTCAAAGGGCTGTATTAATTAACAGATCCAAGTAATCTACAAAAACTGAAATACTGCCAAAACACTCTGCACGTACTCCCAGCTCATTAAAAACACCAAAATTCTCAGTTTAACATTAAATAATTCCCACAGGACTTACAAAAAAGCTTACACAAGTATGGTATTTAAAAATAATTTTAAATGCTAGGGAAATTTACAATGATTTATTATCACAATTACACATAATAAACCTTTCAGAGCTATAGCTCTAACCTAAGTTATAACTGTTACTGTGTGATAAAGTGCTCCATCAATATGTCCTTTCCATATGGACTTTGTGCTCCCATTCTCTCACTCCTGCTTTTTAGAGAGCATTTTGTTCAATCTGTCGAAACTGCTACAGAAACAGACTCAATCTTACACCACAACTGATCTAAAAAGGATGAAGAGCTCAAGAAATGATACTGAAAGAGGGTAATATCCAACCCTAAAGAGATGAGGAAGCAAACAAGGGCAAATAATGCATTGTTTAAACATAAAACCAGGTTGAGGATGCTAACGGATTAGAAATTGTTTGTAAGGACTTAGCACCTACTGTTAAACTCGTCAAAAAACACCCTCAGAAATTTTCAATGACTATCCAAGTTATGCCATAGTCCCATCTTTGTTCTACTCAAAGTGCACCAACTGACATATTTTATTCTGTCTTCTCCTCCTTTGCCCTTCTCCCCACATCCCTCCAAGCATGACTGTGCACAACCCAGTTCCATTTGTGTCCAAAGTTCCCAACTGCAAGGTCACACAATTCTAAACTTGAGGCAAAAATCAGGCCCAAAACCAAGCAGTTTTATTTCCCAATGTGTCAAAGATAAAACATGTCTTCTTTTCAAGAAAAAAACAGCCAACCTAACAAAAACAAGCCTGAAGACTTAAAATCTTTGAATACTCCCACAATATTACATTCCATTTTCTATTCCTTGGACTCACTTGTGACTTCACTTTTCTATGAAGTATTTTCAGTACTTCTTTATCTACATTTCAATAAAAAATTTTTGTGTTGGTCCTTTCCCCAAAGATACACTTCCTCTTGCATAATGGAACTTCTAGCTGCAGGATTGCAGACCTTGGCACAGATACTCACACGAAAAGCATGTTGAAGCACTTCATTGTCCAGGAAGTTTAAAGTCCACAGAGTACCACACACAGTGCTCCATTATGTCAGGAATGACACACTGGGCTGAACAATATGGAATACCTTAAATGCCTGAACCATCCACCAGAGTGGTTTTTGCTATATAACCACATGCAACACAAAATGGGGTTGAAGGACATTTCAGTATCAAAGGCACCAATTTTCATATAAGCAGTGCTAGCCCATATGTCATTATTAGCTAATGAATTAAATTCAGACCCCTAAAACTATTAAACCACACATTACTGCTTCATTTTTTGAGGCACATTGAGTTTCATGGATGTCTCTGTGCCACTAGATCACGTTACAGCATTAAAACAACACATTTTGTTTCTATTTTTGCCTTAAATGCTCAGAAATGCAGGGAAGTCAATTTTAGACAGAAAACTCTCCCTGATCTCTGTGGCCATCAATCTTCCTTCATTTGCTGTTGTCTCGTTTGTCCTTCCCCTGCCACTACCTCTCTCCTGAGAGGTAACTGATCCATTTAAACACTGTTCACAGCACAGAAAGGATTTTCTGGCCTCCCTGCCTCCCACAAATGCCAGCCAGGAGCAATGCAGCCAGTACTGTGGAGTATCTAAAGGATGTACATAATTCCCATCCCTGGAAGTGTCCAAGGCCAGGTTGGATGGGGCTTGGAACAACCTGGGACAGCAGAAGGATCCTTGCCCATGGCAGGAGTTGGAAAAACAGGAGCTTTAAGCCCGATCCAACCCAAACCATTCTGGGATTCTATGAATGTAGCTTGAAAAACTACACAAAACTGCACCAGAAAAATTTCCCATCATGTGAACAAGAAGTGCTGCTCATTTCTGGCTGATGGTAGTTTTGCTTTTGAAAGCAGTGATATAAATATACACATATTTTACTAAGACAGACATTTGTATAAGAAGGCTATGTTAAAATAGCAGTGCTTGGAGCAGCACTATAGCATTTGGCAGCATCAATTCCTGTAAAGTTTTACTGAACATCTTCAAGTTGTCTTAGAATTTGATTTATAGTTGGTTAGCAGAATTATGAGGCTTGATTTCCCAGCACTTTCAATCCATAACTCAAACATATGAAAAACCAACAAATACCAAATAGAAGCAAGGGGACTTCATTGATTTTAAGTTTAAAAATCCAAACATATTTCAATTCAAAGAAGCTCAAAAAGAAACTGTAACTACAAAAGAGATCAATAAATAAATCTGAATGGGTTCATTTGCTGCGGTTACGTGAGGGATAGCACACACCATTTAGTAACAGTTTCATTATATCAAAATGCAGCAATGCCACAATGAGCAGGAAAACAAGAGAAGCAATGCACTGACCCTAACCCACGTTACCCAAACACCAAGAACGAAGGACAAAATTTCAACTGATAGCAAAAGATCAATTACTAACCAGAAGAAGGCGTTACAAAATAATCAGCTTCCATACACCCATAAAATTATGTGAATTATGGAATCATTAAGGTTGGAAAAGACCTCTAAGATCAAGTCCAACATCAAGGCAGCACTACCAAGGCCACCACTACCCCACATCTCCAAGTGCCACATCCACACATCTTTTAAAGGGAGATAGTGATGGTGTGGGATGGTGACTCCACCAGTTCTCCGTCCAGTGCATGATGACCTTTCAATAAAGGAAGTTCCCTTCCTAGCAAAGCACAATCTTGCTCATTTTAATACAAGAAATTAATAGAAAATATTCCAAATAACCTCTATTTCTGAATGAATTTTAAAATCAAAGTACAAAAATAAAGCAAGATACAAAACACTGTCTGCAGCTATATGGCCAACTATAAACCATAAATTTTAATAAAACAAACCTGTTTTGTTTTGGACACTCTGTGCCTAAAACACGCCATTTCACACACAGATGCCTTTATTTTTAAGGGAAAAAAACAAACCCAAACAAATAAATATCAACAGAAATTCAGTCTGGAAATAGCCCTGATAAATGTAGAAACAGTTTCCAGCGTTGCAGTCCATTAACTTCCATACTTATGAGCTCTCACAAGGAAACAAGGATGATCACAGCCTTAGATAAACATTCACATGGGTGACATTTTTATTTCAAATACCAACATTTACATCCCAGTGCCCAGAAACTGAAATCTCCATCAGTTCTGTTTTGATTATAAGAGATATAAATCTAATTGGTTTGAAACAAGGAAAGAGAGAGATGCAAGAACAGCTGACAAGTACTATTCTACCATTTAGTATCAATTAGTGAAAAATCAAAATTAAGACATTCTTTTGTCTGGTTTGACAGAAGCAGTTTATTACTTACTTAGCTCATCTGTCCTACACTGATGATTGAAAAATGTTAATATAAATTTTATGATTTAGCTTAAGACTGAACTAAAAACTCCACAGACTTTCAAATCTTAGCAACATCTACAATTGGAATGAAGTTTTCAGAATATGCTCAGCATCCCCAGGGAAATGTAGTCATTTTGTCTGAGTCTCCATAGGAGAATTGGTCTCTTCTGCAATATGGATGTTTGTTTATACACCTGCAGAGTAGCTGCTGAAAGCTGCATCTGAATTAGAATTTGGGCAATTACGTGATATAGAAAGTTTGTCCCTGAAGTCGAGCACAGCCTCTGAAAATTTGAGCATTAGTGAAAATATTCAAGTAAGAAAATTGCTGCCATACATCTGCTCCCTTTCATAGCTCCCAAATCCCTAGCTAGGGATCTCTTGCTCCTCACCTGATCTGCACAGAACTTAGTGCAGGCAAAAAACCACAAACCAGTGTGATCTAATGGTGGTGCTCGCCAGTCCTAACCAATTATAACAGCAGCAATTAAAGTTTATCCAGTAAATAAACCCATAACCATAACTCACCACTGCCATGCATCTTCCAGCAGCTCCTAAGGACTTGCTCCAGCACAAGGACACCCCCTCCTCCTGGCATCCAGGGGGAATAGAACAAAAGCACCACTGCAGACAATGCACAGCCCCTGGACTTGATGGCATCTCCATCAAAACCAAGGGTTCAAAGTCTATCACTGGATTCCTGGTACTGGTAGGCTGTTTATTCCTGCTGACTATGTTCTGTTGACTATGGCAAGAAATAGGTACCCTGGCCTAAAATACTGCAAGAAAAATGGGCATCTGCTACAGAAGTGAAGCTACTGAAAAGTTTGGTTTGTTTTTTTTTTTTTTTTAAAGAAAGGCAGACATTGGCCAAGCACTCCAAATATACAGAATTCTCTACTGCTTGATTTCTTGAGCAATTCTATTTGGAAGGTTTTGAGGGCTGGAAATTCTCCAGGGAGATAGTTCTGAAAGATTAAGAACTGAAATCACAAGTAGAGGAACATGGAGGGAATTGTGGTGTGAACAGGCCAACAAATCTCTAAAATTCAGCTTCAGCATTTCAAGGGAAACTCACAGGAATTCACTCTTTTCCCATGAGACTTGAACATGTTTTTGAACATTTTTAAAACTTCACCTTTCAGACTGAGTTCAAGTTTTACTTTTTCTGTCAATCTTATCAGTTGCATAGCTCCAAGCGTGTCAACACTGATGTTTTCAGAATTTACCATGAAGGAAATTTTGAAATCAGAATGGAATAAGCAGGAAATCTTTACTAGGAGGGTTGGTATCATTTGTGTAGTTTTCACAAGTATTTCTCCTTATTGCTCTTTTGTACTTAGGAACTTTTAGTCAACAACACAGCAAGTCTGCCCACAATCTAATAATTCTTTTCCTTCTGGCCAGCTGTGTAGTTCTCACTCAAACAAGAATAAATACACCTACTTTCTTCTTTAAATTTCTTATATTTATCTTGCTTTCCTTCAGAGACACTGCAGCTACTACAGTTCAAGTACTATGTTCATTTCAATAATTGAAAATCTCACTTAAAAATATTTATATAGCAAAAAAAAATCAACAGAAGATTTTTTTTTTTTAAACTACAGCTCTTAACATCCTATAAGATAAAGCACTGATATGAGATTTCCCAAGCTACAGGGATTAGGAAATAGAGCTACACAAATGGAAACTGCCACCTTTATGCATCTCTGTGTTAGTGCTGTATCTCTAAATCACTGCAACCATAAATACCCTAAACCTTCAGTGATTTTACAATTGGGTTGTGGAACTGGTCTACAAATGAGTGGCAAGTGATTTCAGTTTCTATTTCCCCAGCCAATACAGAATCATTAGTACAGCAGGTTTGCAATACAAACACAACTTTTCATAGGTCAGACTGAGAATAAGGGAAGATCACAAGCATTAATAAATCAGTTTACAAATTCTACAGGATAGTATCAAAGAATGAAAAGCGCTTAATGGTATTAATTACAATGTATTAAATGCTTTGGCACGTAAAATTCCTCATTAAAGCACAGCAAGAGCAACCCTACATATTCCTTTAGATGATTTTTGGACATTATGCATTATTCTTGTATTTATCTAAGCTATTTCTATTTAGAATATATTTTTAATTTGGCCTTATATTTTTATTATGTTCCTCTTCCTTTCTTTCTACCACAATATATTTTTCCTGAACACACTCTGGTTCTCAGGAAAACCAGTCCACAATGGACTTTCCCAGAAAATAAACCACTCATCTATGGGCTAATTGTACACATATCTTGCTGTGACTCTACTTTTTAAACCCTACTTTTTAAAAAATTTACTTCTCCCACAGATATGTATTTCTTTACATGGAAAAATTCATTGCCATGTACCAGAAGATGTGAAAAGTGGTATATGAAATCAAAACAAAACTTCAAACCATCCTAAAGAAACTATTTGTTTCTTGATAAATAGTAGTTCTGAATGGATATATAATATATAATATTATAACATAATAAAACATAATAGAATATAAATAATAAAAATGTAAATGGCTTTTAAGTTCACAAGAAAAATTCAGTATTGCAACTTCAATGAGGACCTTCTTGTGAATAATTATTTAGAATTGTATCAAAGTGAAAGAAGTGTCATGACACATATTAGTCACCTTCTAGAAATCCTGAAGTTTAGCATTTTTCTTTTCTAAAAAAAAATCCCATTATATGAATTCCCTCATGTTAATTAGTACCTTTTTAAAGCTCACAAATATACTCCATTTCAAGAAAATCTCAGCATCTTGTTCACACTTCATGAGATATATTTATAAACTGACTTATTTTTAAACTGTCTTTGCTTAGTGTATCAGCCCATGTGACAAGTGTCAAAACCATTTCTTTTATTATTAATATATTACATCTGTTCAATATAGAATTACAGAATTATAGAATATCCTGAGTTGGAAGAGACCCACCAGGACTCTCCAGTGTAGCTCCTGGCCCTGCCCAGGACACCCCAACAACCCCACCCTGTGCCTGAGAGCATTGCCCATGTCCATTAAATATTGAGCTTTTAATGCATTTGGAGCCCAGAGTAGTCAGATCACCACAGGATGATTGCTTTCAGTTAAATACTTATCAGAAAATTACTAACCCAATGTGTTCAGCCTTTTCTGTCCACAAACTATTTGGAATAACAAGCAAAAACCAAGCAATTTAGCAGAGTGACAGCTGCCAGGCATTGCACCTTTGGCTCTATGGAGAATACAGAAGATCCTCAATAAAGTCACAATCATATCTTTTTACAATCTTTTCTTTTGCAAACAAATACTTCTACAAAATCTGCTCAATATCTATGAAGACAGCTAGCAAAAAGAAAATATATATGTTTTCCTCCTGTTGACCCTGCCTAAAAATAGTCCTTTTTTTCTGATGAAGATGCTTGTTCACTAATAAAATTACAGAGTTACCCAGCTCTTTTCATAAATACATAACCATGCCTTGAGATTATCCTTCAGATTATTGCTGCTGTGGTTTCAAAATGCCTGTTCCAGCCACAGCCAAGGCCTTCCCTCAGGAGCCATGGAGCTGCAGACAGAGCTAATGAGAAACAAAAAGGCTTCTAAAGACTCTGATAGCCCAAAGCTTTCGAGATGAACAGGAAGGAACATTTACCCTGCGGGGGAAGAGGGAAAGGTGGAGCCAAGGGAACCATTCCCTTCCCTTCTGATTGCTGTATTAGATGGAAAAAGCTCCAAAGGAGGGTGAGAGGGTTGGAGCCAGGAATTCTGCATTCCTCCTGCCAGGGCAGAAAGGCCTCCCAGAGCTTATCAAAGTGTGAGCCACACAGTTCTCACTGATTATTCACGGAGAGCTCACTTTTCCTCTCTATTAAACTGCATTACAGGGAGCTAAACTGCTTCTGACATTTTCCTCTTGAGTGCTCCCTCCACATAAACTGTGTCCAAGCTGTTGCAGAGCTTATCTAATAAGTCCTTGGAACAATCTCTCCATTACAACATGGGCCTTAATGCAGACAGAAATTAACTTAATTTGTATAGAAAACAGTGCTACTCTGACATCAAGGGTTAAAGCACTGAACTGTGACTCAGAAGACATTAATTTAATTTCTGGATCTTCCACTTGGGCAATCTAGCAGGAATGATTTCACAAGAGGATAATGCTGTCTCACAGGACTGCTGGGCACATAAGGACATGCACGAGGCTGGCAGGGCACACACAAATATTCTTCCCAACCTCTGTAAGTGATGTGGAGTGTACCCACACTTGCAGGCTTTAGGGTTATTTATCACTTGTTCTTTGCAGAAGGGTATGAACTTCATGTGCAGTTTAAACACACACTCATACTACTCATAAAGGCCAGTCATGGGGGAAAAAAAAGGCATTAATTGCAAAAATTTTTCAAAGGAAAGTACTTGAATTTTCTATATGGCAAAGAGAGAGATATAAAATTTATTAACAACATTAATTTGATGCTAAAATACTTGACAGGTTTATCTGGGAAAGTTAAATGTTTAAAACATCATGAAAAATCCTTAGTGCAAGTGTACAGACTGATCTTTCAGAGTGAGCCAAGCTGAACTGCTGGGTTTTGTCTCTTGTGTCATGGAAAATGCACTAAGTGACTTGTTAATTTTACATTTAACCATCTCTAACACTAGTTTCTTCAAATATATTCAAAGGCCGATCAAATTGAAAGATGAAAATGAAACATGAGAATCAGGAATTTCTTGTCATATATACAAGGAGATAAAGATGAACCCAAGCTTCCACTCATATTGCTTTTGTTTTTGAAAAGACACACAATTTGAATAGTTCAAAAGAGGCTAAATTGAGTATTTGAATATTTCAGCACACATAAAAATTCAATTCTGCAACTCTACGCTTCTTCAGCAGATTTGAAAATTGATAGCATAAATATACTTGTGAGTATTATTAGATTTAATTTATACACACTAATGTGTGTGTTTATGGGCACCTCTTAGCTCCCTCCCTTCAATATTTCTGCACACTGATGGATGAGATCTGCCCTGAGCCTTCTTTTCTCCTGGCTGAGCAGCCCCAGCTCTCCCTGACTTTCCTCATATGAGAGATGCCTGTATGTCACATTCCTTTAAAAGCAGGTATAATTTCTGTAGGAAAATTAAGCAGCAGCTCATGTTGCTAATGCAAATCTCCAATTCACTCTGCCTACTCATGCAAGAAATCAGCATATGATGGCACAATTAAAAAGTTTTACTGTTAATGGAAAAATGTAATTTAATTTAAAAAAATCTTTTCTAATGCCCTAGGAGGCAAGAAGAGGGTTTAAATAATTAGAAAGAATTTTTTTTTTACCTCAGTAAAGTCTTCAACAGGAAATTTCCTCATGAATTTTGGACTTTGAATCCTCTTTCCTACCTTGTATTACACAAGGACACAAAGATTCATATGACTGATCACCTCTTGGTAGCCAGACCCTGTTTTGCTTGGCATTGTTCAGAGACAGACTAAAATGACATTACTTCACCAGCTCTAAGGCAACAGAGAAATGGAAACAAATGGGCAGAGCACAGGAAAAAGGGAGCCAACATTTGTCAGCCTGACAGGCAGCAGTCTCAGCAAACCATCAGGGTGACTGTTGTCAGAACTCTACAGGCATCACAGAGGATATCAAGGGTAGTGACAAGACAGAGCATGACAAAGCTGCTCTGAGATGTTAATGCAGAGCTCTTGGCAAATAGGAGCAGCCACAAAAAGAACTACCAAGATGTCTGCTTAGCAGCAAGTAGCATCTGTGCTACTTTTGCTACTTTGGTTACACACAACACAGTTTCAATGTCCTGCTCTCCCCATAACTAACTCTAAGAAAGCCAGAGTCTGAGAATGAAAAAGAACTCAATTATGTCTAGAAAGGACCAAAACATAGTCCAGAGCAAGTGTCAAATCTGACTGACAGAACTAAACACCTTGTTCTTCACACACTGCCAAACTCCCTGTACCTCTCCACCTTACCAAGTAAATGGAAAACTTCACTTTTAAGACAGTGCACACCAACACCACCCATTTTAGAGCAGAACTTCAGGCTAAAATCTAATTCCAAAGAATTTCCTCATGGCAACACTCAAAGGATTCTCTGTCCTGCATAGCTGGCTCCTCTGTGTGATGTGGACGTGCATGTGTGATATGTGTGCTCAGCTGTTAAGGAGAAAAAGTGGTAAATGTGAACTAAAGAGGAAAAGAGTCCAGGGCTCTGCAGTGCTTTCCTACCTTCATCTATTGGCACAAGGCTCTACAGGATTGTTCCTTTAATTTCAGTTACCCAATTTTATGCCACAAGTCAATTTGCATGGTTCCCAAGGAGATAAGGTTTTAAAATCTTCTCTGGAATCTACTGATAAAAATAGGGGAAACTAGTTAGTAAGATATAATGATGAATTAGACCCTATAGAAAAGTTATCTTTTACTGGGCCAATCAGGAAACGCAAGATAATCACTAAACATTTTCTATTTGCTTTTCTTTACTATTATCTCCACCTTCCTATTTTTACTGTGCCTAGGCAGAGCATTAGCAATTTTCTATCTTTTTCTTTTACAAACTGTCAAACAAGGACAAAGGATTTGAGAACATCAGGTTACATGTAAAAAAGAATATAAATATAAACATACATTTATAAATAAAATAAACAAGAATATAAATATACATTTCCTATTTATGTCTGTACAGTAGTAGGTAAAACATCCATTTAAAACATAGAATCACAGAATCTCTAAGCTTGGAAAAGACCTCTAAAGATCAGCAAGTGCAACTCAGCTCCACTCTGGTTCATCACTACTCCATGTCCTCAGGTGCCACATCTACACTCCTGAACACTTCTAGTGATTCCACCACTGCCCTGGGCAGCCTGTGCCAGTGCCTGATCACCCTGTCAGTGAAGAAATTTTTCCTAATATCTAATGCAAACATCCCCTGGCACCTATATTAGGCCATATATTTACAAGTTCTATGGCAATTCTGATTGTAAGTGCATCAAAGCAGTGACTGCCAATGACAAACAGGAAATAAGATCTGAATGGAGGACTGTAACCTCTGTGAGAGGCATGGCAAGGAAAGAAGGGGGGCAAGACCATGACATCCTAAAAAATTACCAAAACAGCCTAGATGATTATTGCTTATTTTTTCAGCTTCCTCTTGGGTAGTCATCTCTCCACCATAATACCTGGCATTTTCCTGGTTTCCAACACTGTGCTAAACATTAAAAATCCACTCGAATACTGTTTGTGTGGGCACCTTTCTTTTCCCAAGTGAAGACAAGATAAACCATGACAGATGTAGCATTGCATGTAGTGACTGCAGAGGTAATTTTTGTGGGAAACAATACAAAAGCTTAAAGCAAAGATGTAGAAGTGAGTGAGGAGTGAGGAGAAAGTGGACAAGTAAGAGTAAGGAAGATCCTTTAGCCACTGTAGATCTCATTACAGTGCTTCTTGTAGGCACAATAAGATTCACCAGGATATTTAAAAGGACACTGGAGCAATGTGAATTTAATGCAGAAAAGGAATGCCTATGTGGTGATTTGAGAAGTGGAAATCATTCAGCTTAGCAGCAAATAAACATGGTTTCCCAAGGGATTTCTCCTCCCCCTTCACTAACATGCATTTCAATGAATACTGATGAAGGTCTGAAGAACTAATGTATGTGAGCTTGTGCAAACTCTGAGTTTGGATTTGCAAGTGCTCCAGTTTCTATGAAAATGTAGAAGAACCCAGTAATACCCATGCACAAACCAGATTCTGTTTTGTCCTTTTGATATACTGGTTCTGGTGAGAAAAATCTGGTCTTATAAGTCAACAGAATGTTTTCCATCTATCCTATGAACTACAAGAAAAACTTAATTTTCATCTAGTGCATATGGATTTTCCCTTGTGTCTGTAAAATCAGACAGACAATTATAATTACTAGAAATACATTTAGTGAACGTTTGGAATTTCTTTAGATGGGCTATTTTTATTTAATTCCCTACACAAATAATTTAATCTAAGTCATTCTTCTCTGAAAAATCTTGATTTATGCATTTAATAACCTCTTGGAAAACTAGATTTAGAACTGAATAGCTGCTGTTCCAAACTAAAAAACCAAGTTCTGTGTGCATTACCTGTGTGCCTTGGGATTGGATTCTATAGCATCTAATAGGGAATGAGCTCCACTTGCAGCTCTTCCCCCCAAAAAATCTGCAATTTCTCTTTTCTCTGAGTTCTCAGTCACCTGCAGCCAACAGGATCCTAAAAGTGACCCTTTCTTCAACAAAGATCTGTTCTCTTGAAACAGTCCTGGGAGCCTCAGGACTTCCTGAGTCTGTTATCCCTCGGTCAAATTTGCTTGAAATTGAGGAGGTGTTCAAAAAATTACTGTAGGAAACACTGTCAAAAAAAGTCAAAGCAGGCTACCACAGAGCCTTTAGCATGACCAAGAAAAACAAGGCAGTCTCTCTTTTCCATCACTTGAAAAGGCTGATTTTAAGTAGCAGTATTCATATAGGAAAAAACTCTTGTTAATTGAAATATGTTTTAAGTGCTTTTTTCAGATATAGAGACATGTAGAAACTGCACCTTCCCCCCCTCAATGTACACAGAAACTTTTTTAAACAAATGGAAAAAGTTCAGTTGCTTTGTTTACATTTTTTCAAGCACACCTTAAAATTCTTTTGCACTTTACTTGATTTTATATTATCACATTTTTAAAAGAAGCATTTTAGTTAATTTCAGAGCATCATCCCAGACTCTCACTTTCTTTAAAAGAGCATATTTACATGAAAGTCAACATCATATTTGCAGTATATAAAATGAAACCCGCATCCTCTCTGGCAGGTTTCTTTCAGTATAGTTGTTGTTTCTCCAAGCAAGTTCTAAAGTGTTCCAAATAAGTTTAAGGACGTTCAATTTATTTTTATTTCAAAAAATTGCTTGCTGAAGAGGCACTGTATCCTTAAGTTGTGATACCCAGTTATGAATTGAAAGGAATACTACAATTTCTCAGCACATTAAGTATCTCTGCTAGCAATAACTAGAAGCACTGGATATAAGGAACTACAGAAATGATATAGAAATATAATTCAAGAAAGAGAAAGAAAACAAGGAATAGTCTTACATGACCATATTTATCTGCTGTTGTTCAGCTACAACATAATGGAAAAACTTTGTTAGAGATGTCCTTTCCTCACTAGACCAGAGCTTCTAATACTTTCAATTATATATTAAATACTTCTAGATTCACAAGTAGTTTGTAACAACATGCAGAAGTACTTTGCAACTGAAACCTTGCTTTTTCTACAGGTAAAGACAGATTTTTTAACAAGGCAAACAGTAACAAGGAAATGATGACTTGAGCCTGTGATACACCAACAGCTTGTGCTGCTGCAGCCTGGAAGGGTCACAGCTGGATGCTCTTCCCACCTGATTCACTGAAAATCTTGCCCAATGTGGAGTGTCCTCCTTCTCCAGACTGGTTTTCTTTCTTGTTTGTATTTTTTTAGACACACACTCTTCTTGAAGCTGGTGTCTTTCAGATAAGCCAAAGAACCCACTAATATTTGGGTGGATTTGCTACAGGCTCCTCTGAGAAGCAGCACAGAGACACCAGCTGCAAGCTCTCTTTCATGCTTAGACCAATATGATGATGTAATTTGGGACAAAGTTATGTAAACCAGACAGAAACCCAAAATTGAGCATCTGGGAGCCTAAGCAGAATCCTGGTGATGGATGCCAAAGCTCACAGCACTGTGGTGGTTATTTACTGCAAAATGTGGGCAGTTACCAAAAGCAACTGTATGTGACCTTAGCATTATAAGTATTAAAAACCGTTTAAAAATTAATTTAAAATTATATTCAAACCTAGTCAATGTGTCAGAATTGTCAGACCTTTGCTATGAACTTATTTTTTTTTAATATTTTTAGGTTCATTCTAAAAATGAACTGCAGCTAGCAAGCCCTGAAATGTCACTGCTTACAAGCCAATCTAAATTTAAACTCTTCTGATTTTTGACCCAGGGGAATAAACTACAATCAAATACAAACTGCAAAAATATTCAGCACTATAATTCAGTTTCCTGGAACCTGAGTTTACAGTCATCTCTGGTTTCTGTTTTTATACCTACTAACCAAATCCCACTCCTCCTACATAAAAGATGAATCTCAATGTGTAAAGAGTTCTGCCCAGGTGTTTTACTGAACTTACACTTCCACTGCGTTTCATGATCAGTTTTTCCACTGTGACATCCTTCAGAGAGGAAGTCCCCCTGACTGCTGGCAGTCATTTTTCAGATATTTACTTACACTAAACGCTTCTCAATGACCTGCTGAAGAATAAAACTCCACACGTACACAGTAGAGTTAATGTACTGCTCATGGTTCCTACCAGTTCACTGCGAAGTCGTGCACCTTCAAAATGCTGCTCAGCTGGTACTGTCCAGATTTCAGGCGTTGAGTGTGTCCTTTAGCATGCTCAAAGGATGGGGTCCCTTCAGGATCAACAGGGAACTCTGAATCCTGCAGAAAACCAAAGTTATTCATTCTCAGAAATGCTGCATACCTTCACACAATGTATCTATTTATATTACTACTTTGAAAAACCAAATTTATCTTATTTTTCCACTCTTTTTTTCTTCTTTTCAATTTTCATATTTTTTACATCACTGTTATCCTGATTTTATTAATTTTGATACATACTGTTAAAGCTGGCTGCAGGCAGAACAACTGAACACTAATAATTCGTTATTTTCAAATTATATTCCTATAATTTAAGATAACTGGCCTGGCATAAAACATGGAACTAGAACTGGGAAAGAAGGTTTATATCAAACCCCTCAGTAAGATTACTAGCATGGGTTATTTTCCATTTTTCCATGGCCTATTTGATTTCTATCCCTGCTTTCCATGGGAGGTCAGCTCCATGAGCTGCATCCACAGGCAAAGCTGCTATATTCTTCAAAACACCTTTCTTGTAAGTATAATACCAATAAAAAATCAAAATATGTGTAGCTGATTTACAGCCTCATTTTCCATTGGTGTGGTTTAAGATATTTCCTAAGATTAATCAGCAGACTAGGAGATTTACTACTAGCTCTAATTAACTAAGCTAAATAGCTTTATTAAAAATAGATTGTCATTAAAGAATGTAACGAGGGTAACTGTGCACAATATATTTTAAGGACTGCACCAGTCATTACAACCCTACTTCCCAAGACACCACAGTTTGCTGAAGACCTGGCTGAGGGCTTCTGTTTGCAACATGTTAGGACATCCTGCTGTGAGAAGCTTTAAAGAAAACTGAAATCGCTGCACTCTTTAAAATGTCCATCAAACACTAAGATTAAGGAGGGAATAAAATCACTGTATTTTAATCTGAAAGCACACACACACAGCAGGGATAACCACTAAGTCTTTTTAGTATTTGTTTGCACTAAACTTCATAGCAGCCATCCTGTTTGCTGATAATTTGCAGGAATGAGCATAAAACAAATTTCACAACTATGACGTAGCAATATACTGTCTGTCTTCAGTTTCAGAAGCTCTACACCCTGCTTTGTCCTACAAGGGTGCCATTAACCCAAGCCAAACTTATGAAATTACTAAACTAATGACTTAATGATCAGTTTGAGCACATCTGTTCCAGACCCAAGAATTGGAAGATATTTTTCGGTGGACTGTGGCTTCAATCACAGGCACAGCCTAACAAAACCATTCCAAAATCCATGGAACAGTAGGGACTTTCAGTATTGACTAATATCAGACAACTGTCTTTCTTCTCTGACTGGGGAGAAAGACAGAATCTGGAAATCATGGAGAGCAAATGAGCAAAGTCAGCTTTGCTTAACACAGATACCTACATTTGGAAAAAAGAGAAGTAATTAATCTGGAATATTCAGAATTAGAAAATAAATATGTCAAGTACAAATACATAAAGAATAACGATTAAAGTAATCTGGCATTGTTAATCCATTGTTTGTGGCTCAAGTTCCACATTTTTACACAACTGCATACCAAGTTCTGACTGTGTCTCAGCCATAATATTCTTGATGATCTCTGATGCCAGTTCAAGAAAAATCCATAGATTCCAAATTTAGGAACAATTATTATAAGTCTGCAGTATTTATTATACACACACACACTAAACTGAGTAAAGATATTACCTAAAGGTAAGTATAAAGTGTCAGTACCTCTGTACAACTCTTGGAAGCTTTTTGTACTCCTTATCTTACAAAGTTCTACCTTTCAAGGTTTACAAATTTGAACAACTCTGATTATAACATAACAAAGGCATAAAATCAGCATACTTTTTGCAAATTGTTCTCATTCACTTTCTGGAATACAACCAATTTGCTAAATGCTACCAGACTTACTCATTTCAGAGTGAAACAAGCCTAGGAAATGCAAGGCTCTCTGAGTAGAAGTGACAAAAGTCTTGCATTTTTCAGTAGGAAAAGATCCCCAGATACTGCTTCAGGAGATAGAGCTGTAAATGATTGCTGTAACATTAAAAAATACAGTAAAAAGATAATAATATAAAAATATTAGGTTTTTTGTAACTCCATGGCAAGGATCTGAAGTATTTCTGAAAGTGGAGCTTTTGCACCCTTTGCAGTGGTAATCCTGTATTCTACTAGAGCAGCAGACTTGCCCCCTCAGTTGAGATAATTCATACTATGGTTCCACTGGCATGAACAGTGGTATCACTTGTCATGGCCAGATGAAATGCTGATTTCAGTAGCTCCTCAGCAGATAGAAGTCACAGTGTGACTTTTTTTTTTTTTTTTAATCCCAGACACAAATATTTCTCACTGTGGAATAAACAGGGTATTTTTATCCTAAAAACTTGCTACAATAGAATTGTTCAATAATACTTGTATGAAGATATCTCCTCTCCCCTGACAAATTTAGGCAATCAACTTTCATTATTTAATCCTTATTCTATTATTTCCAATTGCTAAATCCTAAGGGTAAAAGAGAATCCATTACACAAGTGAAGACCTTGCATAACAAGGCTTGTGAAACTTTTACAGGCATTGACTGCAAATTCTGATGTTCCTTCAGCATAGCAAGGGCCAAAATTCAGGAGAATATCCTGCGTGCTAAGGAGGTTTTGTTCACTCCTTTATCTGCTATGTACAAGACATTTGTACTATGACAAAACTAAGCCTCTCTCTCACATCCATATAAAAAGGAATTACTGCACTTCCTGCCTGTGCCATTAAACACCCTTTTACTCTATCACCAAAGGCAAGGAACAGAACATTCAAAAGAGTGTCCCAGGAAGAATCTCTAGGAACCAAAACCCTTCTGAATGCCTGTCCTCAGCCACTGACAAGGGTAAATGGTTCTTGGTCCCCGACCAAACTGTCCCTTTGACAGTACACTCCCTTTGTTATCTAAAATCACAGTTGCAACTATCAGCCACTCACAAAAAGTTGCCATGATTCTTGGGCCACTTACACACAGCATTTCCATGGATATCTAAAATATCAGAAGACAGAAGGCTATAGAAGTCAGAATTGTGTGAAGTAATAAAGGCATTTCATACCTTAAGACCTCACAGATTCATGTACAAAAAACAAACCAGAAGAGAAGAGCTTGCTTTTCTTTTGTTTGTTTGGGATTTCTTGGTTGCTTTCTTTCCCCTTTTAATTTAAGAGGCTGAACCATAAGAAAATTCAGTGATTTACCCCAGATCAAGCTGAAATTCTCTAGGACAGCTTGTAAACTGAACTCATATCTTCCAAGACTGAAACCATTCCTTAATTTCCCCTTATAAGATAAAAAGCCTTGTCTTGATGCAAACTGTCATGCAATTAAGAAAATTTACCCTTAAAGCTATTAGAAATATCTCTTTTCTGTCCTGATTTTTTCCAGTAAGACTGCCTTTTCCAACAGCAGGGCTCTTCAGAGCAAGTCTACAGCTTTCTTTTTCCTCAAGAAAGACACAAGAGACTCATTTGTCAAAACATACAGAAGGCAATGAATAGATAAGTGGAACTGATCTAAATCATCTCAGAGCTGAGAAAAATGTAGTAGAGTTTAACAGAAAACATCCAAATCAGTTTGTCTAAATCACAGCGTGGCCTTGTCTATATCATTATTACAGGTAGTGTTGAGTTTCTCCTTACTCAGATGTTAAAAATTGAAGTCAATTGAGGAAGCAGCTTCACTCTGTAACCAGGAAAAAGCTCAAAGCTTGCTACTTCAATTCTGAAAGAAAATAGAGTAATCTTAAGTGAGGCAAAGCCCATCAGACAGCAAATTAGTGATCACTGTCTTTCAGTGAGGGAGGAAAAGGAGCAACCTTTTCTTTTTGCAAAAATTAATGACCATTAGTACCAGCAGGTCCAATTTGAAAGCTGTCAAGGTCATTCTAAGACTGCAGTTCAGACACACACAGGGAGCACAGTCACAGGTGCTGGTGTATCCATACACTCAATTTAAAAAGCAAATATTAGATACTTTTTCAGAAATGTGAAGTAATGAAAATTAAGTTCTTCTTAGGGCACAGTGACTGTCTATGTCCAAGACTCAGCAAGCCAGTCTAACTTTAGTCTAACACTAAATATTTTCAAGGAAATATTCTATTCTCAATTCTCACCCAAGAATCAGCATTGTCTCTGTTTTTCTGTTCTTAGAAATAAGTCCTGAACTAATCACTGATAGCTATGCTGACATACCATTGAAATTCTCTTTTTATTCAAAGGTACAGAGAATTTTAATAATTGTTCACTTATTTTTCCTGAAAAATCTGATACGCTTACATTATGCAGAACATATTTTGTCTATTTTCATTTTAAACCTGTGTCAATATATTGAAATTTCCATATTTTAGTTTTTAAATATCATAGCAGTCCCATGGAAACCAGTAGGTGTACTCAGAAGCTACTTATTATATACATAGTTTTCACAACAGGGCTTGAGTTTTACACTCATTTTTTGTCCTAACTTTCAAAACAACTTAAGGATTACTAAGAATCCATACAGTCAAAATGTGCAAATAACAAAACATTCTTAAACACAAACATATAAATAAGAATGAAAATACTCTTGGCTGCAATTGCTGACAATGAATGACTCTTGCTTCCCAGACCTACCAAAAACAAAATATATCAAATAAGCAAAAACACTTAAACAGCAAACTATAGTATGAGATTTTCAAACCCCATTTTACTTTTTGTTAGCTATACTTAAAATTGTTTCAAGTTTCAAACTAAATGAAGAAAGATTCAAACCTGTTTCCCTCTTTCCCATGAAGCAAACCCTGATAGTCTGTTCTCTGAGTAGCTCAGTTTTGCAGCACTAGAGGTAGGCAGATTGAGAAGGAACCAAATGTTAAGCAGGAAAGTATTGAACTAATATTAAAAAGCTTTGCTGCAAAAGTGACAGAAAAATTGACATTTAATATAATAGCTGAGCATGATTTTATTTTGTTTTCATATTTCCTGTAATTGAAGGGACAGGGCATCCTTTTCTGGCAGAGTATAAAGAAATGAAGGTATTTAGTGCATCCAATGAGCATAATGCAGCAGTGAAACAGTCAGTAGGCACTGTTGTACAATTAATAGTTAAACAACTCAATTTCAAAATGCTCCAGTGTCTATAGTAACCATAATACAACACATTTGCACATTATTTTACTACGCTAATCATGACCACAATTATTTTATAAACATCTGAAATGTAAGGAAAGGAAGTTGAAAGCAATAGCAGGAGAATGTAGTAAAACTTTTACTGCCTGCTCCATCTTGCTTGGCTTGCTAATAAAGACCATAAAACTCAGCTACAAACGTTGTGGCCACATAACTCCTCCTTATTCAGTTTATAATGCTGACTTTTTTCCTTTTTTTAATAAAATAAACATGAAGATAATATGTAATAGGTAGTAAAAGCCGGATTAATTAAAAAACAATGGTAAAACTGTTCTGTCTTCAAATTCTGGGCTAGTGTAGCTCTTCAGACAGTTTGTGAACTGGTGCTAACAATAAATTTGCACTTGAAACTGTTCCTGACAGTGTCAGTTTTAAGGCTCTGCCACATCAAATCAAGCCATTGCCTATGCAATAAAAAACTAGAAAGCTCCACTACTCAATGTCTAACTATGCCACAGACACTCAATCACTTTTGGACTAGAGCTCTCCTTAGCACTCATTGATAAATACACTGCCATTATTTTCTACTATCAAAAGGATAAACTTCAAGTTCTTGCACTTCACTGGTTTTGTTTCTTTTACTGCAGCTTTTAAAACCAGATTTGATTAGCCAGATATGATTAATAATCAGAGAGGTTTGAAAAAGAGGAAGATAACAATTATAGAAAGATCCATCACTGAAATGCAATAGCTTTCTTCCAGTCTTCACCACTAGGGCTTGTTTAACTTTATCACCACTATTTCAGAAAGCAACAATATAAAATGCAAAATTTCTCTACGCCAAGCATACTGCCCAGCACTACAGAAATAAAACTATTGCAATGTTTTAGCCTCTGCTAAACTTCCTCTCAAAGGCCCAAGTAAATCACATTTCTCAGTTTAAAGCTACACAGCTGTGGCTGAAGCTGTTAAGGATGAACACAACACCCCAGTGTGGAGACTGGAACATGACCTGTGCTGCCCAGTGAGCTGCACAGCTGCCCAGAGGACTGAGAGCTGGGAGTCACAGGACAAGGCTGGAAGTGTCCAAGGCCAGGCTGGATGGAACTTGGAGCAACCTGGTCTAGCACAAGGTGTTCCTGACCATGGCAGGGCATGGAATGGGATGAGTTTTAAGGTCCCTTCCTGTGGCAGGCACATTCTTCTCTTTCTCAGGATTTTTTCATAGAGGAGCACAGAGAGAAGAAATAGAAAATTTCTATTTCTGCTCCTTGTTTTTCCCATGTGGAATGTGTTTGGAGAATTGTTTACCTGGGGTGATTGCTTGATTGGATTCTGGTGAGGATTGTTTGAGCCTGATGGCCAATCCAATCCACCTGTGCCTGGACTCTCAGGGTCAGGAGTTGTGAGTAATTAGATATGGGAGTTAGAAAAGTAGGTATGTAGTTTTAGTATCTCATTTAAATAGTATATTAATGTATTGTAGTATAGTTATAATAAAGAAATCATTCAGCCTTCTGAACTAAGTCAGACATCAGCATTTCTTCCACCGGGTTCACCTGCATTTACAATACCTTCCAACCCAAACCATTCTGGGACTCTGACCAGAGAAACACAAAACAGCTCCTTGAGCCTTGCTCCAGACTGACCACAGAACAAGGAGCAGGTTTAAGATGCTCTGCACTCACACTGAGTGGAAGACAAAGGCTTAAGCTATACAAAGGTGAACAGATAATTTCTCCAGAGAAGGAATAATCCTTAAAAATCCTCCAACATTCCTTGAGAACCTGTTCTGTGTTCAAAAGGATATCTATGCTGTACAGAAATACCCCATGCAGCCTTCTTCCAACACCTCTACCATCCCAGCTACATCATCAAATGTATTTTAACCCCTTCTTTTGATTACTCTTCTTTGTCACAGCAAATTGCACGACCGACAGTCTCTGCAGAGTCAACAAGCTGAGTGAAGAGTCACAGTAAAATATTCCAGAACAGGAATGGACAGTAATTCAGAGTGCTAAGTTCAGTTACAGTCTCAAGAAAGTGATATAATGATCATCCAACTCTTCATTTACTACTCCCTCATGGTGGCATTGAGTTTAATATATGCAATTGAAATTAATTTCTTAGTTTAAAATTATTATAACTCTAAGATACAAAGTCTATACCAGTACTGATATGCCCAGATCTTAAATATCCACTTCTGGTTACCATTAACAACAGTTATGAATATAAGTTTATCACATGTGAAAGAATAAATCCAGTTCTATTTTACTGGTAGTAATTTCCAGTTTGTCACCCTGATTCTCATCATCATCTCATCACCACATTGCAACAACAGAACGTGTTCCTGTTTGTTTTTCAAAACACCATTACATGTCTCACAGATAATTAACCAATATGTTCAGACAATAGAGATGTACACACAGCTATGTATATAACTTAATCTTGCATAAACAACTGCAAACACTGTTACAAAACTCAGCTTGATCATTTTGCAAGAAGTAAAAGAACATCTATGAAAATGCTGCAATAAATTATCACGATATGAGGCATGCAATTGATTCTCATAGCAGTTTTCTAAGTCACAAATAATTATGTGCTATTCCCAAAGATGTTCCCTATCCCTTCCTTTAAATGGCCTATGCTTGAAAATCAACTACATTTATGATCAATGTTAAAATAAACAACAGTGCAATAAAATATAGAAATGTCTTACAATTATAATTTTATTTTGTATATTTAAATTTCGATTATGGTGCAATTAAACATCAGCAATATTTTAAGCTACAGCAGCACGTGCTGCATATGCCACACAATTCATTGTGTTAAAGAGGCAAAGCTGAAAAAATTATAGACATCAAAGTTACTTCAGTTTTCTGACATACTCCAAAATATGTTGCAATATTGTCTTTTTTTTTTTCCTAGTGATTAATGTAAATTTTCTGTATCACAGAAGTATCCTACTGTAGAATCAACTAAAAAAATCTAGATGCTTTCTTGACTTTCTCCAAGAAAACCTCAGTACAAACAATGAAAGACTATCCATTTCAGAGGAGAGTTCATCTGAATTAATTTTGAATTTATTCCTAAAACATGTACTGTGAAAGCCTGTGGAAAACCCCCCTTTTTTTTTAATGATTTCTTTTGACATGATCTCACTTGCACTTTTAACAAGAAAAAACCTGCTCCCATAGGCTGTCCTACCACTAGTAATATCCAAACATAGATGCTAGGGGTGCAAATAAGTTCTAAATTTTGCCATTCTTTCATTAATTTTCCAAATATTAACAAACAAATTTTATTTTTCCTCAAATTACTATTCTGCTTCTCAGGCACTGTCGGGAAGGTCAGAAACTTTGTTTATATGCTCAGTAGCCTGGATACACTAATTTCTGCCAGGGCCAAAGTACCCACTGTAATCATCTCAATAACTGTTATAAGGCACCCAGGGCTTGCAGAGGTCCATACATCACTACAATGAACTGGTAAACACATTCAGGGGCCATTAGTTATTGATTTATTTGCAATTATGCCTTACAGATGCCGTCTATGTTCCCCCCCTTGGCACTTCATCATCCTGACTCTGTTTCAGGACAGCCAGTAACCATTATCCCAAGCTCCACATAATGAGAAATAATGAAAACAAAGCTGTAAGAGTACTCTGACATGCAGGTACAAAGCTATCAGCTTGTCAATACTGCAGAGAAATGGATCCTTTATAATAAAGAGCTAATTAATTGATTACTGTACTTGTAAGCAATAAGTACTTTATCAAACAGTGATAAAGCTGGTTATCTAGCACAGTTAACCACCAGAAATATTTGCAGCACTGCAGGAAGTGGATACAGCAGAATATGAAAGAGGTACTGCCAGGCTGACTTCACAAACATGCTAGTAGTGAAACAAACTGCTAAAAGTGCCTGAAGGTGTGATGGAGTCAGTCTGCTCCAGATTCAGCAAGGCAGATTAGGAAACCAGACCCAAAATGTCTGTAAATTATTTTGGACCACATAAAACCCAGGCCTCTGCACTTCCTTGAACTAAATTTCTGCTTGAGCTAGACACAGCTTTAAAAAAAACATTATTTAGAAATTGTCCATTTTTTTAAGGCTGAAGGATTGACTGTAACTGCCAGTACGTTTGTGAAATGCCTAACTATATTCTCTATTAAAAAGCAATTCTATTTCTAACACAGAATGTCCTTAGATTCAATTTTCATCTACTAAATTCTATTCTACTTCTGTCTGCTAAGTAAACACTGCTATCAAGAGTACATTTTGTCCCCTTTGTCACAGTCAATGATGAAGAACACCCTAATTTAAGCCTGTTCTAGTTGAAGATTACCCTGCTCATTGTAGGGGGGTTGGACTAAATGTCCTTTAAAGGTCCCTTCAAAGCCAAACTATTCTATGATTTGAACTTTAAAAGCATAGTAAAAAAAGCATATGTTTATTTCTCTTTCTTTTACCAAATGATCCAGACTTCCCCTCCTCATTTCCTGGTCTCCTCATGGAAAAAGACCTCACCAGTGTGTCATTTGATAAATTTATCAGCAACTCTAACGCAAACACAAATCAGATTTTTGAGATTCGTTTTTTTCCCCAAGTCACATATGAAAATGTTAAATAGTTTATAAGAAAAAAAAAAATCTCTGAATACATTTGATTATTCTCCATTTAAGGCTTCATGTCAGACTTGAACATACTAGCAACATTATTTATGTTCATTTTGTACAATTCCACAACTGTATCTTCTATAATCATGGGATAATTTGCGTTGATTGTAGTGCTAATTGTTTATAGTGTTCAGTTCTATTATTTTGTTTCTCTGTTTCTTGAGTCACTTTTTTACATTTTAAATATAGTTTTGAAACTAACCACGGATTTCTGGCACAATCTCCCTGCGACAATTTCTTACAACAGAAGGAGACAAAAAAACAGAATAAGTTTATCACCACCTGACTCCCAAGTTACAAAATTGAAACACTGAGCTTTCAAGTGGAATAGCAGAAACTACAAGATTTTAGTCAATTCTTGAAACCTAGCCTGTGTACTCTCAATATAAAGGCAATTTGTTCATGTGGGTTACGACAGATGGCATCGGGACCTAAAATGAATTTTACTCTGACAAACAGCAATTGTTTACCCAATGGATCTGTTCTTTTTCTGTATTCAAAATCATATATCCTTAGAAAGAATGTAAGTAGCGGGCTTTATTGCTTTTTATTACCATTAGCCCCTCAAACCCACACAAGTCTGAGATGGAACTCGGGGCTATTTTGTCTTTTTTTTTGTCTCTTCTCCAAAGCTGTTCATAGAGAGAAGTTCTCTGTTCCATCCTCTCTGGCCAAGTCAGAGGGAATATCTGAAACCAATTCTTCCCAGCTGCTCATCCATGGTGAGATTCAAGACAATTTGCAATTTCATTCTAAATTTAGGCACTTGGGCACTGCCATAATAGTTGCAAAGCTTTTACTGGAGATGTCAAATTTCACTCACCAGTAGCTACAGCACAGGATGAGTGTGAAGAAGTGCTTTACTAATTTTTAAACTGCTATATATTAGTATTTCTATGTGGACTCAGAGAGTGATGGTACAGCCAGGACTGAGACACAACTAGGTAAATCCCCACAGAATTCACTGACCACAGTTTTCAGCCTGATGCTTGAAGAGACACCACCAGAAATCTACAACAGAAAGGGAAGGATACAGCCCAGCAATACCCAGAAAAACTGACAATTTGTCTGATCACAGGCTGCACCCCCATTCTAATTCATGGCCATCACTAGAGATAAATCTGGATAAAAATAAACCAAAGACAATCTGGAGGTAAGAGGAGTGAGATGCTAGTGGGAAAAAACAGCATTAGAAGCAAACACTCCAAAGAATTCTGCAGTAGAGTGCACAGGGCTTAGCACCATGCAAAATCAGTTTGAAGAAAATCCAAATAAGTAAATGGTGCAAACAGGGCATATCTCCCAGCTTTTTAGGCAAGTACCCTTTCAATTTATTTTAACCATCCTTATATATTAAATTATTGTTTCCTCCATCCACTCCTCTAGAAAAAGCTTTTTCTTCTAGCTTTCCCAAATCTTGAGAACCTACAGAGGTTCAAACCCTCCCTTGATCCCTGATTCCCTGCCCATACAATTATGCCTAACTGCCCTATGAATGTGCCTGAGCAGGGAGGACTCTCCCCTACCCAATGCAATAACACACAGAAATGTAATTAATTCTAAACCTGAATTTCACTCCAACTAATGTTGTATGAAATAGCCTTTTTTAAGTAAATGTCCAGTTCCTACCTCATCTTCTTGGCACCCTTCTCTGTGACTTGAGTAAAAGTCTTAGGATAACAATCCACCTTAACACATTCCTCTTTAGAGCAAATCCAAGTGGAAAGGAGGAGGCAAGTTACATTTCCCTTGCCAATGTTCTCCCTGTATCAGAAATCCTATCATTCTTTATTGATTTCACAGCACACAAATTCCACTACCCCTTTCCACACACAAGTTAACTTGCCTTTCCCCCCCTCTATTTTCTGCCTTCTAAAATTCTAAACCATAATCTTCTGTGCCCTTATTTATGATCTAGAATCTGTATCATTGCCTCATTCTTTCTTGACTTGCAGTTCACAGTCATCTGCCATGTTCTTACTGAACTTTCACTCTTACTTCCTTTCCAGCTTCCATGCATTCCCAGGTACTTCCATGCTACGTGGAAAATTCTGTGGAACATAATTATTCCAGTTATGCACAAAGAGAGAATCTGCACTGCCACCTTTCTCATCTTAAGTCCCACTCCCACTAGCATTCATTTCAAAGTGTTCTGCCTCACCTGTCAGTTACTTCTTTTATTTTTCATTTCTACCTTCAGCTGTCATATCAACACCTCATTTGTTGTTCTTGTGCTTCTGCCTCCCCTCTGCAGGTCTTGAAGGCAGTATCTGCCAAGAGTAAAACTGGAAAACCACCATCACATTTTCTACTCGAAGGAACTGCAGTTACTAAAAGCATTTAAAGTTGTTTTTAAACAACTTTTTAATGTGATCACAGCTATTACTGCACATCAGATACAAGGCCTGTAATGTTTAAGCCATAAACTGCACCACTGGACTGTCTTTGTACTTGCCCTGAAGGAAATCCTAATAAAGTCTCCAGATTCCAGCTCCTAACTGATGAAAAATTCAGTACTACTCTGCCTCCAGACCAGATGGAGAATTTGACTGGAATCACACTGGCAATTTCTTAGATATTAAATATCTTCTTTTTGTTGTTGTTGTTCTGGAAGAAAATAGAGGGCCTATTCAGCACTGCAGTTCAACTACATAAAGTAATGCTCACAAACACATCAGACATCATTCCTCTCCATTTCTATCATTCCTACAATTAAAGGCACACATCCTTATTCTGGAGTGGAAAAAATCTTCTCTCAGGATTATATTCTGACCAAAACTATTTTATTTATTCAGAACAAAAACATTTAAAAGAAAACACATTTTAAAATTAAGAAGTCTCTTATAAAAACACCTATTCTACATTCAATTACTAACAAACTATCCAAAAAGTCTATCAAGACTAAAAAGCTTCTTGTTCTTTCCCTGGTGCCAAGCCTTGTACTGAAAGTCAGCCATGTCACTGCATTGAGGGGACCCTATAGTGAAATTCAAGTGGTTTGATGCCTCTTTTGAGTCAGAAATAATTTTAAAAAAATAATGTTGCAAAAGCATAATTAATAGAGGTTAATTAATCATGTTTGAGAAGTGGGATCCTAACTCCATATTTCTATACTTAAATCAAGCTACATTGGATTTTTTCACCCAAGATATTGCTGCTAATACAAACACACTATTTGTGTGTGCCTGTAACCTCAATTGGGCTTAGACACATTTTTGGAGTCTTCTATCAAACTGATGGGTACAATCTCTCCAAAAATTTCCTTTCTAACTCAGAATATAAAGAAAATGTAAAGAACAAAGCAGAAGATGCATTGCTATAATTACAGAAAAATCAAACTCACTTGAAAATTTCAGGGGTTTTTCTTCTTAATTAGAGGATTAAAAAAATTGAGTCAGAACAATGCACAAAGCACGTGGGGGTGAAACAGCATAGGTTTACCTGGATATTTCCTCAGAGGGCTGAGGGGAAGAAACAACCACAAAGAGCAAACTTCAAAGTAACAGCTGAGAGCAGCACTTCAAATCTCTACAGAAAAACCACTGCATGGAAGGTGTAGATATATAACCAACCATTTTTGCACTGACACCTACTATATATATATATATGTACATGTAGCTTGCATGCCCACTTCAGCAGAAAGGTGAAGTGCAGTACCTCATAGAGCAGAAAGTCTTTATCACAGCAACAGAATTAGAGCTTTCTCAAACCCAAACCCCCCAAACACAGCCTTACCTGAGCAGGACTGGAGAAAACCCTTCAACACAATGTTCAGAGGATAACTGTAGCAGAAATGCACACTTTGAAAGTCCTCTGTAGAGGCAGACAAACTTTGACCACTGTTCAATAAGCCTACATTTAACTGAACTTTTTGGATTCCTCTACAATTCCAGCAGCATTCTGTCTCAGATGTAGAAAGGCTGTGAGGATACTGTTAGAATCATCCCAAGCTTGAAATTCCCCCCAGAAATTGTCATCTACTCTGGAGTGAATGGGAAAAGAGCTCCTGGAACATACTGATCTAAGAGCTAGCAGATCCTGTGCCTCACACATGCTAATGCACATCCAGCTTCCCTGGCACTGAAGAGCATGGATTTAAACCTACAGCCATCCTGTCCACCTCATCATTCCAAAACAAGTACCACAAGGAAAATGGATTCTTTTCTGCAAAGAATGGAAGAAGAAGGGAGAAAATAGTGGCAGGAAATTGGAACCTTGTCATTGGCAACATTAGATCTGTTTAACTGATTGTTATTATACTAATTACCAGAGAAAATTAATTTACAGTGCAACACTATATAATGATATCTGACTCTAGACAGAAGCTGGCTATTTACACTTAGAAAATTTATTAGACAGTATTATCCACCCAGTCTTAGCATATAAGCCCTAAATTCTCAAAAGCATTTAGGCATCTAATGTACCTCCCAGCTCAATCCACTCAATGATTCCATGACCTATTCCTATTAACTTCCATGGCAGGGAACCTGGACACCTTTGCAGAGCTTGAAATTCTAATAACTGCTAAATATATGGATGCTATTTTGAGGGGAAAAAAAAGCAAGCCTGAAAGGTTAAAACCCCTTGGTAATTGGCATTCAATGATTGTGTGTGCAGCTATAAGAAGACAATGCAGACTACAAGTACATCAGCCTCTCACAGGCACATACTTGTGTAGCTAAAAATAATAGCCAAATTAGTGTTGATAAAGATTCACCAAAAAGAGAGTCAAATCTCAAAAGTCAAATCTCAGCTGTACCACAGCTGGAACAATCCAATGACATACTAAAGCGATGCTCACATACATTTGGCTGCAAAGAGGGGCAAAAAGGTTACCCTTTCCTTGTTTCCTCTCATTACCTTTGTTACAGTAACTTCTGACAGGAAATTCACAATGAATTAATTCAATTAGTAAAAAGATCTTTAAAAGTAATAAACTCAGGATTTGTAATGTCAGGAACAACACTGACACCTCCAAATCTCTAATTTAAAAGCTTCCCTGATGTTCATAAATTATTTCAAACCCCAAACTTTTTAATACAAAGAAACAGAAAAGGACCACTTCCAAAGGTAGAAAATGTGAGCCAATCTGGAGCCTTGCAGAGTAGCTGACACAGCTGATAAGAATATTCCCCTGCACAGGTGCTGGCATGTTCTGAGCAAGCTCCCAGCCACAGCCTTGGCACAGCCAGCCTCTTTTACTGCCACTGAGGCTCTCCACTCACACGTGTTGCCAGATGGTGGCTAGAAACTTACTCCGTGTGTATCCTAACAAAAATGGAAATAAACTACAAAGACTGTAAAGAGCTCCTTGCTATGACTCCCAGACCAAAAATCAGTTAACTTAGCAGCAAGGCTAACAAAATATGTGAGTGCATTAGCTTGTGTGGTTGTGTTTTTAAAAACAATACAGGAGTTATCAAATACAACACAAGACCTCTCCAATTATCCTTAAATGTGCTCCAAATATTGTCAGCCTTCTTCCCCCTCTCACTCTTTTTATAAACAGTGTAATCAAACAATTAATTAGTACATAATAGGATGTCTTCCATTAAAATAGAGCAAAACTCTATAAATAAATAATTATTCAAACAAAGCCATGTCAGCTTCTCTTCATTGTTACTTCCCAGATTATTTTAGCCTGGGTGGATTTTTGAGATCAAAGCAAGCCTGCACACACTGTTCTTCAGAGCTTTGATGGCAGGCAGGAACTGATCAACCATGAGTTTGGAGGGGCAGGATCACAGCACGGAAAGTTTAGCCAACAACAGATCAGGAGCAGCAGAATAAACAGCTGCCAAAGCCTTCTAGCTTGCAACTCAAGAGAATATCTCATTCCAGTTATTATTATTTGGATAAAACCAATCACTCCACTGCTGACTGTACATCAAAAAATCCAGGTATATATTCAAAATGAGACTTCCTCTCTCTGAGGATACTTTTTAAAAGTAAAGGTATCTGCTAATTCATCTCCATTACAATTTTTCTCATTTGCAATATTGAAAAAACAAGGACAGTATTTTCACATTAACCAACCCTGTGATCTATGTCAAAACATACATTTGGGGTATTCTTAAGCATTACACTACCATGACTCTTTGATTATTTATCTGCTGGGTTCAAGACAGGGCATGTACATTTTGCAGCACAGAACAATTTCTACACCGGTGTGAAGGAGGCCTGTGAATTCCTCTACTATTGCTAACACCCTTTCCAGACTGGGACATGCCACAAGTATATGCATTGTTCCTAAATTATCTACAAGAGTTAAGTAATCTAAACAGATTTTTTAAGAAATTATAACTATTACACACCAAAGTGTGGAAATATAGTGTAGATATTTTCACATTAACTAGTACTACTGGTAAACTAAATATTTTTATTGATTATGGATTTTTAAAATACTATGGATTGTGATTTTGCAAAGTGATTTTTTTCTTGTTTATCTCTTTTTTGAGATGAGAACGAACTCCTGAGAGATTTACATCACAGCAAATCTCAGTTTTTGCTGTACTGCTTAAAGAGAACAATTTCTTTGCAGGTGCTAGAGAAACATGAGGGAGATTTGCTTTGTACAGTGAGTGAAGGATTCCTACAAAAATAGAAACAGCTTCAGATTTCTAGTAAATTATAAATGTCTGACTGGCTGATCTGTTTTGGTTAATTTACAGTATACAGCACATTAGCTGAACTATATACACACAAGGTAGGAACTTGGAAACAATAAATACAGAGCTATGGTGTAAACCATACTAAAGAAATGCAAACTGAAACTGGCCACTGAGTAGCTGGTGTTCTGCTGTCACATCTGAGTAACAGAATTCTGTAACTAGGCTTTGAAACTTGTGTGTTCAAACTTTGTAATTCAGCACCTTAGCTGAAAGGATTTAGAGAATTTACAAAGAGAGCAGAGGTAGGAAAGAGAAAGGGAGCTGCTAGGGAGGAGAGAGGACTTCAGAAAGGAAACAGGAAAAAAAAAGCATTCTTCTGAATGAGCTGTGAAACTCATTCTGCTTTTTAGCCCCCAAGCTCAGAGATCATGGCCAAACTCCACAGCGAGACATTAAACTGCACTTCTGAAAAAACAAATTTGCAATATGAGAAGATTCCTAATGCGTTCACAAAATTGTTTAGCAGTTGTGCTTTACAAAGGGGTTCCATGTAGTGGAAACAAATCTGAATTGCTTTTATTGTCTGAACATCACATGAATTATTTCTGTTCCTCTGGTGTAAAAGCCCACCTGTACAGACATCATTCCAGGCTGGGTTCCAGCACAAATCTGGCCAACCTCAGCCTCCCTGCTGACAGAGGTTGCCCTTTACTTACTTCATGTAAGAGCAAGGTGAGATCAACTAATCCATGATCATACAACAACTAGTTTTAATCATGATCAAACTTATCAAGCCTGGATTTGAACTGGAATTCCAATTACAAAGAGGCCTGTGACCCATTAACCTTATCCTCATAGTATGTGACACTCCAATGAAACAGTCACATTTTCTGGAGGAAATGCTCTGATTATTAATTCATAAACTGTTTGGAGGAAAGACTTAGTGTTTTATTTCATTTAATTGTATTCAAACAGAAACAATTAAGATTTTACTTTCCACTCCCAGAAGTGCTGTTTGAATATACAAGACAAACAAGCCTGAACACTGTGAGCAGTGCCAGAGCTCTTAGGATATGTTAGAGATTTGTAACCATGAAAACGAAATGCTAATGTTGAATTTCATTTTCCTTAAAGTGATGTTGACATATGCAAAGGCTTTGTTTAAATATTGGAAAAAAAGATTAAAACACCAAAATCTATAACTTACTGCAGAATAGTTAATTTAAAATATAAATACAACAGACAGCACCTGAGCCTTTCCCTCCAGATTTTTGGGGGTCTGAGCACTTACTTCATATTTCAATCACATTCCACTAATTTGAAAGGGATCTAGTTTTATCCATTAATAATTTTAGCTGAACTACATTAAAATGGAAAAAAAAAAACCAACCAAAAACAAAACAAAAACAAACCACCTAATTAGTGTTAAGTTTGGCCTCATTTAATCTGCATTTTTTGTGTAAGTATATCAAGCAGTAGTTCATATATTGCCTTTTTAGCCACATCCCTGAACACCAAGCTAAGGTTAACCCTGAAGTGTAGACGGCAAATACTTCTGGAAGAATACTCCTTTAAAAACAGGGATGATTATTTACCCAGTTCAAATAGAACTACCATTCTGAACATTTTGACTTGCCATTGTGTATCAATTACAACTAACACTTTTATGTGTTTTATCAATACCCCAAGACACCAAGCAAATTATTGATTTGAAAATTAAAACTTAGTATAAAGAGCTTCCAAACTCCTGCATCATAAACTTTTCATTATGAAACAGAGCTTGGAAAAAAATAGAGTAATTATAATTGGAAATACACCTTGGTGGAATTTACTTTTTTTTTTTTTGTCTTACACAAGAAAAAGCACTTCCTAAAAACCATGGCCATTTTTCAAAGGAAATTAAGTTTGCACCAATAACATTGTAACTGAGGTACCCAACACTATTTATGTCTTGTTTAGTGCATTCTACACACTATGCTAGTTAGTGCCTCTGCTTCCTTGAAAGAAATGGGGATCTTGGCAGAAGCTGAACATTCCAAAGAGCACTGGAATTGCCCAGTTAGAGATGTTGTGCTGGCAGAATTCCCTTCAGGGGCTGTGAGCACCGAACACCTGTCAGTGAGCAAACAAGCACAACTAAACCGTTCTCCTCCTCTTTCCCCCACAACTCCCACATGGTTTCCAAGAGAAATGTTAAGGTCTTGACACTTTAATTAAAGGGAAAACAAAATGTTGGTCCTGAGTTAATGAAATTGCTCAATTATGGTCTCAAAGCCCAACAGAGCTGACGTGACCAAGAGCTGTGCAAGCACCATCCCACCTCCTGCTGTGGGGGTTCTGTAGGGAGCCTCTGGTGCCTCTGCAAAGTTCTCTCTGAACTCAGGTGAAGTCAAATCATATCCTACAGCCCAGCCTGAATGAGGGGAAGTGCTGCAGGAACTCTGAGGAATAAAGGAAACCCTCGTGCACAACACAATACCTTACTCTCTCCATTTGTCTGTCCTGAGGAAGACAGCAGCAGCTATTTGTAAAAGCAAAGAAAACCAAACATTTTAAAGTCTTTATGCCATGTTTTAATATCTATTCCATCTTCTCTGCAAAGAGAACTCAAAGGTTTTTTTTCTTCAATTAAATACAGTTACTGTACATCCCTCTTTCAGGACATACAGCATTTGCATACAAAACCCAGTAATTTTACTATTTATCAGCAGTTTTTGCAAGTGACTGTAGCAAGAGTGAGATTCACAGTCTGAGTTCTAAAATCTGTCATTGTTGACACTAAATACAGAAAGAAATAGACAAATATGCAAAGCCTATGTACAATTAGAATTAGGATCAAATGCATCTTACTTCCCAGCAACTTTCTGTATTGGTTCTCCATCTTGGGGGCCTGTTAACTTTATTATTCTTGGCAGCATGCAGTGACTCAAAACAAGCCTTGTTCTTCAGCACAAAGAAAACCCTTTGGATGATCTGTGAGGTAGTTTTATCAAGTACCAACGGCTTACAGAATTAATTTTACTACTAAAAATGCAAGGCATTGGGTGTCTCGGTTTAACAAAACTGCAAAGGTGGATGGGACATTCTATAATAAGTTGTCTTTATAATTTTGTCTTGCAACTGAATGAATATTTCCTCTATAGCTTTATTTGTAGCTAACATTCTGAAGCATTTTCTCATTTTCTCCATGTAGGCCTGACATCTTTAAAGACATTTGAGCAAATCCTAAAACTAAAGCTATCATCTCCAAAGCTACCATTTTCAAGTCCATAGCAAAAGTATTTTTTAAAAAATACAGAATTGCCTAACAAAACACGTAATTCTTTTAAATTAAATGCCATCAAAACCAACAAAAGGACACATTTTAGATTACACCAAGTTAATCTTGGATCATAGTCTTAACATTTGAGCCACAGAACATTAATTCTGTAAGTAAAGAGGCATCATATTCTAAGGAAATAAATTTTCTTTGCTGCTTAACACCCACCATACTCTGAATTACTCTTATTGAATTTCTACTTTATTGCTACTTGTTCTAACAAGTTGCTTTGTAATTTTGGATTTGCTTTTGGTTTTATTTCTGTTTTGGTTTTTTTTTTTAACAGAATTCTTTTCTATTTTAAGGATGCATCCTGTCTCCCCTTAGGGTTCTTTTCTGTAGACTACCCAATTTCACTTTTCACCTTTTCTTTGACAGTTTCATAGACTTCTAATAATTTTTACTGCCCTGGTGTAGATGCTCCACTTTTCTCCTGAAGAGCTGTGATCAGACTGCACACAAAACTGCAGCCAAAGCCACATGCCATGTGAAATTAGCAAAAGGAATATTTCACATGCTCCAGGCAGTATTCCTGGTTTACACTGCAGCACAGTGTTCAGCTATTCCACAATATTATGTGGTTTTCAACTCATGTTAAGCCTGTTTTACACAACATACCCTAGAGCCTACTCTAATTAAAAGCTAATTATCAACTCTTTCTAATCTTCTTGATCTCTATTTGTACACTGGATCATTTTTTAAAGGCAAAGTTTTGTACCTTTTCTTACACTGTCTGTTATTTCTTTAGATCACTTCTCCAATAGGTCAGCTTTGGAATTCCATTCCTGTCCTCAGCTGCACTTGCTGTTCCAGCCCCACCAAACCCAGGCCAAGTTTGGTCTGCAAATTCTGGCAGCTTATTTTCTGTTCCATTTTCCAGATCATTATGGACAATATATCCCTGCAAAAAAGCCTCTTCAATATATCTCCATGTTCCTAATCTATTTTCCATTAATTAAAAAAAAAATTATGTCAGGCCAAATTTCCACACTTGTTGACAGGAATTATTCCATGAGACATTATCCAAAGCCTTTTTGAAACCTAAATGCTCTTGTGTGTTAACCATGGTAACTCTTATCCTTCCATGGATGCAATATAGACTGGATTTAAACAATTTTTCCTTGCAAATCCATTTTCCCAGTTAACTCTTTCCCTGCTTTCTTGCAGGGAAAATTGAGTAAAATTTCAGTTATACACTGCCAGCTTCCTTAGGAATGTAAGTTATAGTGTCTAGTCTATGATTTCTTAGCTTTTACTTTTTATCTCATTTGGAACACAGACGTTGTATTTTCTTTTCCTTTCTCTAGGCTGCAATCTTATATTGGGTAACTTGTATTAATTTTCTTAGCTCCATGTCTGCAGTTTATTATCCCAGGGAAGGGCTGTAGAAATAAGCATTCCCAGTATTATCTGTCAGTCACCTACTCTCTTCTGAACATCAAATCAGTGGTTTCTTAGCCACATTATTACAAACACAAAGTGATTGTCTGTTTCATTTATGACCCTTCCTAACCACTTTGGGACCATCTTTCTAATTCTGTCCCCAGTACACCTGTGCTAATTTATATTCAAACTCAATAATCTGATTAAGTAATCACTTGGTTTCATCTCCCCTTCTACTTGAGAGCACAGGAACAACAGTTCTTGTAAATTTTGTACTTTTTTTTTCCATAGAACTGAGGAGAAACTTCAGTGTAATCCATGTACCCATGTGATATTTCAACCCAAAGTCTTATTAATTACAAAATCCATATCTGTATGATCACTGGATTTTACTTCTCTATTTTTATATACACAATGGCCAGAATTGCAAAATCTGTTCCACAGAAACAGATAATTCCTCAAGTCCAGAAATGTCCAACACACTTTAGATAAAGTTTTACAGTAAGTTAAACTTGGGAAAATTAAATTGGGTTGTAATACATGTAGAAATATAATTTAGTGAACATAAAGAAGCTGCAATTGTCCGGCTAAGATTACTTTAAAAAGCAATCAAACATAGAATGAACTCTGAAAGGAACCTGAGAGAATAAAAATAGGAAAGTTTTCAAGAGCATAATGAAATTCATATTATCAAAGGTTCTCTACAATTTTAATGACCTGTGAGTGCATTTTAATTAATTTAAATATTTAAAGTAGTACTCTCTGCACATTCTTGATCTACGACTACTTATACTATTGACAATGGCTTATTAAGGGCCAGATATGTAAATAGTTTAGACTAATTGTCTGTTACTACAATTTAATTCAGTCTCATAACAAAGATTGTAAAATCAGAATAATGCATTCTCTTAGAAAAAAAAGATCCTGTTGCTTTTTCACTTGCTGTTTCAGTGACAAACTTCACATCAAAGGGACTCTGTTTTAAATGACATGTCAGCTTTTACAGGATATTGCAGTAACACAATATATGTCTGCCCTTGAAGTAAATGTTCTAGTTCAGCTATGACTCATATTTGCATCTACATAAAAGCACGGGCATTTGTTAGATCACTATTTACCTACCAGACACAGAAGAGATGTTAAATCATTTCCATCACCATAGTTCACTGCTATGTAACAGTACAGCTAATACAAACATTTATAATTTTGTTTCAAGGATACAATCTCATGACAATATAGTGGCTTTTTACTGAATGGGATATAATCCAAGTGCCTGAACTTATAAATTGGATAACATGTTCACTCTTAACTTTTGTAAGCTTTAAAAGTTCACTTACATTTACTGAAGCAGGCTTGACAATACTAGACAGTGAATTTTACCTAGATTTTCCACATCTTCTCTTTTTCTCTATTTTGTTGTAAATGCATATGCAAATGCAGGACTTCAATTGCATTTATTTCTTCTATATATTCCTCACCAAACTCCATGGAACTGACCAAATTCATGCTCTGACTCTTAGTTCCTTTGTGGTATAAAGAGAATTTAAATGAATCACAATCTCAGTAAGTATAAAACAATTTTACCCTCCCCAATAAAACATTTAAATGGCTTATGGAACACTTTTCAGTAGATATTTATGTTCATTCATGTTGAATCATTTTAAGAAAGAATCTAAGTTATATAACACACAGCAGAACTTAAAAGATTTTTGATCTAGGTCAGAGGAGATGAGACACCACACAAGCTTGATTCCAAGTATCACAGAAATTCACCTAAGGAAGGGAAGGCTCTCCTTTATACCTCATCCTTTTGATGGGAACAAATACTCGAGACACCTAAACATTTGAATGAGAACACACTATTTTAATTCAGTACATTGTATTAGAACTGTAGTTCAATAAATGTGCACTACAGGACAGAGTTCTGTCTCTTCTGCTTTAAACACAATTTTAACTCACCTCTTTGCACTCCAGACATTCATCACTCCCTCTGTCATTTATTTCTTACATTCTAAGCAGCAATTCACATGCACTATCCAAGCTGGAATCCTTTATTAGGGGAAAGGAAATATTTAGAAATAATAGATGCAGGAAATGTGAAGTGAAAAAGAACTATTGTTCCATTTGGAAGAGATGCTAATCTCACACCTAAAGTTTTAGACTATTGCTTAGCCATGGAAAATTCTAGTACATTCAAACATGCCCATATTTTCCGATGCCTTATTTCTGGAACTAGCCCAGTTTTCTAATCCATTGATTAAATAAAGACATCAGGGCCTCTGGTGGGACTCCTTTGGGAAACATAAGATCTGTAAAAACACAGATGCCTGCCAGAACCAGTCAACTAACAGTGCTCATGAATTTCAAAGAACAAGAGCCAGACAGGCACGCTACCCGTGCAAAGTTTGTATCTTGGGGGTGAAGCATAACTCTGCTGAAGTTTTCCATAAAAATCCTGATGACTTCAGTAGAAACAGAAACACAGAAATGATTGCTTCTAGGATTACGAAATTGCATCTGTTCACAAGTCAGAATGAAGAGAGGAGGTACCTCTAAGAGTCTAGCATGGAAATTTTCCAGCACTGCATGAAAAGCAGGCAAAGTGGAGATGGACTGACTGGCACATGGCTCAGATACTAATAGGTGTGGGGACAGTATGGAGAAATTTTTGTTATACATGGTGAAAAATGTTCAGTAAGCAACAGAAGAGAGACAGACAGACATAGATTTTTTATTTGAGGGCTCAGGAGTAGAAAAAAGAATGAAAACAGAACTAAAATGGTATATTTGTCTGTGGAGACATGCACTGCCAAAGTGAAACAGATGAAATGCTCTTGTAAAGCCAGACAGAAACCTACAAAAATGAATTACCATGGACATATTCGTGTAGAGACAGCAAAAGACTGAAGTTGCTTCTGACTAGATAATCATCAACTAAAGCTCTTTTCCTCACAGTTTAAACTCTAACTGTAGTTCTCAAACAAAAATAGAGCAATGTAACAGTTTTGGGAGCTTCTGAAATTTTAGATATTACAATGTTTATCCTAATTTGGAAAAATAAAAGGCATTGTTATGTAGTCCCAAAATGGAACCTCAATAAATAAAACAATCGGAATAAAGTAAACATTCTTTTCCATAATAAAAAAAATATTCAATCAGGAATTAATTTTGATTTTGCACAACTTCCAAACTGAAGCAGTAACTCACCTCTTGTATACTCAGGTTTAGAAGCTCTGACTATTAGGAAACTACCAGTATTTTACCCTTAGTCTTGCAGATATTGTCCCCTTTAGTCCCAGCTGGAACATTCTGAAATGCTGAAAAAGTTTGCAAGCATTATGGAACACATCAGGATTTCTCAAGTTACAAAAGAAACACAACAGAGCAAGAAGCAATTACAGCCAGTGCTCTTCCTCTGCTAGGTGATTACATTGGATTCTCAAAAAGTAGACTGCTAGCTTAAATTAATCAGAGTTCCTGTAATTCCCTGAAAATTTAATTGTGATAGAAACTTGTATTAAAAAAAAACCCAAAACTTGTTACCTACCTGTCCTATTTACTTCAACTAAGCAGGACTTCTTTTAATCACATTGGACAGGTGTCTTTCACCTGTATAAAGAGGACTGATACTTACAGCTGGAAAGAACACAGTACCTTTAGATCTCTCCTGCCCATATTCTCTGCATCTTCGTCTGCATCACAGGAAGAGCTTGCAACAACAAGGAATTTTTTCTGCCTGGCTTCCCGAAGAGCTTTCTGGGTGGGACCTTCAAACCCTTTCTTCCTTGTACAATCATGGCCTACTATGAAATAAAACCAACAAAAATATGATCAGAATTTTTTAAATTTACTCTTCTGGAAGCTATCTCCTTACTTTATATTAGCAAGAAATGCGAAATTCTCAAAGAAACACCACTTCAAATAAGAAGATGTTCAGGTTACTGTGCCATCCATATTAAGTGTTCCAGGGCTACACATATCTCTGCTCCACAAACAATTTCACCTTATCTAAAGGGTGAAAAAGCCTTTAGACTTAGCCCCAAAAATGTGATAATCTTCCAGTACAAAGAGAGTCACAGGGAAATGGATGCATTCTTTCACATCCCTCAGAGCCACAGGACACATCAGCTCACTGCATCCTATGCAATATTGTGATTTACAGCCCACAATTCCTTTTGTTTCCCTGCACTTTCTGCCAACCCACCTTTCAAACAAGGAATTACTGATGAATAGGTAACTCAGCAAAGAAATCCTAAGCAGGTAACACAGCTTTAAATCATCAAAGGTTGCAAGGGGTAGGATGAAGAGTACAGCACACGTGGACTATAGCACAAGGCATCTGCCATGAGCTGGCAGAAAGGACACGGCTCTCTGACAGCCTTTGCACTGGCAGCTCACACAAATCCAAACACAGCCCTTTGGGATCCCTGTATCTTGTTGCAGTGCTCTGTTGGATGTACATGGGTCTACATGAAAAAGAATGTAATGCTGATTTCCAGCTGGATTTGGGCATTTACATCCCTTTCAGTTCTTTGAAAAAAAAAAAAATCTCTGACTGAAAGAAGCCATTATACAGCTAAAATACAGACTGAAACAAATGTACTTCACATTATGCATTTCTAAATGACTGCTCTTATAAAATGGTTTTATTAAGACCTCTACACCAAAATGCAAACCTGATGACTTAAAGCAGGGAAAAAAAACCCCAAACACTCTCTCCACTCTTCAGGCAAAAAAAACCAGAGCAAGCAACACAAAACCTTCCTGTATATCCAACCTGAGTACAGCTGGGACTGATGGAAAGAACTAGGCCCGCATTAAAAAACTTTAGCATTTATGTTTTAAAAGTTGAAGCTACTGTCACAGATATCCTGAACAATAACTTCCTCTGAGGAACAGTAAACAGCAAAATTGGTTTGTAAGTCTAAAACCTTCTGCTCACTTAGTAACTGCTATCCACTAGCATGTTGCTCACAGAGTATTTGGTTTGTTGGTCTTTTTGAGATACACATACCTATAAAGCCACGGTGTTATGACAGCTTTAAAAGTCAGTAACTATGAAAAAAAAAAAGAAAGAATGAGTTCCAAAGAACTGTTGCACTTAGATGTCAACAGCTTAGGTTCAAAGATTTTCTATTCTGACTGCATTGCACATGGAATGGGCACAACCAGGCTAATTTTAAATTTGTTTTTGCATGACCTTCTAACTGCAATTGCATCAGATCAAGGAAAGGAAAAGCACAGTTAACAGTCTTAGCAATGAGTTAATTCAACCATGAGTAAAGAAACTCATTGAGTTCAACTTCTGAATATAATTGGGTAATAAATAAGCAGCTGTTGTTTTTAGAAAATACAAGAAGAGTACTGAGCAAGGAGCAGTTTTCTATTTAGAACCAGCTGCCATAGCAGTGTTCACTTAGGTTTATAAGCAAGCCACAGTCAACACTGCTAAACTCCTGCAGGCAAAAGGGGTCGTTTTTTAGAGCATCACTTAACACTGTTTTGATCTGTGAGGAAGGGTGCAAGCACTGTTAATACACACCAATACCCTAAATAAAATATCAGCTCTCTCACTTTGATCATTAGATTCCTTATGTATGATCTTGCTATCATATCAGGAAGGATCAGATTTAAAACACAACCAGTTTTTAAGGCAGATCTCCTTTAAAAAAAATCCATTACTTCGAAAAAAGTAATCTGAACTCAAAGTACAATTTTTTTCTCAGAGCTGGTTTCTGAGTGGGCATCAGAAAGAGAGAACCAGCCCACGGGATGACAAAGTCCTAAAAATAATTGCTAACTAGTTCCTCTCCAACTACGACATGTCCTTCATATCATTTTGAAACAAGCAAGGCAAGAATTAGGTTTCTTTAAATGTCTTAAAAATTATTAGATGTTCTTGTCTTGAAGGATTTCTGTACAAAGCAGAACAGCAGCCTGACATGAGACAGCAAAAAACTGCTAGTAAATAAATTACATGCTCTGTATTGTGGATGTTATCTTCAATTGCTTGAAATGCAGCAGGATGAAAGCTCCCACATCAAATGCCTGAGTAATAAAGTCAAGAATAGTTGCCCTAAAATTAAGTACTGTTAATTTTTTTTTCTACCTAGCTGCCAGATACAAATTTACAATGCAAACTCACTGTGAATACTAAGAAGTTCCCCTTTGTTCTTTATGGTGCACTGTATGGCTCAGAGAGAAAAAAAGCAGCCCCAAAGTAAAACCAAACCCACAATCACTGAATGGTTTGGGTTGCAAGGTGCTTTAAAGCTCATGCACTTCCACCCCTCTGCCAGGGGCAGGGACACATTCCACCATCCCAGCTTCCTCCAAGCCCTGTCCAGCCTGCCCTTGGGCACTTCCAGGGGTGGGGCAGCCACAGCTTCTCCGGGCACCCTGTGCCTCACCACCCTCACAGGGAAGAATTTCTTCCTAATATCTAATTTAAACTTATTATCTCTCAGCATGAAGCCATTCCCCCTTGTCCTGTCAGTACATGCCCTTGTGAAAAGTTCCTCTCCTGCTTTCTTGGAGCAGATGTGCAGAACCTCACAGTTCAGCAAATCCAAAACTAATTAAAAGCCAATCTCAGTGCTCTCTAGCCAAGCCAGCATTCCAGGTGTTCCACGGTCAAGGCAGGTTGTGGGACAACTGCAGCCTCAGGAGCAGTGAAGGGCAAGCCCCTGCTGCTGGGCAGAGCCCTCCTCCTTCCTTCAGGCTCTGCACTGCAGTGAAAGCAGACACCTGCCAGGAGAGGCAGCTTGGCCAAGGATCATCTGCCACTCTGGATGTGCACTGTCCTCTAATCAAGCATCCCAATGCACAGAAGGCAGCCCAGAAAACTGGAAAGCGCAGCTGGAAGTCTCCTTCCAGCCCAGATTTCCAGCTCCACCAGTAATCTGAATTTTGAGAAAAATTAAACTAACATTTCTCCAGTATCCATGAGAAATCCATGTTTCTCAGGATTATACTTACACTCTCTCATGAATAAGACATCAAGAAGGAACAGAATATTATCACCTTTCAAGAGGTAGCAAAATGTATTTTAAAGAGACGATATTACCCACTGAGACATGAGTACGACCTACAGAGGGCAATAAAAATTATGTAGTATTAGAGGACAAAGCACTGAAACAAAACGAATTGAAATACTGATTAATTTATGATACCCACGGTATGAAGCAAATTAAGACTTGTAGAAGCATGTGGGTGGCTGATGAGCTTAATTTGTGTTGGAGACTGACAAGGTTTTTTTAATGTAATTATTTATCAATGGCTCCCTTGCTTGTCACTTGGTATTACAAAGTGCTTTCAAGATTTCTGGAGAATAAACAAGACTGAACAGCCAGAGAGTGGTTTTTAGAATCCAACAACAAATGAAAGTATGTTTAATATGAAAAGGAGACAGATCCATCCACACTGTAAAACATGAGCACAGGGAAGATCCCACCCTCTATATCCTCAAGCCAGAGTATATCTTAATAGGAAAGGAAGGCAATGCTTCCTAACCTCTTCACTCAACTACAAACACCAAAAAAACCCAAAATAAATTTATGTGCCCACCATTCTTTTTCTCAGCCTTGTGTTTTCTAGAGGAACTTTACACAATGACAGTAATTCCATGAACATGGGAACTAATGAAGCTTGATTGTCAAAGGCTGGGGTAACTCACTGGCTTTTCACCTGGGGTGTATCACAAGTGTCAAAGGAGGTTTAGGTTTTAACACATGGGGAAAAAAAAAAACCAACAAAAAAACCCCAAAACAAACAGATATTGAAGTTGCCATAATTGGAACATATTCTTCACCTGGAAGTTGTATAGTATTTGTAGGGTTCTCTAATTTCAAGTAATTTCAAGTAAAAGTTTTCTCTGATGGGAGTTCTGCTCATGACTAAGGCAAGTACCACATCCCCTTCACATGTGAATTCTCTGTTGTCAGAGGATGGAGCTCACCACTTCCCCTTTGTACCATCCCACTTATTTTCAGGAGATTTTAAGCAACCTGGTTTCTTTGAAACTTATCTTACTATCCAGTGTAGCTGCAATTGAAAAATAGGTTCAAAATTATTAGTGGGACTGATGCTGTCAGAGAATGTGATAGCATGGGCTTCATTTACTTAGGAAAGCAGAAGTGCTAGAATATTCCAGATGGAGTTAGAAAAAATAATGTAAAAATTACATTATTACATTAGGAAAGTAGTGTGGTACCATAAAGACACTATTCAAGCAAGTATTGTATCATCTTAGCAATATTCTGTAAAAATGAGAGTCTGGATTTCATAAAACCAGGATTTTCAAAATGTTTCCAGACCACAATGTATGCTTTCTGAAGGGTGAGCTGGGAAAGACCATATGCATACACACAAAAAAGGGAATATCAGCAGATACAGTAACAAAATCAGTCACAAAATAGATTTCTAGGACAAAAAGTTACTTCTAAGTTACTCATATATTCCATATTGCCTTCAGCAGTCTCACTCTCCTTAGCGAATACACTTCAGAATAAAATATTCAAATGATAAAACTGCTGCTCAGACACCAGGTCAGCTGATAAAACGTAGTACAAGTATTTTTGATTTATTGTTACACCATATTTTGAGATGCATCACATCAACAACAAAAAATACATGACTAGTTTGAGCCTGGTGATGGGAATATTTTACCTTTTGTCTCAGAGATCTGCTTAGCATATCCGGACTCCAAACTTTCTAATGCAGCCTGCAAACCTATAACCTAATTTTAAAGAGAGGGAAGAACAAGAGGAAGCAATATGAAAATATTACTTTCGAAGTGTCTGTTCACAACATACAGAATTCATGCTGGTGTACTTCATTAATTCCATCTATAATTTTTAGCTCTTCATTATTGTCTCTAGGTTATGAACATAACTCCTAATTCAAGATTTTGGAAAGACCAAGAGCGACAATGCAATAGAACACAAGCCACCCAGAATCTCTCAAAACATTTTTACAACTCTATTGAAATAATGCAGACATACAGAATAACAGGGTTCTGACTACACCAGCAACTTTTAGAACTGCTGTCACTGCACTGATCTCAAATTTAATGGCACAGTAGGACTTACAGCTTTGTCACAACAAAATGTCACAAAATATGGTGTTATGCATTACAAAAAACTCATTGCTCTGGAATCAGTACAGTTCATAACTGCAGAGGTCCTCCACATACATATATATATATAAAAATATATATGCCCCTGAAATTTCATAGCATTGGAACTGTTCTATGTTTTGTGCTCCTGATTCAGCAGAACTCCATATGGGCATAAGCTTCCTTTTTCTATAGAGCATTTTCTTTTCCTTATTGAAATTTCAAACATATAATCCTCACTGTTTTATAAGTAAGCCCTGAGATGACCAGAGAAAAACTGGAGGAAGAGGAAAGGAGGAAATGAGAGATGAAGACTATCAGAAGAGGGTGTCAGCATGGTAAATTCCTTTCATTTTACCCTCATATAATTGATGTTACTGCTGAAACAATTGCAGGAATATAATTGCATAAAATATAACTATATAAAATGTAATTTGGTAGTTTTTTTTTTCTTTTTTTCTTCTTACTTTCCTTAAACACATGCAAGGTAATTTTCTGTCTGTCATACCTCCTTCCTGTGCTCTTACTGCTTGCTGTCAAAGGGGCAGAATATCTTGTATACGTCAAGTAAGATTAGAGAAGAAAAAATAATGTTCAAATATTCCACCCATGACAGAAAAACTGGCTCTGATCTCTTCATGCATTTTTTTTTTTCTAAACTAGTAGGTCACTCCTGGGTATATTTAGGAAAAAAGTAACACAATTAACAGTAAGAAAGGAAGTTAAAATAAGCTACTTCCAAAGGCATTGATGGAAGCATGAGAATGGGTGTGAATATCACACCTGCTGCACGCTGCAGAGCTGCACTCATGTGGAGCAGCACTGAGCAAGTACACACTGACATCTATTACTCTGTGGCACCATGTTTCACATACTTTCACTGCTAATATTTCCCCAGATCATGAAACTCACAAAATACTCTGTTTCAGAATACTCCATAAGCTTTACCAGAAATATCCAGTGTATTTACCAAAGTAAAAACCAGAGGCTTCCCTACAGTGGTGCAAGTGTATTCACTACATTTTTACCTGTCCCATTGCTTTGTCTCTCTCCAAACTGGTTAACATTTTCTGTGTCAGTGAATTCTGGTATTTTTCTGACAGCTGCTTCAGCATTGGTTCATAGGATGCATAATGTGCCTTCAGCCTGTGAGCAAGAGGAGGAAAAATTATTCCTCACAGATGAGTTAAATCAGAGATTTATATCTGCATAACTTTTCCCCTCCCCAAACAAAAGAGTAAAATTACCAAAAGGTCAACCCAGAGGAGACAGCAAAGCTGTTTAGCATGTAACTAACCAACTGCAATACCACAACAAAGGAGGAAAAAAAAGTTAGATAAATGAATAAGAGGATTCACAGCTTGTTTGGTCACATCTTAAAACAACCTATCCAATTTTGTCCCTTTGTTAATCCTTCATACACATACTGCACATTAATTTTGGCTAATTTGTTTTCTTACAGATGGATTGTATTTCACTGGAAGAAAGAGAACAACAGCTGTTATCTGACTACCAAGTAAGATCCTCATCTGCACAAACCAGTCATAATATGATCCCAATTTCTTTCTTCACTACACATTACACTATGAATACTTATGCACTTTAATTCTTCAGACAAACTAAGATTCAGACAAATAATCTCTCACAAGAAACACGTGACACCACCAGCTCCAGAACCACTGCATCCTGCAAAATGCTGAGTCACAGAGGACAAACCAGTGCAGAGTGCTCTCTTGCATCAGCATGCATGCATTCCAAGGGTGGGGATGTAGAACAGGGAGCTGCAATTACATGCACTGATGGATAACAACACCAACAGAACTCAGGGAATTTACTGGAGCTGCAGATGTAAGCCTCTCCCCAGTGTTATTTTAAAACACTGCAAAGAAAAGATTCTAAACTCAGCTCCTATTTAGAAATTAAATCACTATAACTCAGTAGCAATAGACTAGTTTAGGCTTATTTGCAACCAAAGCAACATAGCAAGTTTCTTACTCAAAGTTCAAGATGACAGAAAATGCCAATTATGAGAATCAAGAATGCAAAGGTTCTGAACTTGGTGTGATACCTGTTACCCTTAAAACAGGCAAAAATTCTAAACAGAAATCACCACCTATTTATGGCAAAAGATGTGGGTAAAAAAAAACCTAATTTTTGTTTCCCACTATTAGAAATACTATGTATTCATTAATGCATTTTGCATCATAGAAAATCCACCACAAATAAATCATTGGAAATTCTTTGATCTGTGTGGCACGATGGTCACATGGAGCTGCTGTTTACCAGGACATATCTAAATGCAGCCAGACTCACTTCAGATTCCTTAGTGTTATCTCATTATCAGGCAACAATTCTAAACATTATATTTAGTGCTACATGTATAGCAACTAAAATTATTTTGTACCTTTTCAAGTCAAAAATCAGCCTGTTTTTCTCCTGGACCACTCGTTTATGATGCATTCGATGGAAGTCTCGTTCTTTCTGCATTTTTAGGAGAGCCTCTTCTATTTTACTGTGCATAAAAAAAGAAAATGCAAGGCAGCAGTGTTAGTCTCCTCCTCTGAATTGCATCAAGGTATGCTGACTACATATGGAATTCATTTTCAGATCTGCACATGTCTACTCTGTCTAAGCTGGAAGAGCTTCGTAGTACAACCTGTGCTGGAGAATATGAACTTTTGAGGTCTTTTTGCTGCCAGCTGATGCTCAAATCCATGGGTAGTCTTCCATTTCCCTCAGATCCTTCAGACAGAACTCATAATGATTCTGGCATTATAATTTTCAGAGTTGAGGTCAACCTTATGTTAACCACAAGGAGTCTCATGGAGGTAAAAAAAAATCCTCTTGTTTAAAATTCTGTGTAAAAGTGTATTGGTAATACTGATAATAGACCGAAAATACTGATTTAAAAAAAAATATTTATGTCACATTCATATTGTTGCCTTGCAGATTAATTTGGAGAGCCTTCTGGAAAAAGTTGAGCCAAAAATGTTTTAGGCTCTTTTCAATCATGTTTCTAACCTGTCCCTAAGTGTTTCCTGGATGTGAGAGCAGGCAGCAAAAGGACTCTGTTTCAAAATTAATCGTAAATATACTGATAACCTGTTATTCTCTGAGCACATTCTACACACAGCCATGGCACACCCTGAGATGCTCTGCTCCATAAACTTAAAAAGAAAATACTCTGCTTATATTCAGTACATTTTGTCTTTACTGATATGGGTTTGGCAGGAAAGATTAGTAGATGAATTGTTTAATTGCAAAGGAAGCTTGAAATTAACTTGCACTGAAATTAGATATTTGCTTCTTGCAGAAATAAAGCTCATTTCCTCTGCAACCGGAGCTGAAGAATTAGGTAAAACCAAAAGGAAAACTGAGTACGCCAAATCAGAGGTCCAGGATGAAGATCCATAACTGCCAGTGCATTATATTTACTAATTTAAAATAGAAATTATTTACTAATACAAATAATTGATATTTGCTGTATATGCAAGCACTCTGTGTGTTACCTATACAAACTAGCATAGTGACACATGTACATTTCTATGTGAATTGGTGCTTGTAGCACAGGCTGAAGGAGAGCCCAGTGAATTCTTGCCAGCAGCTCTGGGTGAAAGCTGGCAGGACCTGGGACTGGGCAGGGCTGCCCCTCCCACAGGAGCCCTGGGCACACACATCCTGCTGTGTGCACACACACCACGAGCTGGGAAACAGCAGCTCGAGCCCACATTAATGATTCTGCTCAGGCTTCTACCAACATTTGAGAGGTAAATGAATCAGTGGTCTCAGGATAGTTCTGGGAAACAACTCCCTCACGACACCACGCTCAAAATCTGACTCGCCTTAAAGGCCTTGAATGCAAACCTTGCCCCTTCAGAGCTCAGCAGATGGCTTGTTCTGAGCATAAAAGATGTTGCTACAGCCATAGAAAAGCCAATATCCATTTATTTTAGGGAAGATATATGTCAAAGTCTGCAGGTACCTCTATTTAAACTTCTCTCAAGCAAGTACTTGTGTTAAAATAGCGAACGAGGACAGGGTGCAACAAACCCAAGCAGGGATTTTCAGAGGCAAGTTGCAAGCCCTGATCCCACTGATTTTAGGTGGGACTACATTCCCCAAGATGCTGCAAATCGGAGCCCTAAATTTTTAATTGAAATAAAGACAGTCTTAGAAAATACATACTTTCAGGCTTTTACTCTGTCTAGTTTACATGGCATTTAGCAGCAAATATGCTAAATGCACCATGTAATTAAACAGCTGCATTTAAATATGGTGCACAACACAAAAAGTGTGCACTTTTTTTTTTTTTTCCATGGTGTAAGTAGAAAAATATGTGCAGGAATAGTCAGATTTTGGTACAGAAATGGGAGCTGAACTGGGGATTTTGTTGCTAATGTCACTAGCCAAAATAATAAATATGACTTCCAGGATTACTTTCTATTTTGACCATTACTTTGGCTGTAAGCTGGGTGTGTATTTGTGAGCATGCTTACAAAAAGGGAAGAAAGGTACATGCAAATGTTTACACTTCCTAACTGATGCTGTGAACTCAACCACATACCTCAGGCAAAAGCTTGATACAACTTTGATTCCATCTACATAAGAAATTCCTAAACATTTAAGGAACTTTTAGATATCAAAGTTCACAGTCCCTGTGACCAACACAACCTTACCATGACACAACATTTGTCTGACTGTACATGTTTAAATAAACAGGCAACAGACAGGGTCTGGCCATAGGAAAACAAAAATATCTGGCATTCAAAAGATTTCATATCATCAGATAGGCAGAGTTTAACATGGCTATGAAATTGCAATCTATTATCAGTTCAGAAAAATGTTACCAGAATATTAAGTGACCAGGCACCACTGAAAATGGTGAATTAGAATTAACTAGTCCCATTCAACAGTTAACAATTTTCAGTGTTATTTACAAATTTTTCCTGCATATTGGGAGGAAAGTCCATGCTTCCATTAGGGAAACATCCAGCAGATAACAACACCCCTTAGCAATCAACTGGGGCTCAAATGCAGCCTTCAAGATAAAAGAAAGGGAGCACATTTGAGGTACCCTTTAACTAGTGTCACATGGCAAACCAATGTAAAATTAGTTTTGCTTTCTGTCACCACACAATGGTCATTTTTAGAAATAATTTTAAAATAAAAATTAGAAGTGTATCTAAACCTTAAGGTAATAACTATATGTGGTTTTGGAGTAAAAGGATTATGCTGATATTTATTTCTTTTAATGTATGCAGAGACATCAAGGTGCCTTCAGACATTGCACAAGCTATAAAAAATACATGCTCACGATACAGAGGAAATGAAGCTAACTGTAATTTTCTCTTTAAATAATGAAACACCACAGTGAAATCTAACCAACAGCCTGCAATCTACTCAATTTGCCCCCCTGCTTGCAAGCAATCATGTAAATACTGTATTAAAATACCCAAAATACAATTACAGTTAGCTTCTAGACACTAAATGTCTTTCACCAATTGCTGAACAACATTAAAGCAGGAGGTAATTGGTTTACAGTCATTTATCCTGGGCCCCCATACTGCCTAAGTCCCAAATAACATTTTCTGCAAGATGGCTGTCAAGAGTACCAAGCTCAGAAATACCAAATGTAATTAAAAGCTTTCCTCAAATACATTTCACGGCACTGTAGCTCTCAATCAGTGTTTTCTGAGTAATCTACAAAGCAAAATACAGGACTTTCCTTGCTCACAAATCCTTGGTTTCTAACTAGTCAAATCAGCATTTCTCCTGTGCTCTCAGGCATTCTGCTTTCTGAGTCATTCTCTCTGAAAACTTGAAAACCCACGCTGTCCTCCAGGTAATTTTGGCTCCTGCTGGAATATTTACTTTACCACAGCAAAGGCAGTGACTCAAGTAACTGAATGCATGAACAAGAAAAAATGCTGTTAACAGTCACTACACTAAATGGATTTAGTATAGAGTATTATGACCAGGGTTTATCCAAAAGGCATAAAAGAACACTGTAGCCCATGCTATGTACAGCAAAAATGCTCAATTTCACACATTTCAATTATTTCAGAAGCAGTACTGGTTTAATTCATAGATTATTCAAAACAATGTGTATGAATTGAATGTCACAAATGCTGAACTTTTAACATTAGTATCAGTGAGATCTTTGAAAGCTATTTGAAATGAAAAGGCTGAAAAGTGAAGTAGTGACAGAGTACTGTTGGCACAGACCAAGTTTTACACCTGCCCATATTGCATTCTAGTAATAGCTGACAGACTGTGGACATAAAGCTCTCCCTGCAAGTGGACAAAGGGGGGATCTGGTTTTAGCAGTGTTTTCACAAGGCACATGCAGCACACCTGCAGTGTGTAACAGGAAACACCAGTGAACAAGATGTGCTCACACAGAATCTGTGTCTCACAGAACTGCCCTGAATCTCCGTGCCCTCTCAGCAACACCAAACCAGTGACATGACCCATTTGTTTGCCACCAGGGTGTTGCTACTTTAGGTTCCAAGAAATACCAGAATGTGAAAAAGCATGGCCTAGTTTCAGCTGGTGGATTGAATCTGAGTGTTGGGATTTTATCTAACAGGGAGCTCGTAGCAACCCAATATACCAGCATTCCTTTCCCTCTCCTGCTTGCTCCTGGTTGCACATTATCATGTCATCTTTCAGCCTTTTAACCAGACATCTGCTATAAAAACTCTTCTGGCACCCCATGGAGTAACAAGATACTCTTATGGGAAAAAAAACCAGCTCATTCAGATGGAGAAATGAGTTTGAGCTTTATATTGTTAAATAACCATGTAGCAATACATGATTACAAATTCAGGAAAATACTTATCAAGTCATAATCCACTCAGGTTATGTTGTTACACCATGTTCTGCTACATAGAAGGGGTGAATATGGGGAGGAAGAGAGAAAAAAGGTGAGGAAAAAAGGAAATGAAGCTCATTGAATTTACTACTGTCAAGGATAAATTTCATGAGGGCCACATTTTGTCCTTCCTTCTTTTACTCTGCATGACTGCTTCTTACTCTCCCCCACTCATATGAGACACAATCTTTAAGTACCCATTATCCAAAGAAGCTGCAGATTAAAAAAGGAAATATTTTCTCTATGGTCCGTCCCCCAATGCATCATTATATTTAGACTACACATATCTGACTTGATTGTTGCCAGTGTTTATTAAACTACTTGACTGTGGCTAATTAATTCATTAATTTAAAATGTAATCAATTATTACAATCAGAAAATAATTTAATTACCGTTATCAGCAGCAATGATTATTTAACATCTGAATAGTTTTGGTTTTTTTCATAGAAAGGAACAACCTAAATGAAAATTAGCAACTTGAGCAATCCTGAGGAAAATCAAAGAGATGGAATTAAACTTTACACTTCCATGTTTTGAAACCACACACTGGCAAATCTGAAGTGAGCGTATCATTAGGCCTCAGAGTACATTGTCACTGAACACACACATGTGCAAACACACCATTCCCCAGAAAAGGCCATGTGACAGAGCTCATTACCACATCTCTCTGTTTTATAGGCTAAGTATTTTAACTCTCATGGCTGAAGTACTGCAGACTTGGAGAATAAACCACTACAATGTACACACGAGTATAATCAATGATGGTAATTTACACTGACACACCATTACCACTAGGCCCAGAGTGATAGATTTTTTATAATTAGAAAAATTAAGAATAAATGTATAGTGATTTTTTTCCCCGCGCTGAAGGTTTGTGGTAGCTGTAATTTATAGTACTGTAATACAAAATGCACACAGCAATTTATTTTTTAGTTCTACCTATTAGGCTCTCATGATTCTCTGTAGTAATTTGTTATGATTACTGGATACTGAAAATTATTTTTGGCCTAGTAAATACAAATAACAGAAATAAAGATTTACATTTCTAACAGAACTCAGAAAAACTTGAACTTTAATTATAAATGTCACCTAGAAGGAAAAGTCTGTGTAGCCAGCATAACAAAAAGGAACTTACCATTTTTCACTAAGCACTTGGGTTTACTTTATCTGGCCAACCACTACCATATATAAAAGTTTCAATAAAATCAAATAACATACTTGACAGAGTGTTTGTAGCTTTCCAGATCTTTCTTCAAGCTCAGATTCTCAATCTCGAGTTGCTGGTTGCAAATGTACACGTCTGGAACCAGCCCAACATCATCAACTGCAAACACACCTCTCTCTATCAGCTCGTACCTGGTAGAAAAGAAACAGATTTATTTTACTTATTTTATTGCATGCTTCCATTTCCTCACTTCACTCATGTTTTCCTTCTCGTGCTACCATTTACCTAAACTACAATCACAGCAATATTTACCATCTTAAAGCATTTACCTTCTATGATCATTAAGAATTCACAGCAGTGAATTCACTACCCCACCACACTGTTAAATTCTACTGCTTTTCATTCTAAAATCTGTATTGTACATAACAGTCAGGACACATAACACAGTACTTCACATTCTTTTATTCCTTTCTCCTAAATAGGTTAAATAAAGGCAGAAACAAATATTCTTGTTCAAATAGCATTTATATATACTCACAGTCCTTTTTATCTCACATGCTCAAATACATCAAGGTTTGGTGTTTCTGGGTGGTTTTTTGGGTTTTTTTGTTGTGGTTTGTTTTTTGTTTTGTTTTGGTTTTTTTTTTTTGTTTTTTTTGTTTTTGTTTTTGGTTTTTTTTGAAGGCTCAAGCTGCAGGTAATAAGGATGAATGATTCTGAGCCATCTTCAACATGGAACACAGAGCTCATCTAGGGAAATGTCTTCTTTCCTTCCTGTTTATTTTCTCTCTCCTTATTTAATTATATTTACCAATATTTACCTATTTTACCAGCCCCTGAGAACACTTGATTCCGTGATGTAGAAGGCTGAAGGTTGCTTTAGTTGAATACTTGCACAGACTGACTTGGATTTTAAGAAGGGAAACAACCTGAAGCAGCCTGGAAAGCTGGGTGGCACCCCAGGAATTTCTACAGCTCCAGCAATAGCATCTACTCATTCAGGATCTTATTTTAGGACTATCCATCTTTTGGTGATATGTCAGTAAAACCTAAGAATACAGTACAGACAGAAGAGTGAGACCTCAGCCATGACATCAGCTCACCAGAGGCTGCATAGAGTTGTAACTAACTTAAATCAGATAAACACCACAACCCCACAAGCACCTTGCCTGCTGGGAAGATGTTCTGGGTGGGAGCTCACTAAAAGGAGCAACATGAACATTATTGGCCTTTTCAGGTGAAAAATATATTGAATCTGTGCATTTTTTAGTTTCCAAGTAATAAGGAAATATGAAAAGAACAGAAGTAAATCGAAATAAAAATCATACCAAACACTATCTCCTACACCTGGATATAAGCAGCAGATCTGAAATACAAAGACAGTAATCACCAATATCATTCATCAATAATCATGCTGCTGAAACCAAAAGCATTTCTTAAAAAAAGCAACCTTTACTTAACATCCTCCAAAAAACTTAAGGTGAATGTTAGTATCTCTGTCCAAATGACTTCCTACAGTCAGCTACGTATTTGCATTCTGAGGATGTTCCTTGGAATGCTCATCCCTCTGAATTAAGCTGTCACATTCACCACCAGTAGATGAAAGGTTTTTGAAAATATCATCTGAATATGTCCACAGTAAAATTCATTCTATCATCACTTCATTTTCTTTAGTAAATTACTGTAGGAACAGGCTTTAACACTAAGAAAGAAGTTTGGGGTTTTTTTTCTTTCCTCCAAACAGTTACAGATGCACAGGTACAATTCCTATCAGAAATATTGCTGCAAATAAGGGCAGCCTCATGGTAGAAATTCACAACTCTAGGTACTCTTTCACTTGCTGGAAGTATTTATCCACTGAATGCCTTAACCACACTTCATGAAAACTACCAAGTGTCTGCACGAAGACTCATCAAACATGGATAACTGATGAACCTTAACTCCAGCAGAGCTAAAAATTCTGAAATACAATTTTCATGAAACACAATTAATACCAATAAATTCACTCCACCCTTGTGTAAGAACAGTACTGAATGTTTTTGTGCATGTAGCAGAAATGGAAAACCACACAAGAAATAGCACTGAGAAATCTCATTATCTTTCATCAGCCTGGTCCTGTAAATCTCACAGACCTCCTCCATACTGAGCCGACTGCCAAGCAGCTGCTCTTCTCACTTCTTTCATTGCACATGGAAATTCAATTAGTTCCATGCACACACAGGTATTTTACTAAGCTTTTCAGAACTACTGAGTTATAATTCTTAAATCACTATTAAAAAATAACCAAGAATCTAGAAACCTGATGAACAGATGGTTAAGTATGATTTTGTCATCAAAGTTGAGTGCAGACTGACTGAAAATAAAACATTATTACTATATACTTTACATTATAACTCCTAGAAACTGGATTTCAAAGGAATCAAGTTGCACAGAGGCTCTGCAATAAACTGATAGCTCAGGATGACCTGGGCTCTGGGGATTAGGAGGGAGAGACTGGCAGATGCAGGAATTCATAACTGATCAGCCTCTGCATTTCATACTTAAAATCTGTCCATCCAGTATCTTCAATAAACAAGAAAAGTTCTATCAAGTCTTGTATAACAAATGAATGGAAAATTTAATGGAAAATTAGATATTCAAAAAGAATTTAACTCTAAAGTTCCGTAAAGTATAATGGGAACAAAAGGCTTATGCGCAAAACAGTCTACCTAATTAAAGATAAAAATCACTACAACTGTTATAAAATTATTCATTACTTCATTGAAAAATAAGTGTTTTGCCATAAAATAAACCATAATCAAATCACAGCATTTTATACAGCTGGTTAGAGTAACAGTGTTTTCCCAAACTCCAGAATAAACACAGACAATTTGGTCCAATTTCAGTGACCTTTAGATCTCAGACAGACAATAATTTCAAAGCCAGCCTTTTGATAAATTTTCCCTACGTTAATTAATTTCTCATTTTAAATTCCATTAGTACTTGATCACCACAGCATGAGAGCAAGAGTGTCATCCCAATACATAATGAGGAACCCGAGTACACTAATCTGCTCTCACTTTCATTTATATTGTAAATTATCCATTTCAAACCAACATGAAACATTTTGAAATAAGGTATTAATGCAGAAAGTCTCTATACAGGAAGATTAGATACTGACATGCTGAGCTCATTTGTAAAGCTACTGAAATTAAAAATATTACTTATAGAGAAAAAATATATGTACAGCTAAGAAATTACAAGATAGAGCCTGTTAAATCCTGCACTTTCTGTTAAAAAGCAATTTGAATTTTGCCACTGATATAAATTCAGAGTCTAAGTGCTTCAAAGAAAGCTGTAAGATTCATAAAAAGGTCACTATTTATATCTGTCTAGTATTAATTATCTTTTAACATAAAAACTATTAGACTTCAAACTTAATATCAGCTACTCGTATCAGTTTTTTTGCTGAGAAAGAATACAGAAGTATCATGCTCCTTCTCCAAGGAATCATTTAAGTCCATCGTTAGGCTATTACAAAGCAGATCATTATTAATTGCAAAGGCAATGCCTGATTGATGAGTAAGACCAGAGCCTTGCAAATTCCAGAGCACAGATTCCACACCTGAGAATATATCCAAGACAATTTAAAAGCTTCAATGCTTTTGTATGTAAAAATAAGATGCTTCTAACTTTTTCTAGTTTTCAAATTACACAATTTCAAGAGACTTTACTAAAAAAAAAAACCTCCAAACTTCTCATGTTTGAAACTGAGAACAAGGTTAATCAAAGAGAGGTGTTTCCACTTTCCAGGATTTCTCCAACATAACCTGCTGGTTCAAAGCAGGTCTGTAACTTGATGTATTTCAACAGAACTTCATGACAAGTGTCATCTTTTGCTCCAAAGTTGTTCAGCTCCTCCAAAGCTTTGCAGCATGGCTAACAGGTCATTTTTAATCAACAGTAAAAAAAGTATACATCCTGTAGGATGTATGAAGAGAATGGTGTATTTAAACAAAGTCACACCTTTAAACTTCTGCATAAAGTATGGACAAAATCCCTGCAATCTACAAAAGCTTGGAAAAAGAAAATAGCAACAGCTCAAGAGTTTATTATTCTTCTGATTACTGTATAAACTAAATCTTAAAAAATAAAAAACATTCATACTTGTTAACTGCTGTACCAAAAATTACCAATTAATAAATATTATGATTATTCTACTTAAACCAGGGTTCTTCATTCTCACCAGGAATACATCTGTTTGTTAAAAACTACATATTTCAGAATGACTTGTACTCAGGAGAGTTTTCTGAAAAAATATCCTGAAATACCAAAAATATTTGAATCCTGACCATCTAATTCCCAAAGTAACATGGTCACTTTAATTATTTTACCATTCAGTCTGGAAGCAGTCAAGGGTTCTAGACATTCCCAATCTGACCAGGAAATTGGAGAAGAAGTCATCCATCGCTTCAGGTATGTCTGGTGCCGATTTCTCAGTAGTCACAACTGACAGAAAATCCTGAAATTAAATTTTGAGAACTGTTAAACTTAAAAGAGAACTGTCATGATCATACTTTCTATTTCTGAAGTCATCCAAAGCCACAGATTTGCTGGAGTACAACTGAATGTTCCCCTTGTCTTTACAGAATAAAATTGTAATCAGTGAACCTTCAAATGGCAAGGTTTGTGAAAGGTTATAAAGAAGTAACTCAACCCCCCTCCCCCGCCCTTATTTAAGCAGGTATTCCAAACCTGACATCATGTGGCAGAGCCTTGGAAGTAATAAAACTGATGGATGATCTTTTGTCACTGACCAGAGTAAAAATCAGTCCTTATCCAATGAACAATGTAGCTGTCCAAGGTACCAGAAGAATGGCTCGTATGCTTTTTGTAATAGTGCATGCAATGGAGGGACAGACTGAGCCTCCTCCCCATCCCCTGATTCCTTAGGAATAATTCTCACAAAGATCAAGTGTCCCTTTCCTCTCAACATGCACTGAAGAAGCTGCCAGACAGCACTGCTACAAGTGCTAGCAGAAGGCAGATGGTGCACCAGGGCTTCATGTGCAGCTCCCCCAGTGCCACCCAGACAGACAGCTCTGCAGAGAGGGACAGCTCATGGGGCAAGCACACTGCCAAAAGCAGAATCAGCACAGAACAGAGCGGTCCTACTACAGAGAAAAATATTAAAAAAGAACCTTTCACAGCTCTCTGATGCAATGCAAATCTCTTCCCTTCACCCAACCCCACTCAGCCCACTCAGCACACAGCTTAGTGTTTCTCTCCCAGAGAGAATTCAACATGTAAGGAGGTATGGAAAATAAGGAAAATACCACCCACACTGAGACTACTGCCCCTACAAAAAGCATTTAAAGACAATGAGATGAGAGCCAAAGAGGTGGCCTTATTTCACTCAGATATCAAATGGATTGCAGTGACTTGACATACCTAAATATGAGGGTCTTGACTTTTGGGAACTCCATGTGGTCACAGTGCCAAAATGGACCTGCTTGGCAATGCATAACAAGCTACTGCACTGCACATGCATCTTGGTGAGAGATTATAAAAAATACCACAAAACTGAGAAAACCCCACTGAGAGATTTATCAAGAGATGCTAAAGGCCATGACTGCAAATCATTTCCTCCACCATTTATAAAAGAATCTGTAAGGCCAGGGATTTCTGATAACTCCATTCATTTATGGCTTATTCATGCCCTTAGTGGCAGCTTCCTCACTGTGAGTGCATAAGTTACCTGGAGATAAAGGCACTTCTCTTGATAAAATAAAAACACTGGGAAAATCTCCTGGCCATTTTGTATAACGCAGAAAATGTTGTCTTCAATCCAACCAACCTACCTAATATAACCAGAAAAGATTGTACATGTCTGATGAAGGCCATGTAACACTGCCTTATGACTAATACAATATGCCAAGTGCAATGTAATATTTAGCATATTTTCATCACTAGAGCTCCAGTACATCAGGCAGATCTATTTTCTAATTGTGGTAATAAAAGAACCAAAGAGTACACGGGCAGACATGCAGCTGCATCCCTTGGCTTGCTTCTTTCTTTACTCCAAGTGAGGCAAATATCTAATATTGTTGCTTGTAGTTTTCCAAACACATCTATAAAGCCAGGCTTCGGAAGAAGTGACACAGCTTGATTCCCTTAATAAATGGAAATTTGATAGGAATTCATTTCATCCATGCAGAAGAGAATTTATTAGCGAGATCCCAGCACTGAGCACCATTTCAAGAGCCAAAGCTCAAGCAGGGAACAATACAGGGAGAAATGAATTCAGTCTAACAGAATCACAACGGGGCCTCAGGAAACCAGAACTGAATTCCCAGCTCTTTCCCAGACTTTGGGAGTGATATTAGGCCAACCACTTGCTTCAGTTTCATGGTAATCTATTAGCTGACTACCCACAGAAGAGCATAACAACATTTTGTTGTATATATTTGCTTGTTTGGAAATGAGGACAATACAATCAATTAATGTGATGCAAACAGACATCCTATAGCAGTTGTATGGACAAAACCATCTTATTAAAAGAGTCTGATCATGGAGTCAAAATAAATTAAATATTTGCTTTGTTAAGTAGTTCTTTGTGTTAATTAAAATAGTCAAAAAATTGTGGGTGCAAAGATTGTAAATATGGTCAGTAAAATAACTTAATTTCTAAGAGCTTAACTTTAGGAACTTTCACAGCACTTCTAAGAATTCCTGTCCACTGAAGAAATATGAACACCAAATAAATGTATAATTTCTCTGAAAAACAAGATAAGATGTTCTCCAAAAACTTACTAAATTTAAGAAGAATATAAAAAGGGAATTTAAACATTTTAACATGTTCAAACAAACTGAAAATCAAGCAGACATAAATTGCAACATTAATAAATGCCAGTGTTACTTCTCATTATCATTGTAGATATTAAAAGCACAAAAAACTTGGAATGAAATTCTAACAGCTGTAACTACTGAAGAAAGATTTTCAGCCACTTTTCATCTCTGTGTGGCTTTCCAGAAGTTTTGCATCCTTTTCCTACAGTCCCTATCAGCTGGATATTTTCTTCTATATGCAGAAGATTTTTTGCTTGTGTTGAAAAATAACTTCTATTTAAAAATGTCTCAAAAAAAAAAAGAAAAAATATGTAGAGATGTGTTTAAGAACAAATGATGTTAGTCAACTTCGAAACTATGGATAATTTTAGTATCTGCAATTGCGAAATATCAAATTTTTCATATTTTTGGATGATCACTGATCTGTGCACCTAGCACTGCACTTTAATATGGGATTACATAGACAAGTAAAAAACAAGTTGAGCAGCAAATACACACAATCACTTAAAACTATCATCCAGGTTATTACATAATTTATTTCAGCCAAGATTACAAGTTATTAAAAATATAGGCCAGTTATTTATCATGTGAAGAAGACAGCCTTCTACTTTGCTTCCTACTTCAGAGCTGGGATGTTGATTTAATATTAATTCACAGGAAACAGTGCTTCTAACTTGGGTCACCAGAAGCACTTGGCTTTTCCAGGGAATTAATATCAAACCATCAAGTCAGTGAGCCTCACAAAATGTACAGTAAATCATTAAGAAAGCTGTCAGGGAACTAGCAAGTGTATTAGAACATTTCTCTACTCCTGTCTTTCTGTCCAAAGGCTGAAAACATCACTTCAGTTTCAAAATTATGGAAAAAAAATGAAGCCTCCAAATAAAAAATCAAGCAAGAAGAAGGCAGACAACTCTTAGCATAACCTTAAAATCAAAGAGAATTTCAGTTTAAGCACAAATTTTCTGCTGGTTTTAAGGAAAAGTAACAGTTTGTTCAGTTTGAGTAACTGGGATAGACACTAGCATACTGTTCCTACCACTCCAAGTTCAACAAATCAATGAAGAGGTAAAAGATTATTTAAATACAGCACTGTCAAAAGATCAATAGGTTAAAAATATTCTCTATTTTTTCACTTCCTATGTTAACATCAACTCACACAGTAAAACAATCATAACCTCAGCTATCTCTAAGGAACATGAAGAATTTCCACTACTTCCTTAGCATTAAGCCATCTAAAACACTTCTGCAATCTTTCCCTTAATTTTCAGGCATGTTCAGTTTTAATACACAGAAAACTCTCTTAGTGCCAGTTTCCACACAGAATTTGATCTAAATACAAAACTGATCCGTTGGTAAGCACAAGTGCAAAAGAAAACACACATTTTCCCTCCATTTTGTGTTTAAGTATCATTCACTTAATTTCATCTTTTCACTATTAATCATTTACTTTTGCAAAACAAAGACTATGACTGTACCCTTCTGATGAAGCTACAAGATAGAGGGGATATTGGAAACACAGCAGGGAAAACCACTTTACTTTTCCATTAGATTGTTAAAAGCAAGTAAATTCAGTTAAGTCCTGTTTTGAAAAATGCAATACAACAATCCCATTGTGTAACTCTGAACTATTACACAACTGCTTTGAAATCAAACTGTAAATGTAAGGAATGTCAATTCCACACTAATGGTGTGGAACTTTTGATAATTTCATTAATATTTTGATTCAACACAGTGTAACAGCCCATTCTGTATTTTCAATATATGAACAATCTCTTTTAGCAAAGTATTCAAGTGCAACCTTTTGTGAGTGTTAAGCAGATGCAGTTTCTTTCCTGTGCCAGGATCACATTCTCATTTAACCTGCTCAGATAAAGAACAAACTGATGCATTACAATAATATTAAAATATTTTAAATAATCTAGCTAAAGATTTGGCTACATGTATTTGAAATGTCAGGTTGTTTACAGAACACAAAATGAACACAAATTAAAGGAAGACGAAACCCAGGAAATATAAGCTGTCTTTTCCACTATGGCATATGTTTACTCCTATAAGCTTGTAAGAAAATAAGAGACAATCTTTCCCACGTAAATATTTCATAATTTCTATAAACTATTGTGTAAATTTCAAGCCACTAATATCAACTGAATTAGAGACTCTTAGATTGTTTAGGAAGCTCTTACTATCATTTGGGCATCTTTAGCCCGGTCTTGAGTAACCTGCAAAGCTTTGGACAGATCCTCATCATCTTCATGAAGACTGAAATCATCATCTGCTGAAACCTAAATGAAATTACATGAAGTTTAGAATCAACACATTTTATACATCTTTCTTTCACAATAAAACTGTTCCCACTGCCATTACAACTGCTGAAAGTAATCCCCTCCTCGTTAAAATACCATTTTGCCATATGTAAATAAAAATCCTATTCCTGAAATATTTTTTATAAATAAGCTGAAATATCTAAAGAGATGTTTTATCTAAATAGAAATTCTTATAGCTTTAAAAAAGTATTTATTGTTCAAATAAAGGTAATATACAACAATTCAACTAACACTGAATCTTCTCTTGAAAAACAGATATGCCCTCTTTCATCACTTCATAAAAGGAGATTTGTGTAATTTCCCCCAGGATGTCTATATGATTGATGAAATAAAAAGAATGAAATATGAACACTCTACCAAAATATATCAGAAGAGTATCAATCTAGTAAGTTACCTCTTCATACTGATAATCATCTTTGGAGTCATCTGTTATGGTAATGCCTGCAGGTTTAGTTAAGTCTGGAACAGCTGGTGTGTGTGAGGAGCTCCAACTTAGAAAAAAATATCATAAAATAACCATCTATAAATCTGCTATCATAACCCACACCCTTGTTCTTCTGAACACAAGACTTTCAACTTCCAAGGTTTCCTTCAGCCTCAAGGTGAGCAAGCCCAGTTCCGTGCACAGAGACAGAATTTAGGTTTAACTTTTTACAGCAGGTTTGAACACCATTACAAATTGACTCATTAGATCTCAGAAGCCAAGCACTATTCCAAAATAAAAAAGCAGCTCAACTGTGCTCTCAGCCAATCATAAGTTTTGAGAAGGGACTTTGTTGCACTAGAATTTCCACGGCCTTCTGAGCAGAACTAGCTTCATGCTCTCAGAAAAGACCATTTTCAGCAAATTCAGATGTGCGAGTTCAAACAGCAACACCTGAGGTCAAACCCTGAACACCACAGGGCCACTTAAAAGAGCTGACGCAAATGCTTTAATAAGCACAAGACAGTTACAATAAAAAGATGAGGAACTTTCAAAACTCAAAAATTCATTTGGAAATTATCTACAGTTCCTTGAAACACTTTCGAGTCAAACTTTTGATTAAACATAACTACAAATAGTCAGAAATAAAAGGCAAATAAACATCTTTTCATCCACTAGCCTCACAGCCCATGAAAGAATAATGAAATGTTTTTAGCAGATGCTGTTGACAGCTTCCCTAGGAAATCAGTTAGCCTACAAGTGACCCATGTAAATAAACCAGGAATTAACTTCCAAAGAAAAGAAAAGCTGGCAATTCAGTACTTCACAGAAAACAAACAAAAAAAAGCCAACATGATTTTCCAGCTTTGCACCATGTTGCCCAAATCTGAATTATTCTCCTAAAAGCAGGCCTTTTGCCAGTTTTCACAATACAGTATACACGCAAAAGCACAAAACATAGGTAAAGGTATCATCTGCATTCAAGACCGCAGCATCAGAGCACCAGGAAAACTCAGATAAATTGTATCCATCTGGAAGGTTAACAGCTGAACACCATAACCCCTGATAAGTAATAAACTTTCAAAAACTGGGGATTTTTTTTCCTCAATTTTCTATTGACCTGACTGTCCTTGTGATCCACCATGGTCTAAACTAATGTGTCATTGCAAACAATTTGCCCACACTAAAATGTTACTTAAAACTCCTGGGGTTCTCCTCATATTTTTTTTCCCCTTCCAAAAATCATAGCTAGGTGCACTACAAAACAGAGAAATTAATTTTAAAATCCACTGTATTTCTCCACAGTGTTAAATCTGCTGAGGCAGTGCTTTTTTAAGCACGCCATCCTGAAAACAGCTGTGCAGATTCACTAAGGTAGAAATTGAGGCACAAGCTGCAAAAGGACCCTCTTCCACTTTTTAAAATTGGCTTTATATACAACTTAATTCTAGAAAGGCAGGAAAAACTAAGGTATGGTAGGGTCCAAAGTATGATTGTTTAGCCTCTAAAAGGTTTAGAGCTTCTTGATTTGCAGCTCACAGCTAGAAAAGAGAACAGGTGCAGCTCATCTGGCCTAGTGACAAAAGCAGAATTTGGGTCATGTGACCAAAAAATTACACATTTAAAAGTCATGAACTTCCAACATAATTTGCTACAACTATAATGTGGAAAGAATTGGGTGGAGTTTTTTGCTCTAAAAGCCACAGCAAAGATATGTCTAGGTTATGTATCACAACCCTCATACTCAGTATTACTCAGTGCAAACCAAAAACCATGAATATCCCAGCAGTTATTCTGCAGTGGGAAATTAAAGGAGCACCTTTTCCAGCAGCACATTGGGACTGGGAGTCTCAGTAAGAAACCCTGTCCCTCCTCCATAGGTATTTTGCATTTAGTGCTCAATAGCTAACACAGGAGAGGTGCCAAGAGATTTTTATGCCGGGATTTTCATTCCTGTTCAGGCTGCCCCATCAGCACTGCAGGATTCAGTTCCCCCACTTTTCCAAGGGGCATTCAGGAACCTTCAGCCAGGAAAGCAAGCACCACCTTACAGCGAGCAAGACCCCACTGCCTCTGCAGGGCCAAAACCCCACGTACTGATAGAATTGCTTGAGTCGAAAAAGACCTCTGAAGACCAAACTGTTAACGTAGCACCACGTCCACGTTCACCGCTAAACCATGTCCTCAAGTGCCGTATCCACACAGGGCTGTTTAACACTTCCAAGGATGCTGTGGCCACCGCTTCCCTGGGCAGCCCGTTCCAATGCCTGGCCACCCGTTGAAGGAAGAATTTTTTCCTGGTACCTAAACATCCCCTGGCACGGACAGAGGCCGTTCCCTCTCCTCCTGTCCCTGTTCCCTGGAGCAGAGCCTGACACCCCCCGGCTGTCCCCTCCTGTCAGGAGCTGTGCAGAGCCACAAGGTCCCCCCTGAGCCTCCTTTTCTCCAGGCTGAGCCCCTTCCCAGCTCCCTCAGCTGCTCCCGGTGCTCCAGCCCCTTCCCAGCTCCGCTGCCCTTCTCTGGACAGGCTTTAGCCGCTTTTCAGTCTCCGGGAACAACAACCCACAAAAAGAACCAACAAGTCGGGGGATTTTTGACTTTTCCCCCGTACCCTCAACGCTGCCCTCGCCCCACCCGACCTCCCCCCCCCCTCCAGCAGGTGCGGGGGCCGGGCCGGCGGAGGCGGGAGGAGCGCTGAGGAGACGGACCCCTGAGGCGGGGAACCGACACTCCCAGCGGAGTAGGAGGACGAGGATGGAGGGGGAAAGGCTGGGGAGGAAGAAGGATACTCTGCAGGGTGAAGGCCGCCTCAGAGACCGCCGCCTCAGAGACCGCCGCCTCCTCCGCCATGGCCGCGGCGTTGCCGGGGGCGACCTCTCGCGAGGAGAGGCGCCCGCGCCGCGGCGGGAAGAGACCCGGGTTTAATTGAATTTAAATGAATTTACTTTAATTCAATTCAGTTTAGTGTAATTCAGCGCTTGTAACTCCAGGCGAAGCTCCCCGCGCGTTTGGGAGCGGCGCTTGTGAGGAGCGGGGTGTAAAGGCGAGGAGTCTCCTGAGGGCGTCCCCTCAGGGCGGGCACCTGCGGCCCCTCCGCCGAACACACACCGCCCTTGCTCGAGTGGAGGGAAAAACAGCAGAAAATGAGGGGGTAAACCGCTTCAAACTCATAAGGGAGGACTAATATCTTCTGCAGATGGAACATTTTTGTCGCTGGAAGCTGAGCTAAGTCCTGTGGGACCGATTGCTTAAGTCCCTTCAGAACCCAAACTCTCCTGTGATTCTATATTCAGGTTTAAAAGCAGGAACTTTCCCAGGAAAAAAGTTTGGGAGAGCAGCATATATTTGTGGAGATCACACATCACGGCTCCTAGAGGTTTGAAATAAAGTTGCAGGATTCGACAGAAATATTTCTGTTGCTTTTTCTTATTTTAAGGTAAACTTAGAGGTACCAGTACTAAATTTCCATTGAGTTAAGGGGCTTTACATGCAACAGGAACTCAGAATCAGTGCTTGAATTAATGTAAAGTAATGGAAATAAGTGCCCAAAGTATCTGGAGGGGGGAAAAAGTAATTGCAGAAATTGCAAAAAAAAAAAATTGCTAATGTTTGGGTTGAAAGGAGAGGCACCAGTTTTCTTTGCAGGGTTAACAAAAAAAAAAAACAAACAAACAAAAAAAAAAAAAGGTAAGCATTGACACATTGACATACAGCCTGGAGATCAGAGCAGATAAGCAGATATAAGTGGAGGAAACTGAATTACATAATTCAGTTAAAACTTTAGCCTGGAAAGATACAATCTCGCAAGAGGACCTGCTGCCTGTGAAACTATTGTTTCTGCACTACGCAGAGATTGTCACACAGGATTGCCATTCCTCTCCCATGGCAGACACTTTCTTGAGAAATGACAAGTGCTTTGGCACTTCCAAAGTCTCCAAATCGTAATAAAAGAACAGCGTTTTGGCACAAGATTGTCACAACGCTGCAAAGATGACAAGAACTGTTGTAGTCCCTCAAATTCTCTCAAACACTGCTGTTGAGTTTAATACATGTCAGAGCTTGAACTCAGCTGGTTTCAAGAGGTAGAGGGCAAATGCTGACATACCTTTTTTGATTGTTGATGGTTGGGGATTTCCACTCCTTCAGATTAAACTGATGTCACCAGCACAATATTCTTTCATCATATCCAACCCACAAGAGGCATCCTGATCTCCAGCAGAGCATCTCAAAAAAAGAATAAGCAGAAGTGGCATCACGAAGCACAACGTTCACCAGTCAGTACTCCTAAACTGCAGATTGAAAAGGTGATAACACTACAAAAGTTGGGATGGCTACAACTGAAGGTATCATTCTTTTAGGGAAGTTTCCAATTCCATTGCAAATCACAGAGTAAGTGTAAATTTATGTCATACAGGCAAGTACAGCTGATTAATCTAAGTTAATACCACTCAATTCTCTCAGCAATGTTGGCTCTTAGCCTTTACACAAAGAGTTGAACAAACAAAATGCTAAGCAATTCCCTTCTATGACTTCTCTCTTTCTGCAGGCCTAACTTCTCCCTACAAATTATACACAGGACATCTCTGTCTCACTAAAACATGGAAATATATGGTATCCACAACTGAAGAAGAGTGATGAAAGCTTAAAAAGGGCTCAGAAAGGTGCTTCAGGGAAGATTATTATTGGAAAACAATTAATAGTGCCGGACAAAAGGACAAAAGGATCTCAGTCTTCTCGGTTTATTTAAGGAATTGCTAAAGATCAATGTCAAAGGGTAAGAAAGGCGATGCAAAGATAGAACCATATCAAGAGAGTAGATCTAGGTTAGATATGAGGAATAAATTGTTCCCTGTGAGGAGGGTGAGGCCCTGGCATTGTCCAGACAAGCTGTGGTTGCCCCACCCCTGGAACTGCCCAGGGCCAGGCTGGAAAAGGGCTTGGAACAACCTGGTCTAGTGAAAGGCATCCCTGCCCAGGGAAGGGGTGGGATTGGATGAGCTTTAAGGTCTCTTCCAACCTGAACCATTTTGGGATTCTTTAATACCCAGTAATACAGAGAAGTCGCTAAAAATAAGTCATAACTAAAAGCAAAGAGCAATTTTTTTAGCAAATCCAACTGATTTTCAAGTATCCAGAAGGATTTTAAGAACCATAGGGTTCTTTTTTAAATGTTATATTCTCCATTCAGACACCAGCTAGTTCAGGACAGCCTATGGCTCCTATTTTCAGAAGTCAGATATAGTCAGTGCACTTGCTATGAAAAAAAGTTGAAGTGAAAAAATAACCAATTCCATCATACATGGACGTTTGCCAGTATTGTAAAGGACCCATAGAGTTTATTTGATTACTTTTAAATAAAAGTCAGTTGGTCAAAGATTGTTATTTCCCAAAGATTTAAAGCTTTGTTTGGAAACAGTGTTGGGTTGGCAACTTCTAAACTCTTTATGTCACCCCACTGTGACTGTATAAATGGCCTCATCGTACTGACATTTTCCTTCAAAAGGCATAACAAGCCAACTAGTTTCTCTCTACCTCGTTCAGAGCCACCTGCCATAAATACTTTGTATTTGATTATTGCTAAGCTGAATTTCAAGCACCCAATTCACCCCAGTTTATAGCCTCATAACAGTCTGGGTTATAAATGATTATCATCTCCCAAATGGCAGCAACCAGTGCTGTTACTGTATCCCATAACTTCTCGTGAGAAAGACATGGAAGCAGCATCTGCTGCAGCTTGAGCATTTCATTAGACAGGCTGTTTGCTTTTCTCACAGAGCAAAGACTAAATTGTGTACCTCCACCAGATCTGCCTGATAGATCTGCTGGACAAGGTAGAGGATTTAAAAGAGATCATTTATGAAAATTGGACAAACTGGGATGCTCCAGAAGCATTGCCTGTGCTCCCAAAAAGCCAGGTACTCTGCCCTTTATACCACCACCTGAAAGACTGAGACTCTCCTTGCATTCAGAGCAAAATATCCCCTCCTGCTGAGTTCAACAATCAAACCAGATACAATTTTGACAAGTTGAGTTAAAAAACCAGAACAACCACGTGAGCTACTCTCAGTGACTTTCCCTCCCCTGCAGGAACACATCCAAAAGGTTCGGTATATGCACTTCATCACAGCAGACAAGACAAGCAGCCAGCAAAGAATTATCTGCCCCACTGACTTTCACATACCCTTTTCTAATTGTTCTTCAGCGCAGCTTTTGGGGAGGAAGGACGAGGCAATGTCAGCAATTCAGTTTTCTGAACAGCACAAAGCATGGCTCTAACGGCACTATCACGATGGCAGTCAAGAGGCCATTGTCCACACGGTCATGGTGGAGCAGGGGACCACAGCTGGAAGCCAGAATGAGTTGGCAAACATCTTGTTCCAACTTCTGCTGTGCCATCTGGCTTCCAGAGAGGTGACTGACGTTAAATGTATTTTCTCTGTATTGCCATCTGGCAGCTGCTTGTACAACAACAGAGTAACATGCAGAATTTGGCTAAGACTTATCCCAAGAATCACATCAAGGATACTTGTAACACAGACTCTGAAATGGAAAAAAAGCTTACAAGGAAAGTTTTGTCAGCTGCAGGCATGATAGGCACAGAGTATTGCAGGTGGGTAAGAGGGAGTGGGAAATTATATATCCCTATGTTTTGTATGTGTTTATTTTACAGAGTTCCCATAAAAGTTTCTACAGGGAAGGAAGGGACATGCAGGCAGGTTTCCAAAGGACACAAATACTGTATCCAGTGAAATGTCCGTTCTTCAGAAGCATCAGCACTTTTGCCATGCTGTGGAAGCACAGTCACTTTCCCAATTTTAGGAAAGGAGGACTTTTTTTCCTGCTGTAATGTTGTATGCCAAAGGTACTTCCGATAAAGGAAGGAGATTTAAGGAATTGATTAGTACAAACAGTCTCAAAAAGAGAGACTCTGCCACTTTAACAGAAATTTCATCTAAAAATGTCAGGATTGCCAAATGCAGTGTAACTACAGTATAATAATACCTGTAATGCCGGGTCATTTTTATAAAGGTCACATTTGCAAAGCCATAGTAACCTTGCTGAGCTTTAAATGTAACAGAATAGGGTGCTTCGAAAAAACAGGGTAGGATTTTTAATAAATATGATCCCACGACAGCTTAAATCAATCAGCTTTGTACTCTACCTCCTGCTGGGCACTCCTGCTTTTTTCCTTGCTCCTGTGTTGGTGCTCATATGATTCTCAAATAATTTAAACCTAAAAATCTGAATCCAGATGAATTTTTTTTTTTTTTTTTTAAAGAGGGGGGCGTTAGGTTTTTTTTCTGTTTGGTTACTTTTTTTTTTTTTTTAAGAGAAAAAGTAACACTAAAATGCTAGAGGTTTGGCATTCAGAGTTAGGCTGAAGTGACTAAATGTATTTTATCTCTACTCTGTAAGAACATTAAATATATAAGGCTCTGTTTAATTTCCAGGTATTTCTATAAATTAGATGTAGGATGCACTAAATCTCTTTAAAAAGGGTTTGAGTGAGATCATATGAAAACAAAAATGTCTGTTTTCCAACACGTCAGCAGTTCTGCTGATGGTCATTCTCCTAAGTATTTAATTGAAGCACAATGAGCATTATGTGGAATACTAGTTACACTACTTAATCACCAAATACAAAACCTTGCTTTCTTTAGTACATTTCTAAAATTCAGTCTGATTTCTGGCTTCAGTGTCACACAGCTCTTTCATAGGAAAGAAAGACACAACAATCTGTTTCAAACACAACAATATAAGTGAAAACAGAAGTATGAAGAGTTTTGACTGCACTTAGAGAAAAAACTGGGAGTCAACAGTCAAGCATTTTGTCAATAATACAGCAAAGACATCAGTACAGCATGAGCCCAGGGCACGGCTCTGAGGAGTGCATGTTTCCCACTGCAGACCTGGAATGGTAATGCATGCAGTCCAGTCTGTACACTGTAATGTATAATAGAAGAGTCCATCCACACTGATGCTGCTCTCGCCAAGAACTGCAGCCTCCACACCTCTGGCTGGTGTTGCCCTTGAAAATCATCAGGAGCATTACATTGGCTCTGCCTGTTCTAAATTTGGGAGCATTTTTTGCACCACAGGTATAATAAATAGTGCTAAAAGACAAGAGAGTTGCCACATAGTAACTTTTTATTTTACAAGTAGGTGGAGTGAGCAATGTTCTTTCTAAACTCCAGCTTTGTGAACACAAGTATTTATACAGCTCATAGGGACTAATGATCATTGGTTCCTGATAATTAGAGGCTTTTTGCTTAATATGTTCTTCTCCGCTTTGAAATTAAGTTTAGTTAATGTGCTCATCAAGGCAACTGTGACCACAAAGCAGCTAATACACTCCTACTACAAGATAAGAAAAAAAATAACTCCATGTGGCTATAGTAAAAGGAAAAGCCACCACCCTTAGCACAAAAGACCAGAGAAAACAAAGTGCTTTATTTTTTGCTGGTCTGTACTTAGCAAGAGAGGCAAGAATTGAGGTACCACCACATCAGAAATCATGAGCTACAGGACAAGCAACAGAAAAGCTTGCAGAAACTGTTCCTTTTTCTTAGTTTACCATGCTTCCAAGGCCTTCACTGCTTGTTACCCAGGTGATGTATCTTCCCATTGGAAGTCTTAAGACTCATGCTAATAATAAGCACATGCCAGAATCATTTTAGGTGGTTTCCTGATATTTTTGTTTTGTTTTGTTTTTGGAGGTCATTTATGTACATGCTCACATTAAAACCAGACATGACAAAGTTTTCTCTGTCAAAATCAGATTAAAAATAAAGGAATACATCTACCAAAACCACAAATTATTCTAAATGATTGGGTGCTTCAACATTTTCTCCCTGCACCCAATCCTGTCTTTTATCTTTAGTAAGATAGAGTGCAGTCTCCTTCACTTTCTTCTTTCTTGTTGCCCCAAAACCACTTGCCTGCTCTTTGATGCTTTCCTTGCTTGGTCTCACTCCTCTCTCTTTTTTTTTTTTTTTTTCTCTAGCTTTCCCTATTCTGACCAACCATTTACATTTCTGTTTTTAGCAACTTTTACAACCCTCTGCCATTTCTTCAACCTGTGTTTTCAGATATAGGCCTAGAATAAACTGTTTATTCTTGTTCTAAAAAAACCAGGAAATTATACCCAAAAAATGGTCCAAGAGGTCACAGATTTTGATGCAAAATGGGCAAAGAGTATCAGGGGATTTGTAGCCAAAAGCAACATTTGCTAGCAGAGCTTTTAGCCAAGCCTTTCCTCACCTGCTTAAAGCTTGTTGCCTTGATGGAGACCAAGCATGGAATTTTAAATTCTTCAAGCATTTTCTTTGGTTTTATTACAGTGTCACTTTTTTTCATATACAAAATATGAAAATATAAGTAATTTCAAAGTGTCCACCTGTAATCTGTTTTAGCTGAGCTGAGGGTGGCAGTGTGTACTGCTTTTTTTAGCAGTATACTCTAATACACAATGAAGACTGCACTGGCTTTATATCCATCTCTTTCCTTTGTTATTGTTAATAAAAATATAGAACTCTGGGCAACAATTCTATAAAAATGCACAATTTTGATTTTTTTTTTTTTTTTTGGAAAACCAAAACTCTTCTGTGTCAAATACTGATTGTCATTTGTGATGTGAATGAAGTATTTCATGGTTTTCATTTTCACATGCCTCTGATGAAAGCAATAGTACAATATTGGCACCCTATATCTAAATGTCAAAGCATTGCTTTGTGGGGCTTTTAATATTTTGTTTAAATATTGAAGTGCCACAAAATTGAAACCTGGAAATGCTATGTTTAAGTTCTTTCCTTTTATTTTCATACGACTTATAGCACAGCCATAACTTTTGCTGTCAAGCCATTTGCTCATTTTTGTATAGAACAGAGCGAGCAAATGTTGGTAATTCAGCTTCTCAAACTAGACATAAATCTCGGGCACCCTGTGCTGCATTTGAAGATGCCCAAAGTGGTTTGAAATGGACTAGCTCACACACTGGAAGCTTACCTTAATATAAATTATTCTCATAATTATACTTCAGATGTGTTCCCAGTAACTTGGAGCCAAATACGTAACATCAGGTGAGAATCTAAAGAGGCCTGCAGGGACACAGGAACAAGAACCCAAGAGGCTTTCACTGACTCCAAATCCTTACAATTGGCTCTGCCAGCTTGTCCCCTTTCTGGAAATGGCAATTGCAGCGCCTGTGTCCAAGACAGACTTGCTGCATCTGGGCTCCTGGTGTCCAGTCCACCTCCTGGATCCAAGCCCCCAAGCAGGATGTCCTTTCAGATAAACTCTTTCCAATGCTGCTTTGACCAGAGGAGGCATCTCCTGGCTCTGTGTTGATTTCTATCCTCTCCCGCTCGAGGCTGTGAGCTGTCCAAACCAGGCATTTACAAGGTTGTGGATTCCTCCCCACTGGTCAGGCACAGAGAGAAATGTAGCCTTACTTTTAATAGCAGCTTACTCCAGTGGAAGTTAAATGACATAGCTATTTAAGGAATACAAAATTTATCTGTTTAAATTGACCTGACTTTAAAACAAACACCTCCCTGTAAAGGCATTTCTGACCCTTCAGAATATACAGCTGAGTTCAGAAGAGAAAGTTCAGAATTTCTTCACATAAATTCACCTTTAAACTTCTGAACACATATTCAGATTTTACTGGGACATAATGTGAGTATCTTCACAGGCCAGCATGACCATCTTATCTCTCACAGAAAAGCCTCAGCTCACCTTGCTGAGCTTTGTAGGGTTGATGACTCTAGAAATGGTTGTGTTCAGAAGTGACTGTTCAGTGCCAGCTAGGTGAGGTGTGGTTCCCTAGGTATTGTCCTTCCCCTGTTCAAACCCCACATCAAAGCGTGGCTCCCTATAGTCCATTCTTTTGGCAGTGAGAAATCTAAAATAAAGCATTCACAGAAAAGCAAAGTATGTGGAGTAACCCATCCATATCCCTTTCGACATTTCCATCAAAGATGTGCAATTTTCACTTCACATTTTTCATCAAGTTTTTTTAAAGCACAGCCAACATTAAACCTTTACAAGCTAGGGACTACAAATCAGTTATGTCTGAACACATGACAAGTGGCTACAGTTGCAATTCCCACCCTTGCAGAAGGCAAGATCTGTTGCTTGAAAAAAAAAAAAAAAACAAAAAACCAAAAAAAAACCCCAAACAGCAACAAGAAAAAGAAAAAAAAAACTAATAACAAAAAAACCAAGCCAACCTTGTGGACAAAAGCATCTTTACACATGAAGCTGGGGTTCTGAGTGAGCCAGAATATTTGAAGGACTATGTATGTGTCCAGACCCCAATTCCTTCTCCCTCTCTCCTGTTCAGGAGAGAGCATGCTTGTATGGCACAAAGTACCTGTGTGTCTTCAGCTGTCCTGGGAGAGTTCACACGATGTCAGACCCCTGGTGGGACATCAGCTGGAGTGCTCCTGAGCCTGGACAGCCTTTCTTTTGCACTTCAGTTGGCAAGGCAGAGCATCTTGCTGAGTCTTCACCCTCCTAAGCCCATGCCAGGTGATTTCACAGTGAGCCAGCAATTACTCAGACTGGCATGTTGTCAGGTCATGTGTCAGATACATTTATCTCATTTACAAGCAGAAGATTCTCCAATGAATAATTCAGATAGAAATAATCACCTTCATAGTCCATTTTCCCAACCCCAGGCTCTGTCTCTAACAAGCACCCACTGAACCTGGCGAAACATGTCGACTACAGAAGGAGTAATTTAAAAATCAGTGTGTGCACACACGGACATCCCCCCATGATTTTACTTACTGCTAAAGGCAAACAGCAATCTGTTGGCCCAACCCTCAGTGAAATCACGTGAGGTTTTCCTATCAACTTAAAATGGAGCTGGACTGAATCTAATAATCTGAACCCATAAAGTTCATCGTTCACAGGCTCTCATCATCACACATAAAATGATGTGCCTTGTGGAAGCTACTTGTTATTTTCTACTCACCAGCCTCAGGGCATACGGGTTTCCACAAAACATATAAAAGTAGCAATAGCTACACTATGATATTGTCCAGCAAATCTAAGGCTAAAGGAGGTAAAGTTACGTCAGCAATGTTTCCTTGATCCTTCATTTTTTAAATGATATTTGCCATACTTTGTAAATCCATGGCTAAGTCTGTTTTCTCCTCATTGGTGCATGAATCTCAATTATAAAACTATTAAGATGGTGCAGAGAACTTATTTCTTCATCTGTATACTATCCCATGGGTTACCTTACTTTGTGCAAACAAAACTGTGCAAACAAAGCAGAAATTTTGGTAATTTGATTACGTGGCATAATTTGTGCTAAATAGCAACTCTGATGAAAGTGTTAAAACATAACTCATTCCCCCATCCTGTTTTTTTTCATGCTGAGAATGGCTGGTGAGATCTGTGTGATTGTGACATCCAGCCCAAATCCCAATATCTGAAGGAAGATGTGTAGAAGCAAATACCAGTCCATTTTTTTTCCTAACTATATCAGCTAGTCCAATTTAAAAATATTATGATTCTCCCCAAACTGTGCTTGAAGAGCAGCAATTTTAATCACAGAAGGAATGCAGGAATAACTTCTAAACTTCACACACTAAATTTTGTCACAGACAGAGTAGACCTATAGATTTTGCCTTTATGGCAAGAGGCACAACAGAGGATTGGTCTTCTGTTTGATTCTGAGCTGTCTAACTGGACATTTTCAGACTTGACATCTCACTTGCTTCAATTTCCAGAATCCACCACAAGACTTCCTGAAGGAAATTGGGCTCAGAGCAGGATGGCACCTGAACTGAACAAACTCTGCCTGCATCTCCAGCTGCAACCCTGTCCATACTCTCATTCACCTTTGAGATGAAGGTGAGTGCCCTCCATCCAACTGGAGCTATTCCCAGTAAGCCCAAGTGAGGAGTTCAATCTGTATATGAAAAGTCTTGTGACCATTAAACACTTTGCCTGTTCCATCATTACACAGAACACAATGCTTAATTAGCTTTTGATTATCACTCCCATTACTGTAAATTAATATTAACAAGTAGCAATGATTCTCAGCATTGATGAAATGGGTCCCCTTTTCTGGGTTTGATAACTGTACCCAGACACACAGACCAAAAGCCTCGCTGTGAAAATCCAGAGTGCGCTGACACTGGGAGCTGGAAATCAGCTCTGGTTCCAGGTTCATGGATGGACTTTTCTGAGTGCTTATTTTTGCACATGTGTGTAAATGTAGATCTCAGTTCTGCAGTTTTAGTCCACCTTGGAGTTACTAAGCATGATGGCATTTCATTGCCAATATAATTTTATAGAGGCACTGGTTGTTAGGATGAAGCTTTGTTCACCACAGTTAACCATACTGTCTCAATTCATCATGCACCCACCAGACCATAAATCTGCTAATTAAAGAGAGACACATCTCCAGCTACAGTATTTGGACAGTGCCTTCCTCCCAGGCATGGATTCAGTGATGTTTCTCTCGCTGCATTGTGTCAGCTTGATGCTTTCACTGGTCACAGCTAATTAGGACTGAGTGAGCTGTGCTATTGTAGCTCTAAAATGCTGATGTTATAAACGGCTCAAACCCAACACAGCAGGCTGAGAGGAGCCTCCTGAAGGCACAGCAGTCTCCATAGCAGCCTCCCTGCTTCCCTGACCGTAGTCACTGCTTTGTGCATCCCCCTTAGAGTTTGTCCAGGAGCAAAGACAAAGCACAACTTGGACCAGACTCAGTTGGTTTCAATGCCAAGACTCATACCCATCTGCTGCAAAGTGCAGTGGATCAGGTGTGAAAGCTTGGCAGGACAGGAGGTCTCTATCTGAACCTTACAGAAGGGACCATTTGACTTGGTCACCATTAAGCCACGTGCCATTATCAATGCTGAAACCCTGTGTGAGCACTGCCAGCTTTGCCCTTAAAATTCCCTACTTTTCTGTAATTATATCAGGGATAATAAGAGCCCTTAATGGGGATATTTATAATCTTTGTCTGATCCATCCTCTTTACTCCTTAGCCATTACCACATCCTTACTTCTGCACAGGGCATTTATATTCCAACCATATCAATTCCTCTAACATTTCATTGTCTGATCCTTTATTAGAGGGAAGATTCCAGATCTGTTAAAATCAGGAAAAGATCCTATGGCTGTCAATGGTCTTTGTATTAGGACCCCATGAAAACTTTTTCCTCCTGACAAAGCAGAGTAAATTTCCACAGACCAGGCATTGTTGAGGCAACCTGTTAATATTGAAAAATCAAACATTTACAATTCCTTCCCTTCCCATCTTCTCGGGTGTTGCTACATCAACTTATCCCCTGTGGCTGTGAAAAACCCTGGCACCAAGAGCACAAGACAGTGATCCTCTTACAAAAGTCAGGTAATTTCAAAACTTCTCAAGGCATCCCAGAATGTCCTCTTAGTGAGCAATTAAAATTATTCTCTTTTTTTAATATTAGAAACCTTTTCAACTAAAAAGCACTTTTAAATTTTCAGGTATTTTGGCCTAAAGTGTGAGGCCATCTTGCAACACACACTTTGCATTCATTGTGGTATTTCCCCAAGGATGTGTTGTGCTACCCAGTTTCTCTCCCAACTAGGAATTTCACAAATTGACAAACTATAAGAAGGGCTTCTTTTATAGAATGAAGAATCAATAGCTGTCTACTTGGATAGCCTCAAAAAGTGCTTAACTTTTAATTGAATGCTGGAAAAGAAAATGCAAAGCACAAGAGCTCAAAACAGCATGAAGCCTGCATAATTATCTTTCTCCTTGCAGTTCCTCATGTGGGCTGGAGACTAATTAAACACATGTGCAGGCTACAAAATGATTTGCACGGATATATCTTTTGTCAGTTTGCAAGGGGAGAGTAAGCAGAAGGAGAGTACCAGCAAGGAACAGGAGCCACAGCCACCTCTCTGATACTGTCATTTTCACTGGTACCTTTGCTTTAACTTCAACCATCTAGAGCAAAGACAAATTAGATTTTGCATCTGCTTTGCAATGAGACAGAGTTCAAGACAATGGTGAACTCGGGCTTCTAGAGTGGTGTAAACACACATACAGGAGTTTTGAAGCACTTTGATGCTGACTTCATGCACTATATAGATATATTTTTCATTATAGAGCTATCTACCCTAACATGAGCCATTACATAACACAGAAATAAATTAAAATTAGCATTTTTCTTCCTTCTGGTGCAGAAACACAAAACTAAGTAAAGCTTTTAATCTTAAAATCCCTTCTTTACCATTTATCATGTTAACAAACATGATAAAACAGCCATTAAAAAACATCTCTGCTTTTTAATGTAATACTTTTTAATGTAATACTTGTAAAGTATTTATCCAGCATACAAGCCCTACCTCCCTCTTCTCCCTTCTCTCCAGAAGAAAAAAATATTTTAGCCTGTTCACCAGGGCCTTAAATCATGTCTTTTTTCACAGCCAAAGTAAAAGCACCTGCCCAGGCAGGATTGAATTAGAGCCCAGCAACCATTGGCCTAGTAGGAGGAAATATTATTAGCTTTAATTCATTCACATCAGCATTGATCAGAAGCAGTTACTGAGTACCAGGAAGCTACTGGAATGTCAGTACATGGCACTCAAGGCCAGTGTAATTACCACAGAAATGAAGGATGCTGTGATCAGTCCAAACAATTGTGTGCAATTATAATGGAAAGTTCTGAGCTGTGGATTTCACTCTGCATGCACTGTATGAAGGCTCTCACATCCAAAGGCATCTGTGAGTCTGCAGTCCCCAAAAAATTGTCAGCTACTCCATAAACTGTAGCTTTTTTAAAAAAAGTACATTTTTAAGGTGATGATGAAAATCTTCAAATGATATTTCCCACCAGTGAAGCACTGCTCAAAAATGGTGCTGCTCCGGGGTGTGCAAATTAAAATGAAACTTTCAGATGTGGCAGAGTGTGGCTCTGGCAGAATAGTTCAATGTCACTCTAGAATCCCAAGAGCTCTGGTGGAGCAAGACTGGAAGATTTTGGATGTGTTGTCAGTCTCTCAAAAAGCCATGAAACTTTTAGATACTGAAAATCCTGAAATCCCCCAAGCAGAGGGATGCCTTCCTGAAAACATTTGCTGTGAGAAGATGGAATGGGTGAAATCTTCCAAGATAAATGATCCTTTCTCATCTTACCAGCATTTGCACTCCATCATCATTTTAAGGCCTCCAACATAAATAAATGCACCACTGAATCCTGTCTCTGGTTCTTCTCCATTTTGCCACTCCTCTTTTCTGCCAAACATTCTCGCTCTCTCTCTGTGCCTGGGGAAGCACAGGAGGGGTTGTGGGGACACAGCATGGGTGGATGACTGGTTTCTTTTGCTCTTATCCAAATGCTCTCTGGATGAAGCTCCTTTCATCAGCATCATTGCCCCACACTCCAGCAGGAACTTTCTGTTGCCAAACTGCCTCTCTCCCCTTTGCAAACCACTGAAAGCAGGAGGGGACAGCGGTGACAAGAGGGCTGGCTGCTCACATGTGTCCTCACCGTGGCAAACACCACGCTCAGGTTCAGCCCAGTGAACACCAGCTGAATACATGTGAGCTGCCTGGGGCCGCCTCAGGCCGTCAGAGCTGTCCGGGGGTCGTTCTGATTTCAGGTGTCCCCAAGCACAGCTGTCCCTGAGCAGTGCCCTGCTTGCCCAGCCCTTGTAGCTCAGCTCCCGTGGGATGCGCAGCTCCTGCGAGCGCATCCCTGGCCCATAGCGCGGCCAATGCTGCCACCCTAATGCGAAGCAAAGAATTTTCTGCACCAGGCAGGAGGAGAGAGCCTCTGTCCCTGTCCCTGCACTGAGTGACCTCAGGGAACCAAGCTGAGGGCGTGGCTGGAGGGGATTTTGTCCGCTCGTTTGCAGAGATTTAAGAATAGGCATCAGCGGCCTCCTGCAAGGCACGTGAGCTTCTCGGAAAGGCATCCCAGGCTGGGAAAAGGGATGCACAGTGTTAGAGGTACAGCCCTGGCTGATGGGGAGCAGGGAGAAGAGAGGCCACTCGTCCTTCTCAGCCCCTGAGTGGTCAAACAAAGAATTATTAATTTCCTATATGCTTTTTCTCACAGTCATATGGCGTGAAAAAATCGTTGAAGAGAAACCTTCAAAGTATATCTGCCAGAGCATTAAACTGATGGGAAAACACCACTGTCATTTTTATCCATCCTAAATCATTAGGTAACGTGATTAAAAAAAAAAAAAAGCCTAGGAGTATGCAGAATAGTTGAAACAAACGCTGTTGCCTATTAGTTGAATATTTTGTCTCTGGGAGCGTCTCGGTAACTGGTGTCCGGAGCAGCGGGGAGGCACAAGGCAATGCTGACATCTACTGTCGGCAGCCCCGAACCGCCCGCACCTCCTGCCCGCAGCCGCACCAGCGCCCGGGAACCCCGGCTCCAGCTGGGGCCGAGCACACGCATCAATGAACCAAGAAATATAACCCCGGGCATGATGTTACAGCCCCAGAGAGCAAGTGATCCGAAGCGCAAATATTTATAGAAGTGTGTATTGCACCGCTCTCAGTTTTGTTGCTGGGCTAAGGCACCTTCAAAGTACATATTCTCAGAGCAGGTAAACATTTGCTTTCTTTAGGACACCCACAGGACTTTGGTGCATTAATTCTCTCCTCCTTCTGGATTTATTTTCTCTGTTAAGTTTTACACTGTTCCTTTCATCCAATTAGTACTAAAATCTTCCCCTTTTTTTCATCACAGTGCAGATAGAAAACATATTTTATTCCCTGCAGCAAGAAAGCATAAACTGCCAAAAAAAAAAAAAAAAAAAAAAAAAAAAAAAAAAAAAAAAAAGCCCTGAAGATTACAAATGAAACTTATAAAGGTGTTTGTATTTCTGCTACAGTGCTTGAATGCTGTATCTGTAATAGAGACTTCCAGGAATCCCTTGTATTGTACCTTACAGGAGCCACCAATGGGGGGAGGAATAAACCTTGGAGCTGCAAAGCAACTCCAAATACTGACAGGCACTGGGAATTATTAGAAGCAGAGAAATTCTGTATGGAGGTGCATCTGTTAGGGAGAAAAAGCAGCATCCACCCCTTCCATGCACAGCAAAGCAGGCAAAGTGGCTTTCAGGTGTGTGTGATAAGGTTGTAAAAGTTTATTGCAAGATGAGCTATTCCTGCTTGTATCTTAGTGGAGGAGTCTAATTAGAAACAATCAATTTACTTCTAAAGTGGTATTACAACCTTTGCTGCTGGCATCTCCTCGACTCACTGTGCACAACAAGCAGCTATTGTTGCAAAGTAGGACAGACATTGGAAAAGATCCTGCTATTTCTGACGTATCTCATCAAAAGTCACTTGAAAATAAAAGAGGCTTTGGGCTTGTCTTTCCTCTCCCATCCTTATCTATATTCTGTGCTGGTATGCACGAGGCCCAGCTGGGGAGCACTGGCACAAAACTCTCCAAGATCAACACCCCATGAGCATTTTAACTAAAATACAAGGTGTATTTGGATAGGGATGGTGGCTTTGCTGTGACTCTGGGGAGGAGAGCAGCAGGTGGGCTGGTCAGAATTTTTCTGATGGAAGAGTTCATCAAGAGAAACTCCTCAGACAGGCTGGTAATGGTGGTGGGGCACTCTGGTGTGCTGGAAAGCTTGAGCTAATCCCCTTCTGTTTGTCAGTTTGGACTCAAATCTCTTTCCTGCCTCCTCTTGTGTTGGTTAATTTATAGGAGTAGCATTTTCTCCCTGCTTCCACAATGTTGTGCTCCCTTGAATAAGAAAGGGGGGAACCTTGGAAAAAAAGCTCCCCTTTCTCAAGATAGAAAAATGGTATCTAGCCAGACTCTTCTCTTTCCTCGTGTTTATATTCTAACACCATCTGCCTCTTGCAATGTGTTTACTGTACACATGTACCATAAAGAGTTGTTTGTTTGTTGGATGAGTGGGGTCATGGTGCTGTCACTATCCCAGCTGTATCTTCCTGGTTGGTTCTGCCTCCTTGCAGGAGCTCACAGGTTCCCACTGCACAGGAGTAAAATGGCTTCTGTGTTGATGCTTGTTTTTGTTAAGAGAGCATTTGTAGAGCCTCAGTAGGGTGGAGAGCTTTGTTTTGTGGGTACTGAACACTAATCATTCCCATGTGAGTGGGAAGGAGGAGGAGGAAGGACTGCATGAGACAGCAAGGTGGGGAACAGGAGTCTGTGGGATCCTGGGGGCCACAGGCCACCCTCTGCCACCCCTCAGCAATGGGGACCTGAGCTGACACCTTTGTCGTCTTGGCTAGAAGCACTTTGGGGGATAAAAGGAGTCTGGATGGTTCCCAGGAAGCTCCAGCCCTTTTCCTGCAGCACAGGAGGTCCCAAATGCAACCCCTTAGTTGGGGGAAGCTATGGCCTGTCTGGTAAAGCTGTTTTGAGTGAGATGCTGTGCTTTTTAACACAGTAACAGAATAAAACATCTCTGTGCCTAAAGGGAAAGAGGAAAACACTGTTCTTGTGCCCTGGCTCAGAGCATTCAGCCCTATCTGCATGCCAGGGCACTAAAACCAGCAGAGCAGAGACCAGGGCTGGCTGCTCTGGGGCAGGGTTTGGGGGGTGCCCACAGCTGGCACCTTCCAGCTTAAGCAGAGTTGAAGGGAGCTATTTTGAAGTAACAATATAATCCCACTCTCTTTTTTTTTCCAGTGTATGAGGTAATGAACATCTTTAGTGCTTAAAGGTGCTGTGAGAAGCTGCAGGGCATGTGTGAATGCCAACAATTTATAGAAGGAGTGGTTTTACTGCCAGCAAACTTTAAAAAAAATCCCTGCAGTTTATATTAATAAGACTGGATGTTATTGCATGTCAGGAGTTATTGTGATTTATAAAGTACTTCTCGCGTGGTGTGTAATGAAAACCCTTGGCTTTCGGTCCCAGTCACTAACGGGAGATGATAGCAGCTTTATCTGCAATAGCCAACTTGACCTGGAACCTTCTATCACTTTTAATGATGCTTAAGTGCTGCCTTTTGCTTTCACCTGAGTTTAGGGTAGAGTCAACTTGCATAAAGTGAAAAAATAGCAGAATCCTTTTAGGGAAATAAAACAACCTGTTAAGGGGAAGGACTGCACTGCTTGGTATTAATGTCCCAAACAGCCCTGCTCTGTAAGTGCAGTGCAACAGTGTTGGTCCTTTAATAACATGCTCTGTCTGCTCTTCCCAAGCCTCTCATTCAGGACTGTTACTCTTCTCTTGAGAATTTCATACGTCCTAGAGATGACAGAAACATAACAGGGAGAAAAAAGGTGTGGAGATGAGTGTAAATAGATGGATCGGTCCACAGCTAGGAAATTGTTTCTAAGTGTGCTTCTTGAAAAGAAATTTAAGAAACCAAACTGTATTAAAACCCCCACAAACCTGTATTTAACATCGAAAGTGTATTGCTGTGAGTGGAGAAGAGCCTCTTTCAGGAGGGGATTCCATGCTGTATTATTCTTTGTCCCAAAAGCATGTGTGTATATATATATAAATTTTAAGAAGCAAGAGGTACAGCACTCCTTTGTTACTTCTCTGTTGAGTTATCCTTTAAAGGATTAGGTAAGGTGTGGGTACAGGTTGATAACTGGTCATCACCATCCTGCCAGAACACAACCCAGCACAGAACTTCTGACCTGTGCATCATCTTTGCAGCATGAGCTGTTTATTTCTAGTCCTGTGGCACCCCCAGCGCTGGAGCAAGTGGGAATTCCTGGAAAGACAAAGAGCTTGGCAAACTCCCTGGGTCAGGAAAGGTGTCAGAAATGGCTCCAGCTTGAACAAAGCCCAGGACACACTAGCACTGCTCTGGCTCCACAGGGCAACAGGAGAGGTTTAATTAATTAGTTAATTAATCCAAAGCAACTAAAGTATCCTGTTGGGCTAATTGCAACAGAGTTTCTGGGCAGAGCTGTGTTTTTTCACTGTACATGTGGCTGTAGGGCTGCAGGCACAGCAGAGCCTCTCCCAAGTCCACTGGGGCAGCCTGTGAGCCAGATGCTGGAAACAAGTGCAATGCACTCTTTTCCAGAGGTAAGGAAAAGAGCTTCCCACCTAGGGGGCTGAAAAAATTCTCACAAATACCCAGGAATGTGGTCATTTTTGGCAGTGAAGATGGTGATGTCGCTTGATCTGGTTTGGACCTTTTGTCACTGAGCAGGGCTAGCCCCATCCTGCCTCACTGGACGTGGAAAAAGCTCCTCTCAGGCTCTTGCTGGATTTTCACACCTACAAAACCCCATGAGCTATTTTGCTGGCAGCTGGGACATGTGGGAAGGCTGGAAAAACCTGTCTGAATGGAATTGCTACTGGATAAATTGTAATTGTACTTGGCAATCCAGTCTTTTAGGTTGTGCTTTCTTTATGACTAAACACAAGACTAGATTCAAGGCAGAAATATGATGTAAAAGGAAAATAAAAATAAAATATACTTAACTTTGGGCGATGACTGCCATCCTCCTTTGAGATGCGAAGGCACATCGGGAAAATGGCAAGGAAGAGACTTCTATAGAATCAGCATAGCAGCCACCAGAGCCAAGTACAGGGGATGGTACAATTGCCTTAGAGAATGGCAAATATTTTACAGAGAGTCTCCCTCTGAAATGCAGGTGGAGAATGACCACAGATGCTTCCAGGAGACTTAATTGTCCTTGCCAGCAAGGCTCATTATCCATACATAAACATATGTGCTGCCTCTCAACAGCAAAGTGCAGTTTTTTCAAGAGAGTATTTTAAATCTGAACTGCTTGAGTGTCAAATTGGTTCAGTCTGGCTTCATTTTAATTACAGCAGCCATTGGATCATGCTGGTGGGTGAGGGAAGATGTGCTACTTCTGTAGGCAAAGGAAGATATATTTGCAAAATTACTGCCTAAAAAACACTGCTCTGTCTTTCAGCATCACCGCAAGAGTGAGAATGGAGGTAAGCAATGAGCCTTAGGGCCTGTTCCTGTGGGGTTTTCCTCTGGGCCTCAGCCAGGGTTACCTTCTTAAGTGAATGCTGCCTTTTGTTGATGGAAACTATGGAAAGTGAGAGCTGGACCTTGGGTTTGTTGCCCTACAGCGCCTGCAGCCCCTTTTACCAGAGCAGACACGTGGAAAATACAGCCAGGTTAGACCAATAATGGTGTTTAATCCTCATTCTGCATTTGTGTGAGGCACTGGAGAGGAGAGCCCTAGGGAAGCAGGCAATTTCCTGCAGGCATTTAACAAGGTGTGGCAGGAAAATGAAGAGAGGGCAGTACCTCTGGAGGCAGGATTAGTAATGAAGGGGTTTTCTCCCCTCAGGCCCCATTTATAACCACCTCACTGGTGATGAAGGTGAGGCCCAGGTACTTCAAAGTAAGTGTAATGTTGGGAATGGGCTCAGAAAGAGTTGCCTTTGAAGTGTGACTTGAGAATAGTGGGTTGGGCATGGGACAAGAGGGCTGAGTGTCTTGACAAGTGGAACAATTTGGGTGGAAGGAGGGAGAGGGGTTTTTTTTTTTCTAAGGTATTGTATCAATGCTAATCTGGAGACCTGTTTTCCCATCTCAGCTTGGCCAGAGTTCTCAAATAATAGGTAACTGTGGTAGCAATCAAACTGCTGGATGTTCTGGTTGGTGAAATAGAACCGAAAGGTGCCAGGATGCAGGTGCTGTCAGGCAGTGCTGGATGAGAAGGAGGATTCTAATAGGGTGGTGGTCACTGTCCCGGGGATGAACCATGGGCAGGAGTGAACCAAACCCATTTCAGCAAGCTGGCCTTGGCTGGGGCACAATACCCTCAGCTTTCAGAGCTCAGCAATCCTGCTCTTCACAGAAAATGAAATCAAATCACTGTGGTCGCTTTACATGTACCTCAGCCCTTGGTGAAGGACGCTGGGGGCCCCACCACTGCAGCTCAGCAGCATGAAGGGACACTGCTGACACACAAGCTCTGCTGTTTCCCCAAAGCCTGGGCACAGTCTGTGAGTTTTATTTATTTTTATTTCCAAGGTCTGAAAAAGATGCCCAGGGCAGCACAGATGCCTATCAGTATGAGACACCTACTTGCATGAGCTTCTCCCATGAGCAGGATTGCAGACTTTGCAAGCGTTATTGTTGGGGTGTCTTCCTTCTTCAAATAGCCAAGTCACTACACTTAAATGTGAGTTTTTGGGGATGCTGAAAGCCTTTTAGAAGTCCCTTTGTCCTTGTACTGCAAACTTAGCAGCACAACCTTTGAGAATGCAGGAATGGAAACTCGATGCCTGCAGCAATTCTCTCTAAGCTCATACCATTTGTGAATAAAGGTTAATAATGTCTGAAACTCTTAAAACTCGGTTCCATCTACCATCCTTAGACAAAGGAAAACAAACCACTACCAAAAAAAAAACCCACCCTGTAAGTATTAATTCAGGAAAACAAGTAGCAGGTTTTGTTCCATCCACTGTCAAGAACGGCAAACCAAAGTGTACAATCTAGCCCAGGCATTAAAACCATAACCAACAAAGCCAAATGATAACTGACCAAGCAGTAATATGTTAAAAACAAGATCTGACAGTCCATCATCATCTCTCTGTGCTTGCCAGTGTTAGTGTTTAGGGCTCTCATTCTTGTTGTTTCCAGCTAAAGGTGCTCAGTTTCCACTTTCTTCTACCTCCTTACTACCATGAGCTTTTACTCAGAAAATAGGAGTTTTCCAACTCCAATGGCACATTTAGAAAACAAGGTGTTTTTCCCAGATGGAGGCTGAAGTCCCAAACACAAGCAGTGATAGTACATTAAACCCACTGGGGACAAAACAATCACAAAAACACCCAACATGTTTCTAGCTCACTCCTCATTAGTAAGACCTGAAAAACAGCAAAAACCCACAAAAAGAGTCCTCTATACAAGGCCAGGAATATCTGAGCCCTGCTGGCTAACTCCTGCTCTTATGGAGGAGTAGTGACTGCAGCCTCACAGCACAGCTGTAGCTGAAAAGAGTTTGAGGGGGACAAGAAGGGATGTAGAACTAGAGAAGCACCTGAGGTTGAGGGGTGCTGCCAATGTCTTGCCCTTGTTTGGATTCTAAAACTCCCAGTATACAGGCTTCTGCCCTGTGTTCAGAATTTATGAGCCAAATCCTGCAGAAACAAAGACACTGGTTTTAAAGAAAAATCACCCCGAACTGGGATTTTTATTGATCTGTTTGTTTTCCCTCTGGGTCTTTCAGCCTGCTGAGTATTGCTGAACCAGGGTTTTCCATAACCATGAGAGGTACACATTTTCCTCTAAAAAACCCTTTGAAAGCACTTGGGGTGCTGACGAAATGCCTGGTGTTGGAGAGGCTTTGGGATTTGGCTGCAGCTGAAGGTGTTGCATGAACAACTTTGGTCAGCTGCAGCCTGAGGCGTGGGCTTTGTTAAGAAGGCAGTGGCTTTGGTTTAAGAGTCTGCTGCACCTCACTTTGGAGTGTCCTGAGTGAAGGAGGGAGAAGATTGAGTTCTTGGCTGTGTGTGGCTGTGGAGGTGTTTGATGGGTTCTGTTGTATTTATCCTTTGGGGTATTTGGAGGTCTCCTGTGTCTCCTGTGTTGGTGTTGCAAGCCTGGCACTGAGTGTAACTGGGGACTGTTCTCCACAGCATGTGGGGGTCTGTCTTTTACAATGTGACCTAACTTCATCCTCTAGGAGTGAATAGTGTGCAAAGAAGTGCAATAATATTCCTTGTCTGTGATAGTTTGACTTTTCCTCTTGCCTTGCTTGTTTCTAAAGAGATAACACCACAGTTATGATTCCACAAACTTGCCCCCTGTGCTCAGCTTTCTGCAGCAGAGCACTTGTAGAGCCCAATCTCAGAGCAGTCCCAGTCCTGGTAGGAAAGCCTGGCTTGTGTTAATAAGGCCATCAAAGGTCCTAAACCTTTCCCAGCCTTCTGCTGGGCTGATTGACCTTCTGAGGAGTTCACTTGGAGCCTCTGAAATGACTCAAGTCTCCCACTGTGTCGATCAAAGGAAGCAGCTCTCTGTGATGAGGTAGGGCCTGTCAGGATGGCAACAAATAAATTGTGCTGCTGGCCAAACTGTCAGAGGTTATGTTAGATCTCAGGTGGGTGACAACCAGGCACTGCTATTATTATGGAAAACATCATATCTGAGATTATATCCCCCTGGCCCTGTTCCCCCAGGTGCTGTATCTACTTGGAGCCTCTTTCTGCTTGAGCAAGGCTCCATGGGGAGGAAGGGAATTGCTCCAGGTTGTGTGACAGCCCAGGACAGAGCTGAGGCTGGACATGGGCTATGCCAGTTGTCCTAGCAGAGCTTGTATGTAGCTCCTGCAACAGGAGCAGCTGTAAAAATAATCTACAGCTTCTTTCTTCACCTCTTCTTGGTCATTTTTTGATTTCCCAGGGGTCTTAGGTTGCCTGGAGAAGCTGTGGCTGCCCCATCTCTGGCAGTGTCCAAGGCCTGGTTGGACAGGGCTTGGAGCAACCTGGGAATAGTGGAAGGTGTCCCTGCTATGGCAGGGGGTGGAGCTGGATGAGCTTTAGGGTCCCTTCCAACCCGAACCATTCTGGGATTCTCTGACATTTGTTCCCATCCCTCCAAACCCAGCTGCTTCCCTGCTCCCCTCCCACACCCCTTCCTGGGGAGCACAGGCTGCAGCCCTCCCCAGGTGTGCTGCCCAAAAGGCCTTTGCCTGTGTCTTGCACACAAATTGCTGACATTGAGGTTTTTTTTTTTTTTTTCCCTTAGCTGAATTATTGTGAGAATTTCAATTTAGTAAGAGAGGACCCTCAAAAGTGTAGCTTCTGTGTCCGGGGGGGAGAGACTGTTGCTTTTAAGGTTTTCCTGAAAAGTGCAGGTGTCAGAAGGAAAGCCCACGCAGCCGAGGCCAGCAGCTGGCACAGCAGCCTCCTGCTTGGCTCCTCTCTGCCATTTTTGGGATACTCAGGTGCTGTTTCAGGGCACACCAACAAATTTTTCACTGCCAGCAAGCCTGCAAGGAAAGACTGCTCTGCGTGGGTGACTATTTTATTTTCTTGCCTTTTTTTTTTTCCTTTCCCACCCCAGGCAGAGCCTTGGCACAACTTCTGGCTCTCCTACGTTGCCATCTGACGGCAGCACACGCCTTGTGTGGTGCTTGGCACCTGCAGAAGGGCACCTCGGGCACGGCTTTGGGTGAGGAATGGTGAAGCCTCTGCCCTGCCTTAGGGATGTAGCAGCCCTGGATTCATGTGTGATATCCCACCTGGGGCTTCTTCCCCCTGGGCCCTAATCAGGAGCTCCTCTCTGCAGAGGAGAGAGCAGGAAAAGGAAAACCAAAATTCATGTTTCTGCAAGATGCAGCGTGCATGCACCAGCCTGCTTTCAGTGGCTGCAGGGGGATACCAGCATTGTTTTACCTCTTATTTTTGAGACCAGGCAGAGCTCACTCCTTACTTGTCATTGCAAATGCATAGCATCCAGCTCTTCCCCTCTTCTCTTAAAGAAATTGCTTTAAAAATAATCTACTTTTTTTTTTTTTTCCTTTTAACTGAAGGAGGTTCATTTGTCACTCAAACATACTTGTTGGTTAGATGCATGAATGTGTACCTCTCAGTTTGCTTAGAGGGCTGTGATAATCCTTAAATCTGCTTTTAAGCCAGCCTGGTCTCCCCATCCTGTCTGCTGTGGGCAGCTTGTGGCAGCCTGAAGTTTAAACGGCTGGGGGCACTCAGGGATGGGCCATTACCACATTTAAATGTTTCTTCTAAATGCTAGAAAGGCCTCAGCAGGGGAAAAAAAATATTTGCATGCTTAATTAACTGACCAAGATAATTAATACATGCCCAGCTCCAGGCCTGCAGGGAAGGTACCAGAGTCAATTGATCCAGCTGTTATTTAACATTGCAAAACCTTTAGTGCTTCAGTGAGGTTAGGCATGTAGTGGGCTAATGTCTCTTATAGTTGAAATATTTGGAAAAAGCCATCAGGAATCAGTAGATTTTTTTTACTCCTGGCCAGAGGAGGCTGCCTGCACGGGGCAGGGCTTGTTCCTGCCTGGCCCCACATGCCTGGGGCAGTGGATGGGGATGCTGAGCTTCTCCAGGTGCCTTCAGGAAAGTGCTGCTGGCTCAGGATCTGCCAAGCCTTCCCTGTGGGCAGACTGGAGGTGAAAAACAAGCAGGTTTGTTCCATGCTGAACATGCCCACGTCTTGTCACACAAATGTGTAGCACGGATGAAAACAAAAAACAAGCTACAGATGGACACTGGCAACCTGTCACTAAGCACAAGCCTCTAAATTCAAAATAAACACAATGCAGCAGCTCAGCGTGGTCTCAATGGGATCCATGAATTTCCACAGTGGATATTGTAATGTCCTGATCCTTGTTTGCACCTGGGACTTGATTTCAGTTCGGATTTCATCAGTGTGTAAAATAAATGCTTGAATGGGTCATAAAGTCTTGTATTGGCTCTTGGCTACATAGGGGAGTGTCCAAGTGCCAGTGAGGTAGAAGGCCCTTGGGAATCCCTGGAAGTTTGGCCAGAATTGGCTCCTGAAGGTGCCTTGATCTGTCCTGAGACTTCCAGATGCTGCCTAGGTAACTCGAGAGAAGTTTCTTCAATCTTAGTAGACACTTACAACAAAGACATCACAACTTCAGGGGCCTTCAAAAGGATTATTGCCATGCCTGTGTCCCCCTGCTGTTCAGCAGTTTTCCCTTAATGCCTCTCCTTGGCCTCTGTTGCTGCAGGTGGCACCTCCTGCTTGCCCTGTCCCACAGGCAAGCCCAGAGAGGAGGCAGCTCTCCCAGGAGGTCTGACAGGCTGCACACAACAGAAACAGCCAAAGGGAACCATGCAAATGCTGTTTTCCTTATTTCTGGAGGGCAGGAGCTGAGGCAGCAAAGGCATTTCTCTAGAACTGCAGCTCCTCTGGGCTGCCTCCCATGCAAAATTTTTTTCTGGAGGCACTTAAGATTTAATTCCAGCTGCCAAGGATTTCTTCTCCTACCCAAGGAGATAAGAGCAGCTGCACTTGGCCAGACCCAAGCTCCCTCTTGCCTGGTATTTCATCTTTGGCTGATGAGAGATCAGAGGTGGCTGGGGATGCAAAAGCAGGCACTTTCCTCACCTGACCTCTCCATCAGCCACACATCCCCTGCCTGTGGCTGCCAGAGCACCAAAAAACCCAGGGCCTGCCTCTCCTTGGAGAGGGCTCCCAAAGGGGCACAGGGTCCTGTGAAGATCCTTGGCTCTGAGGAATTAATTGTGTGGCTCATGGATCTGTGTGTGCCAGAGCAATTAACTGAAGTGAAACACATGCTCTTCCAGTCTTACACGCTGTGGTTAAGACAGAAATGAAGAAATGAAGATGACCATCCAAATGAATTATTTCTCTATTAGCAAGGCTCAGGGACTTCTCTCTGTTATGTAATTAATTTTAATTGTGAGTGAGTGACTCCTGTCAGGGTTTCAACTGAGATACTCTCCCCCAAGGAAGACCATAACTATTCCTGCACATCAAGGTCTATGGAGAGTGAAGACTTTTTAATGTCTGAATATTTCCCAGCTGATGGAAATAGAGAAGCTCCTGCTGAGAATGTCCCTCTTCACCCTCTTCAAGGGACTGAAGCAGTCTCTGCACATCAGCAAGGAGCACAGTGTCTTGTATTTGGGTTTGCACAGCCAGAGACAGAAAACAGAATTAATACTCTGGTCCCACAAACCTTTTTTTTCTCAAGGGCCATGACTGACACCAGTCACCCCCTGGTGAGACAAGAGGACCTTGCAGATGCTCACACTTCTTCAAATGTGCCTCACTTGGATCAGCTGCGTTTACCACCCTATCTCTGCTCCTTTAGGTGGTATGTAGCCTCCAACTGTGCCAGGGACTCCTGAGTACAGGAATACATTCACAGAGAGCAAGTTACAGCAGAGGGAGGAGCAGAGGTCACAGAAGGACTTTGCTCTTCTCACTGCCATGAAGTTGCTGAAATGCCAGGACAGTGACAGCAGAAGCTGGATGGCTTTCCCTGCCAATAAAGGGTGCATTGTTTCTGGTCTCCCCAGCCTCACCAGGGGTGCTCTGAGGTCTTCACCAGATGGGTTATCCATGGCTAAGCCTGGTGAAGGAGGTGCTCATGTGAGTGCAGCACAGCTGCACACAGGGTCATGGAATGCCAGGATGGAAAACTTCCAGCAAGGCGGGTCCTGCACTCTTTGTTGTCAAGCAGGTAAAACTTTCTGTGTGACACACACAATTTTTAGCTATATGCATAGTAATTTAACTTAAAATGCATTTAAAAGGTCAAAGACTTACAAAGTATAACTTTAATAATTACCCTTATGGAGAAAATACTTACACTGTCTTAGCTTTCATTTGCTGCTGAAATACCTTCTAGTGGCATGGGAAAAAAAAGAACAAAAACCAAACCCAAACTATGCTATGTTTTAATTGCAGCCTGGCTTTTGATCAGATGTGTATTTTGAAGGAAAAAAAAAAAAAAAAAAAGAGGAGGGGAGAGAAAAATGTGGCTTTGTGTGTATTTTGTGTTATATTATTATTCAGTAAGCCTTAAACCATAAAAGCTCCTACGGGAAGATTCATTATCGCATTAAGTACGAGATGGGGAGGGGACGCCTCGCTGGCAGCCGCAGACAATATGTTGCTGTTTTACTTTGTTTGGGTTGATCCCCCCCCCTCCCCTCTGGGGGCTGCGTGTTCTGGAGAAACAGTTTAAGATACAGTTGTATGGGGGGAAAAAAGTAAAAAAAAAAAAAAAAAAAAAAAAAAGAAAAGAAAAGAAAAGAAAAGAAGAAGAAGGAAGGCAAACAGAGGCAAGTGACCGCAGTGCAAAGCACTGCTTCGGTGGGCTGGAAGTTTCTAACAGCTCCCTCCGACTTCAAACACCTCCCCAGGCTGCAGAGAGCCCTCGCCCTGCGGCTTCCAGCCCGCCAAGCACCGGCCGAGAGAGACCCCGCGGGGCCCGGCATCCCCCCGCGGGGCCCGGCATCCCCGTTCCCCCGGGCTGGGCTCTCCAGCCCCGCACCGGCCATCCCTGCCCTCTCTACTCCTCTGCGATGTTGTTTTCTCTCCCCTGGCGCTTTCCCTCTGAGAGGTTCTCTTTCTATTCCCGGGGAGCTGTGGGCAGTGGTCCGGCTCTGGCAGGGAAATGAATTCCTGGAAGCAACCGAAAATATTTGCAGAGCACCCAGATCTCCTCGTTGCAAAAAATGGGGAAATAAGTGTTTTCCTCCCTTAATCACTGATTTACAGTGGCTCAGCTTGTGGGTGACTGATCTGAGCCAGCAGTGGGGAAAAAGGAGCGGAGATTTTGGAAAAGGCTCAACACCTGTCTTTTGACAGGAGGCAGGATTCAGGCATCTCTTATGGGATGCTCACTAATGAATAGCCTGGCAAGCAGGGTTTCTTTTTAAATAACAGTGTAGGCCGTCTTCTCATACTGATGATACACTGAAAAAAGAAGATATTAAAGCCCATTTATTCTGCTTTGAAAACTAAAATCCTTGCGACAGAGGCCTGGCTTGGATTGTTCTTTTGGCTACAAACCCCATCTTCCTGCAAGGGAATTCTGCAGTTTCAAGACTAACTGGTTCCCTAATTTGTGTCTTTAAAAAAAAACAAAACCAAAGATACATCACTTGTGCATTATATTTTATTGATGTTACTGTAAAATACATATTTGCTTGCATTCCTAATTGGGGAAGCACAGATGGCAGTGGCTTCTGCTGGAGTGATACACTCTTTAAAATATCTGGTAACATTACAACAAAGTGTAGTCATTAAAATAAGTGTCTGTGTGTGCTGCAGGATTTTTCATTCTTAGGAGCAAAGCTCTCCCCTGTTTTAAGGAGGGAAGGCTTGGTTTAACCCCTGCCTGGGCTGGTACCTGGCATGGTGGAATAAATCCAGCACAGTGGGATAAATCCAGCATGGTTCACCTGCCTGTGGTGCTGCCAAAACCGCTTGCTTGAGGGCAAATTTATTCTTTCTGCATGAAGGTGTTCCCAAGGGGGTGATGTGTCCATGGGGTCTGAAGTTGGTAGAAGCTGTAGATAAATTTCTTTTGGTGTCGTGTGTGCAACAGAAGGGTAGCTGAGGAGCAGCCACTGCCTTCTGGAAAATGCATTGGTGCTTAGGGTGTCCTGAGGGCTTGGCCCTTGGAAGGATACTGCTGTTCTGGAAGGGGAAAAATAAGAAAAATTAAGAGAAAAACATTTAAAATTAAGAGGAAGAAAAAGAGGTAGCATTGGGTAAAGGCTGTTCATCTTCAGAATTTCTTATCCAAATCAAACTGTCGTGAGCAACCACAGAGCAAGTGAGCAGCACTTTACAGAACACTTGCAATGTGTTGGCAGCAAGCAGTGAGCACGGGTGGAGGAGGAGGGAGAAGCTCTTTCAGTGGTTTCATTTTAAAAGCAGCTTTGTGGTGAAGCCATCAGGTGCCCTCTGTGCTTTGACCTGCTCTTTTCCCCTGCTGCAGCTTTGCCACGCACACCTCAGGCCCTGCTGAGGTACCCTGAGGTTTGGGTACAGCTCTGCAGCATCACTTGTGGACCACTCCAGTGCCCTGATGCCTTGCCTGGTGTTAGGAGGGTTAAAATGCCAGCAGCTCATGGAGAACTGGAGTTTGCTCAGCTCTGTTTTCAAAGGCTGCACTCTAGCCGTGTGCTCCTGGGCGTTCCTGGTGTTATGAGTTTTGCAGTCTGTGCAGAGGCCCATCCTGTGCCTGGATTCCCATTGCAGCAGCATTCCTCATCCTGCTCAGCCACACACTCAGAGCCATCAGCTCCTTTGCTTTTAATTAGCAGCCTTAACTACCCAGCTCACAGAGTGCTGTGGTTACCAGGGACTCCCAGTTGTGGTTTGCTGTGGAAATGAAGGTTGGCTGTAAAAATCCAGGCCTTTGGCACAAGAGGGAGTGAGCAACATGATAGCAAGGTATGAAACCATATGTCACTTACCTCCCCTGCCCGCTCTGGTCCCTTTTGCTGGAGAGGAGTGTTGCCATGGGATGGTATAGGATGGCTGTAGGATCACTGTGTGTTTTCTCATGGCAAGCTTGCCCTTTGTTCATTTGTAGCAGGACTGAATAAGCCATAGGGGATGCCATGGATGTAAATATGTCTCGTTGTTTAACACAGAGCGTGATTCACTGATGAGGCTTTTTGGGTTTTTTTCCCCCCTATTATTTGTGTGTTGAAATTAACAGGTGTGTGAGGATTTGGGGGAGAGGGAGAAAGGCAGGCAGGCGAAGCCCTGGGGAAGGGTTTTCCTTATGGCAGCACAGTTTCCTGATGAATTGATCAAGAACAGCTTGGGGGTGTGGAGGGTGAGAGGCTGGACAGGAGCTGGACATGTGCACTCCCAGCCCAGAAACCAAACGTGTCCTGGGCTCATCCCCCAGCCTGGGCAGCAGGGGAGGGGGGATTCTGCCCCTCTGCCCCCCTCAGGTGAGACCCCACCTGCAGAGCTGCCTCCAGCCCTGGGTGCCCAGCACAGCAAGAACATGGCTCTGTTGTAGCCAGTCCAGAGGAAGCCACTGAGATGATCAAAGGGATGGAGGAGCTCTGCTGTGAGGGAAGGCCGGGAGAATTGGGATTGTTCAGCCTGAGAAAGAGAAACTTCAAGATGATCTAATTTTAGCCTTCCAGTACCTGAAGGGAGCCTGCAAGAAAGATTGAGAGACATTATTTACACGGGCCTGGAGGGCCTGACAGGACAAGGGGGAAGGGCTTCAAACTGACAGAGAGTAGATTTCCATTAGATATTACAAAAAATTCTTCCCTGTGAGGGTGCTGAGGTCCTGGCACAGGTTGCCCAGAGAAACTGTGGCTGCCCCATCCCTAGAAGTGTTCAAGGCCAAGTTAGACAGGGCTCAGAGCAACCTGGGATAGTGGAAGGTGTCCCTGCCCATGGCAGGGGATCAAAATGGATGGGCCTTAAGGTCTCTTCCAGCCCAGGCCATTCTATAATTCTGTGTTCACATTTTGGAGCGGGAGGAGTTTCCAGTGCCTGGGCATGGGGAAGGTTGGAGAGCTGACTCGCTCTAAGCTTTGAGCAAGCTGTCAGTGCACTGCTAAGGAAGAGTCAGTCAGGGAAGAACACTCTCCTGGCTCTCCACTCCCCCAGGCAGCATTCCCCAGGGGCAGCAGGGAAGGATGGGGTATTTTTGGGGAGCACTCCGGCAGTGGTGCCACGTGTTCCAAATGGAGCAGGTCAGCAGCTCTGTCTAAGGTATCAGTGCGCCTCCAGCCAGAGCAGGTGCTGGGGGAGGAGGCTGGGAAGGAGGGGGGTGAGGTACCAGCTGCGTTATTAAGCCTGATCCCAAACCCTTTGAAGTCAATAGAAAAATTATCCTTGACTTTGATAGACTTTGGATTGCGCCTTTTAAGTCATGAGAAAGACATCCACGTTATTAAACCTGCAGCAGAACGCTACTGTTGGTTACATATGCTTTTATTTTTTAATGGCAGTGGTAGGCTTAGCCTTGGGCACTATCTGAGACTCATAAATAACCCATGTCAAGTGTAACACACCTACTGAACAGCCACAGAAGACAGAGGACTTGGCTGTTTATCTCCCTGCATTTTTCAGTAACGAGCCACTTGTACGTTAGGAGGGGTAGATGTCCTCTAGCATTCATTAATAAAGCATCCCTAAACAGCCAGGCTTCTCCTTGATCATGCAGGGCTAATGCGATAAATATCTTCTTTCCACACTCTCCTGACAACTGAAAGGCAGGAATGCAGTCTAACTTACCGTGTCAGTCGGGCAGGAATATGACAGGGCTGATTTCTCCTTCACATCTGTCATGTCGAGGTCCGGCACCCGCTCGCTGCCGGGACAGCGAAAGCAGAGCAGGGAGACTTTCTGGGAAAGCATTCCCAGCACAGCACTGGAGTCACCTCCCGTGGCTGTGGGATAGGTGAAACCCCATGGGAAAAATGGATGGGGCTTGGAACAACCTGGTCTACTGTGCACTGACCCTGCCCGTGGCAGGGGGTGGAACGAGATGAGCTTTAAGGTCCTTTCCAAGCCAATCCATTCTAAGATTCTACGATAAATTCAGAATCATTTCAAAATATTATTTCATAGGCACCCACAGGGATGTGTATGCAATCCCCAGCCTGTTTGGTCAGTGAGAGAAAATTGTTGAAGGTCAGATGCCACCATCAAAATAGCTTGGGGACCACTAATCGCCCTCAGGACCCAAAACAGGCCTAAAAAGCATCTGAATTTGTTCATCACTGCTTTTATACAGTGTTTTGGTATTTTCTCCCAATGGCTCATTCCAGCTGGAAGGCCTTATGTGACTTTACATCACTGATATATATATATGTGTGTGTGTGTGTGTGTAAATTTATATTACTGAGATATATCTATATGTAAATATACATGACATATATATATAAAAATATATACTCATACTCCAGCCATGGAGCCATTGACCTGTGGCACCAGCGTGTCCCACAGCAGGCACGGAGAGGCACTGGTTTAATTCAGGCAGCAGAGAATTGCACCAGGGACTTCAGTTAGACCCTTACATCACTTGCAACCCAGCAGTCCTGAAAGCCCCCGATGTCTGTGAGCTTGTGTCTGGGTTTTTGCTCAGCTAATGTGTCCTACCTCTTTTCCAGCATGCAGGTACCTCACTTGAGCCCTCCTGGCTTTGGAGGGGGCAGGACAGACTCCCCTGCTGTGACTGCTGTGTACAGGTATTTTTCTTCTCTCCCCCAGCCCTGTGTTGATACTCATTCTCTCCCTCCCCACCTCTGCCCCCCACGAATGACCAAGGAAGGCTGAATTCCCGAATGGCCTGGCTGCTCTGAGGCTGACACAGATGGGTTAGCTCAGCTCTCTGCCCCCATTTTATTGTGCTGATTTAACTGCACGGCACAGCCAGGGCTTCCTGCTCAGGAGGTTTGAGATGGCTGGTGGGGAACAGGTCTGTGATGGGCTGTGTTTGCACAGCAGGATTACTGGGGATGCCTGGTCTAGAGCAGCCTCAAACACTGAGCCAAAGCCGGTTTGCTTCTAAGCCATTTAACCCTTCAAAAGGAGAAAAAAGAAATAAAGGAGGTCAACCATGAAAGAGAATTTAATAATTGCAGCTCATACATAAATATTTGCTGCTTCTCCCAAGTGCATGATTCCTCTAGTTTCTCTTGTTAAAGAGGACTACCCGTGGGATTCTTGGTTTAAAAATATTTCTGTTTCCCAAGCCTTTTAAGGACTTTATATAGTCCATATTGCCGTGGGGGAGGGTCAGGGAGAGGGACCAGAAGGGGTCTGGATATGCAGAAGCAGTTCTTGTCATGTCCTCTATTCCCTGGGTCAGGGTGCAAAGGAGACCCCTTCCCTCCAAATTGTTGTTCCCCGTTTCCTTCCCCTCCCTGTCCCCTGGCCTGGCAGGAGCCAGAGCAGCGAGCCAAGGTCTGCAGATTTTTTTTTTCCCCCTTCCCAAGCAGCTTTCTCCTGGCAGCAGCCCTGTGCCATCCTCAGGGCAGCAAAATTCACAGAGGAGCACAGTGAAATAGCATCCTCGTAACTGGGAGTGTATTTCCAGGCAGCCCTGCTGCAGCAAGGGCGGGCTGAAGGACAGAGCTCAGGCTGCAGCTCTTGCCTTGTGTGTGAACTGGGCTACGGGAGCCAAAACAGGAGGGAGCAGACAGGGCTTCGGCAGGAAGCTGCTTTAGGGGAATGTGGATTAATCCCCCTCCTTAGCCCCTCTTTAAATGATCACAGGCTGGAGGGTATTTTAAAAGAAGCTAAAAGGAAGACACTTCACTGCTTTATCCCCATGGCTTTGGATTTTCAAAGGAATTTGAGTATCCAGAAAGACTTTTTTACTCTGCACAGGCCATGCATTCTCAGCAGCCTCCTTTTCTTGTGCCATCTTTTCATCTCCCTGATCCCTTTCTCCCCCTCGCTGAGCCACATCTGGCTTTCCTGAAAGCAAAGCCTCAAAAAAACCCCATACATTTGAAGCATTCAACCTGTTCCAGCCCTCATTTTCCCTCAGAGAGGTTCGGACGTGCAAGGACAGTCCTCTCCAGCAGAAACCTTAGAGTAAAAGTGTTAATTGCTGAAGGTTTGGGGTTTGGTTTTGCTAACCACAAGTGCAAGTGGAAACAGCCTCATAGGATACAGTTGCTCTGAGAGCTGGCAGGTGTTAAATAGCACACCCAGAGCTCCAGCATCCTCCGGCTGCTCGGCTTTGTGGTGGTTTCTGACTAATAGGCGCCAGCTTCACTTCTACCTTTGAGGAGCCTTGGCAGATGCTCACTGAGCCACCCCCAAGGCTCCAGTCACGCGAAGTTAAAGCCTTGTTCAAGCCCCGGGAGGCACAGTCCATCCCACAAACTGATGTATCAAATGGGGCTTCTCCGAGGTCTTAAAAGCAGCTTTCCACTCTCTTGCGTGTGGGCAGAACCCCCAAATCCTTATGACATCTATATGAAACTGCCTCTTTCATGTCGAGCAGTTTCCATCCAAGACATTGAACTGAAATTTTATTTTGATGTACCAAGTGTGCCTGAGGTTAGTTTCTTACAGGGCAGGACATGGTAAAGAAGCAAAACTGACTTGGTTGTTTCCCCTTTCAGAAAACAGGTCATTCCTAAGGACTCTTTAAGCATCTCCCTTCTCCCCTCAGCCTCCTCTTTCCACCTCCTGATCTTTTTCCGGGGTAGGAACAAAAGTGTTTGTGAAATGCAGCCTTGCTGTATTTCTAGCAGCAGGAGCCCCGGTGGGACAATTGCATGTGTAGTGGTTGGGGAGCCAAAGCCTGGCCCTGCTCTGGTATTATGTCCATAATCTTGTGTGAACAACAGGGCTTTTGTAATACAAGAAGTTCAAGATCAGGAATGTTCCAAGCTTCCCTTTTAAATTTTTAAAATAAAAAAAAAAATATGGGACAACTGGGAAGTTCCTGGTTTTCCCAAATTTCAAGCATTTTACTTACATGAAGAGGGTTTGGAATTAGAGTTTTTTCTAGCCCTTGTGCTTCCAAGGCCAAGTGTGGTGTGTGCCAAGAGCCCAAACTGGAAGGGTAGCCAGGGCCAGGGCCATAAGCTGAAGATGGATTTTCAGGTGGGTTCAGGGAGAGCCAGCCCTCCCAGCCCTGTTGCTGACAGCACTACTCCAAACACAATCAAACCAGCATTCAGTCTAGGACAGCTCTGTCAGGCAGAGATCCCCCATTCCCCTGGCATGCTGCAGAGCTGAGGCTGAGGCTCTCCCAGTGCTTGCACACAGACCATGGTGTCATGAGCAAGGACGTGGCTCTGTGCTCCTCCTGTCTGTCTTGGATACAAACCCAGTTCCTTCACTGCTTCCTTTCCCACCCAGCCTCTCCTCCTGCCCTGTGTATCTCCTCTCCTGCACACCTGCCTCTCTCTGTTGTGGTTTGGCTTCCTTGCTCTGCCCACAGGAAGGGCCCAGGGGACACCCCAGCCATGTGGCATCTCCATTTCCCTCTCTCCCCCAGCTCCCACCTACCTGGCAGTTTTTTGGCCACGTTTGACAGAGGGGTAACCGCTGTCAGAACAAGCAGCACCCTCGGTTTTCACCACTGGGAGCAGGTGGGGAGAGGGGAGACACCTGCAGGTGGGGTCTGCTCCCCATCAGCACATCTGGAGCCACAGCTGCCAAGTGGAGTTGGCTCAAATAGAGGTGGCTCTTCCTTGCAGAGGAAGATTTTTTTGGGGGTAGAGAGTGAGAAATGAAGGAAGTTCAAGAAATACACAGAGGCCCAGAGAGGGTGATGGGGAGTTGGTGCAGCTGGAGCAGGGCGGGAGGTGCAGCCAACACCTCCTGTTTCTGTGCAGCCCTCTGCAGCCAGGCTGGCCCTGAGCTCTGGAGTAACTGGTACCTCACCCAGCCCTCTATCAAAGGACCCTCCAAGATCTGTTTTTCATGTCCAATATGCTCCTCCAGACTGGTGTTGGGCAAATGTTCTGCAGGATGTGACCCAGCCAGTTCTCCTGCAGCACAATTCCCTCCTCCCTCTGCCTGCCCTTGGCTGTGTCCCTCTGATGCTGCAGCACTCTTCCTTGGGGTACTGGAGTCTGAATCCCATAGGAATTCCAGATCTGCATCTCAGATCCCTTCCCCATGGCCTTGCCCAGACAATGGGGATGTGAAGTCCATCCCATGCAGCACTTTGGTCCAGCAGGAGGTGGTTCAGCATCAGTGATGCATGGCCCAGCCAAACTCATCTTCTAAACAAAAGGAGATTCTTAAAATGCCATGGGAGGGGTAGAAGGGAGTCTTTTCCAGGAGCTGCTAATACAGCATTTTTGCATTGGTTTATTTTATTATTTTTTACATAAAACTATAATCTGAGGGCTGAGTTTTCTCAGAATGTCCCTTATTGCACACCTGGCAAGAGGGAGGAAAAGAGATTTATTTATATTTTAACCTGTGGAACATAAAGGAACTAAAACATCCCTGCAGATCTTAAAATCCTTGATACTTCTGCATTCCCTCAGAAGCTGAAAATGAGCGGAGTTTAATTTTAAAGCCCTCGTTCTGTGCCTTTGAAACAAACACTCTCTTCCTTCTGATAAATGATTAAAGTACCAGCGATTTATTTTTTAAAGGAAAAGACCACAGGAATTTCTGAGCTCCACACCCCTGCTCAGGTATAAATTTGTCCTTGCTGAGATGATGTTCCTATACTTTACTCCCCATACACTTCCCACCCTAATAACATAGGGAACAAAAAGGGGTTGCCCCCAAATAATAAATGCAATGACCAAAAAATGGTGGCTTTAGTAAAGTAATGCTTGATATGGCACTTTCCAGTGGTGATGTTCTGATGCTGAATTCAGTAACAGTGAATTTGGTTTTTCAGGGTTTTTTTGTATGTGTGTGTGTGCACACTTTGGTTTTAACAACGTTATTACAACCAATGTTATGGACAAACTTGAAGATGCAAGATTTTATTCTTTCTCTGCCACCATGGATAATGAAGTTTTATCAACTCCCTTTTATTATAGTAATCTAAAACTGTATCCTGTAATAGGGTCATAAACATTTAATGAAAGAGAATGCTGTGTGAATTTAAAAAAAGAGAGAAAAACAGGCTTTAGGGTGGACAAATGGAGAACAAAAGGGAAGCCAAGTAGCTCAGGCGTCTCTAGTCCAGAGCCTCAGTGAACAGTGCTTCTCCACCCTCATTGCTGGGCCAATGTGTAGCCTGGGCATCTCTTGATTCATTCCCATCAGTGGGATTTTCCCCTGGGTTTAAACTTTACCATGCCCAAAGTGAGGTGCTGAAACACTGCCCTGATCTTTATGATGTCTCTATTTTTTTTTTCCCCCTACAATTTCCCCCTACTACCCTTTCTGGTGTGTTCTGTGGTAACTTCTAAAGTATTGTTTCACTGTGTAAGTAAAGCAGGGGCCTGTTAATTCCTGAGCCTCCACGAGCAGCACAAATGCTGCCCAACTGCCACCCCCGGTGCTTTCAAAGAGCAGCTGTGCAGTGCTGTGCCATGGCAGTTGCAGTCACTCTGCAATGACAATAGGAAAAACTGATAATAAACATCAAACTCGTCTGCCTTTTACCACAGAGAAAGTTCAAGTGTGGTGGAAAGTTTTGGGGGTTGTTGTGTAAATTACCCCTCGCTTGCTGGCTCTGTAACCTTTACTGGGGAAAGTTTGCAGGCTGGGGAAGAGGGCAGGCATCCCACGCCTCCCCAGGTTTGCTAGAGGAGCTTGGGACCCTGCTTGGGGCTTTTGAGGATGGTGAAGAGCTTGGGAAGGATGGATGCCATACGAGCACTGGGAGCTGAGGCAGTGGGAAGATGTGAGGTGTGTTTCACCCTGGGAGAGTTCCAAGAGATCCCCTGCAAACACATACAACTGCACAGGCAACTCCGTCATCTGCTCTTGGTCCTTCAAGAAGCACACCTAAAAATATCCATCATTAATTTTGGGTAGCCAGCCTCCCCAAGGTGTATATGGGTAAATGTTAAGGTGTAACCCCTTGCTGAGAAGTAGCTGATATGACACAAAATAACAACCTGGCCTGTTATCAAAACACGATAAGGTGGCCTTTGCCATGCCAAAACTGGCTTACAGCACCCTAAAACAAATAGGCATAGGTAGGCAAACAAAAAATGGCCAGAACTATGACAATTCCTTGTGTACAAGGAATTCCTTGTGACAATTCCTGTGTACAAGGGCCACTTGTTGGGAACTGTTCATGCTCAGCCATGTGAACTTGAGTTAGTGGGGGGGGGTAAAATAGGCAGAGAAAAAAATGATCTGGAACACCCTGGTGTTTGTGTGTAGCCATGATTTCACTTGGTAAATACTGTGGTTAAAAAATCACTGATTGTTGGAAACTTGATCAGAGTAAGCAAATAATATTATTCCTTAGTTATCTCCATGTGTTCTCCTTTCACAGAGCTGTGGCTGGGTACTGCTTGTTTCTGTCCTTTTTTCCCTCTGTTGCCATGCCTGCAGCTAGGGATTAACAGCAAGAATAAAATTATAACTAGCTGAAAATTTTCAGTGAATTTTTAATATAAAATTTGAATTTAAAAAAGAAATTGCCTGTTCATTAATTCCCATTTACCAACCTGTTTGTTGTTTCTTTTTTCTCTTGAGAACACTGAGGATTATGAATCATGAAATATGTTTCCAAAAGTGGCAAACTTTAGTTCACGTGGACATTTTTCAAGTTTGACTGGCAGAAATATAAATTGAGGGGAAAAAACCCAACAATTCAGAGTTTTGATGGAAAAGATTCTACCAAATTGCACATTTTTCTATGTGTCAAGGTATATTGGAAAGGACATGCCTTCACTACAGTAAGCTTGCAGAGCTGGTTGGTTTTCTTCTGTTTCTCCTGCTCTGGACTAATGATTGTGACAAATTTATAGTAGTTTGTACTAAATCCTAACTTTTCCCTTTTTTTTTTCAATCTTAGCGGAGTAAGTTGTGGCCCAAAAGGACTAATGTGATGTAGAGAGTGATGTGATTGAAATTTTATTCTACAACTACAGAGGTTTTCCTTTAGGTCTGTTGCAGGTGGGCTTTTTGTCCCCCCTGCTTTGTTTTAGTGAAAATGGGGAACGTGGTTGTGGAAAGAGAAGCTTTAAAAATAACACGGGACCGGGAAGCTGCCTAAGACAAAGTACATAAATTACCAGAGCCAGCTTTCAAAATGCGCCTGTGCTAGTGTTACACTCAGACACGTTTCCAAAAGTAAACTGGAGTGGTTGTAAGATAAATGGTGCCCCAGAGAAAAGCAATAAATAGCCCAGCCATGTGCTCGCTGTACCTCAGCTCTGTGCTCCCATTATTTATGGAAAGATAGAAGTCGAGCTGCAGTTCCAGAGAACCCTTTGATCAGCGTATTTATTTTTCTAATAACCTTTAAAGACAATATTAAACCACCCAAAACACAAGAGTCACTGCAAGACTGGAAATTGGCAGTGGATTTTAAATATGCATTAAGGGCAAAAGAATTGGGATGAGTGCAGTTTCCCTTGAAGTCTCTTGCTGATAGCTGTGATACTACAAAGAATTCTTAGTCCACTGGAAACCAGCTCTTTTCTGCACTTTATATTCCTCTTTCTGCTCTGTCCTTGCTTCTTGCATATGTGGATTATAAGAACTTTCAGCCCTTCTGTTCTGTGATGGTCATGGGAGATTCTTGCAGAAATATAAGTACTGTGACTGTTAATATGCATGGGAAGGTTAATTTAAACTGGAAGAGGCACTTATGGAGCTCATTCAACTTCTGGATGGAAAAAAAGGGGTAAATTAAAATGAAGATGTTGGTTTAAATACTCTGTTGAATTGACACCTAAACATAAAAATTGAAAGGAGAAAGTCTATGTATTTAATGCCACTGAAAGGAACACTGAAAGAACAAGACAAAAAATGCCAGCCACATCTGCAGTACTTAGTTATCAAAGTAAAAGACAAGCCTTTGTCTCACAACAGAGAAAAAGCTGGTAAAATGACAGAAATTCTGCTTGTGAGTGTATAAACAAGGTTGCATTAAAAACACTGTTAAAACTGGCTTCTGGGATTTTCCCTCTGAATTCATATCACTTACAGAAAGCATCTGGATTGTACTGGGTGTCTGGATCTCTGTGTAGATTTTGAGCTATCCCAGCAAAAGTATGGGAAGTCAGCAGGGCTGAACACTCAGCCAGCAGGTGAGTGCATATAAACCCACAGAAACCCATGGCATGTGGGATATGGGGTATGGGATATGGGATGTGGGATATGGGATATGGATTTAGTCTTTACCCAGCAGCACTGACTGGCTGGGGACTGTTTCCATGCAGGTGTGATCCCAGTGAAATACATGGATAGGTAACTTTGGATGGTCTCCATGTTGTCCCTCTTTGAGGGACTGCTCAGCATCCAAACCTTCAGATGTGTTGATGTCAGTTTGCTGAGGGAATCTCGTGTGCAGTTCCCAAATGGAGCAGATTATCCCTCTGTGTGGACTTTGAATAAGCAAATACTCTTATGTGATGGGGTGGTTCTTTTCCAGAAATTGCTTTGAGAAGTGAAATTTGAAAGCGAAACAGCACAAGGCTTATCTATATAAACAATTCTCTCTATTAGAGTCCCACAATATAGAGACAAATCTAGTGTGGATAAGGAAAACAATTTTCAAACAGGAGTCAGCAGAGAAAGTGCATCATTTGTGTGGGCATGAATTGGATTGGGGACTTACCTGCAGTCTCATAACCCCACAATTACCTTAAAGTATAGCCTGAAAATCCCAGGACTCTATTGAACATCTTTTTTTTCCCCTTCCCTGTATAACATAAAGAGCAATTTACAGACAAATCGTTCTGATGTTATGCATTTTTGCATGCCTGAAATCACGGCTAAGCTTTAAGCAGGGAAAATCAATAAATGATGTGTTGCCATCAGCCATTTCTACGGCAGCTTGGTATTATTTTAATGTGTTACTGCTGCAGGAAGGAGGCAGGGGAGGTGTATCTGCTGCTGCAGTTTGGTGTTAAATATTACCCCCTCTCTGGGTGGAGCACAGGGAGCCCAGCTCCTCCTGGCCAGGCTACAGGGTGTCCCCTCTGTCCCACCGGTGGCCACCACCCTTGGGCAATGGTGACATCGGGGGATGAACGGGCTCCTTGTTCTCCAAGGAACCACATCAAGCTCTGGCCATGAGGCTGCTCGTTGTAGTTTGGGAGAAATGGTCATTCAGGCAAGACCAGGAAGTGAAGTGAGATGCAATAAAGAATATTTTTACTGCGAGGGACAGGTTGGCACTTCCTGTAATAACTCTGCTGAAGCTGGCAACCCTTCCTGCTGTGCCTGTGCTTGGATGGGACTCCTTCCTCACTGCTCCCAAATGCTGGGGCAGGCAGGGCACCTCTGCACGCTCACAAAGAGCCCTGGGCCGAGGAGTTTTGCCTTCCTTGTCCCTCAGGGACCTCTGTGAGAAGTTAACGCTCCAGACCCAGGACTCGGGAAGTCAGGGTGGGATCTTTGTCCCTTGTAACAGTGGTGCTGGGTAAGTGGCAATTGAGTGTCCCTAAAGTCTTTGGGCAGCTCCCCCTGATGGCACTGTCCGGGGATGTTTGTGCTCTCCCTAAGGACTCCCAGCCTCCATGCAGCCTGTCCTGAAGTCAGGAATTTGTTGAAGCCAAAGTGGATATATATAGCATTAGGGAAATACAGAGCAACACCGTGCCCCTTCCTTAGAGATGTAGGTGTCACATGTTGCCTTCAATTTATTAATTAACTGGATTAACTGGATTAACCCACATCACCAAATAATGTGTCATCAATAATGTGACATCAAATAAACTTGTAACATCAAGTTCCTCTAAGACAATGGATGGGGTTGTTTGCTTGCCTGGAGAAGTTAAAAGCTAAACCGAGAACTGTAAAATCAAGTCAGAGTATTAATTTCTGTGAGGGATTTAAAAAAAAATTAAAATATTAGAGTAGCTTGGGATGATCTGAAAGTGTTCAGAAAGAGAGAGCACAGTTTACCCCAGTTTCCTTTTTCCCTTGAGGCTGATCCAACTCCAGCCCTGGCAGGAAGATTGTGCATGGATGAAGCTGCTCAGTGTTAAAAAAACCTCTTCCCTGTCTAATGCTGTAAGTTACCCTATACTGTCTGCAAGCTGTGATAAGAAACAGGACAGTGCAGTCGAGATACCATGCTTTAAATTTTGGATAATGTACTAGCGGGATGTTTAAAATAGCTAAAGTGCAAACTGATCACGTGGGCATAAAAGCTGTGCTGGTTACATAAAATATAAAAAGGCACCCTTCAGCCCAGTGACATGTTCCATGTAGGATATGATGTACTATATGATATCAGTAACATATACGAGAGTGGGGAAGAGTTTCAAAGCCCAGACGGGAGCAAGGAGTAATAGCAGAGAGTAGAACATGATGATATATGACATGAGGAGGAAATAAGAATTAGATTGAATCTCAGGGAAAATTGAAGTTCTCCATGAGAAGATAAATATAATCTAAACCAAAGATATTTGGTAGCAAGGAGCTACTTAAAAGGCAATTCCATTGGAAGTGCCTAAGTGGAAAAATCAGATATGAACACGGGATGTGACTGAAAAATAGATGTCTGAATGCCAGTGCAATTCTGGCCTGTGCTGTGACAGGAAGGCAGGAGGAGACACAACACACAGGCGACAGCACTTGGTAGGAAACATTATCTTTGGGAGCCTTGATAATAACACTCCAGTGACTGGAGGAGAGAGGATTCTGCAGAGAAGTTTGGGATGCATTAGAGACAGACTTGTGCCAGAGCACAACTGAGCAAGTCTGGCTGAGTGGCCACCAGCACATGGATGGGCGCTTGCAAAGAGCTGATGCAGGGAAGTGTGGTGGACCGTGGGCACAGCAAGTCTGGGACTGATCAAATGAAACATCTGCTCCTATTTCAGGGGAAAAAATGGTCGGTTAAGCTGGTCCAGCTTCGAACAGAGAGGGATGAGAGCCCTGACATCTGTCATGTAAAAGGAGTTTTTACCACTGAGCGACTGAGTTGCTCAGGAGCCAAAGGGAACTCGAGTGTAACATCATGTGTCTCCCCACTTTGTGGCAGTGGGGTTTTGGAGCTACCACTGACAAAGCCGAGGTCATGCACTGTAAGGAAGATGGGCTGAGATGAGCTGGGAGGTTGTTACACCTCTCAATTGTCCTGCTCTGCCCTGAAGCCAGGACTGCTCGATAGTTCAAAATGTTTCAAGTACTGGGGGTGGCCAGTGGGTGTCAGTTTTGCTCTATGAAGCAGCTGATGGAGCTTCCCTTATCTAAAGTGAGAAACCACCTTTTAAAGGAGGCAGTGGGAAAAACCATTCCCATGGAGAAATCTGAGGTCAGCCCCACAGCTCGGTATTCTGTTTTTTCATAGCTCTGTCTACTTCAAGAGCAGTCACAGACAGTAATTCTTAGACAAGACAGTTTTCCTCTTTCGGTATCTCTGATTTTAGGGCAATGACAACTAAATGAGGGTTTTCGACAGAGCTCTTTTGTCTTACAAAAGAGGAAGCCTCCACCTAGAGCCAGACAAATGCTTTCTTTTAAAGGGTCATATGTGTAAATGTGCAAAAGTCTCGCATGAGCCTTCTTGGATAACCTCACTGAGGGTTGTGATTATATTGCCAGCCAATTAAGCTAACTCAGTATAGTGCAGAAATCACTTAAAGATCAAGTCAACATTAAGGACCTATAGGTAGTTTGGATAAAATTTCCATAGAAAACATAATCTCGTTTTAAGGATCTTTTCCAACAGCTATTTTTAATGAAACTTCAGAGCTGAATGTAAAATTATACCTTTGTTGAATTAAAAACCAGCCTGACAAACCAGCAGCAAGCCACTAGGAAAAGCATTTGCCTTTATAATGCAAGGATTAAGCTGAGACCTCGGGCTTCCATAGGACTTCTTAATCCACTCTGTGAGTGTTTGGCATGAGGAAGTCTTGTTCTGAGAATAACACTCCTTACTAGTGTATGGATGCAATAAACCAGCAAAAGCAACAAGGAGAGTAATTTTGGAAACAAAGATAATGATAATATCTGAAAAAGTTTTTCTATTCGTGTCCTTGTTCATAATGCTGTAAAATTTGAATATTTTATTTTTTACTTTCATAGATTTTAGACAGTCTTTTCAGCTGGGGTCAGTAGGAGGAATATGTTCATGTTAGAGGTATAAACTCAGGCTTGTGCATTGAAGAAAAGATACCTGAAAAAATAATGTCTTCTTTAGCCATCATTCCACCACCCAGAATTTTATTTGGAAGAATCCCTTAAAGTTACTAATAAATAGAAAGAAACACACATCTCAGAAGAAAATTACCACATATGTAGCCGGGAGCAAAAGATTGTCTCTTTAATATAGAAACCAAATGATGTGTTCATTGATTTATATCCCCAAAGAAGAACTAAAAAATTAGAAACACCTCCCTCTTAAAAACAAACAAAAAAAAATAAACAGGAAAAAGGAGGCATATTCAAACCACAAGAATGAAGTTATGTTTTCTTTGCTTGCACAGTTATGTGTGGGTAATGTCTGGATGTAGAGAAATGTTATTCCTTTCCTCAAGTAAAATAAGAATAATAAATAAAACTTTGGAAAACGAAGAGGCTTATACCACTAAAAGAATCAGTCTCCTAAAAAGGGCTGTGGAGCACTCTGTCAGCTCTCTGCTACTGGAGCGAAACAGAGCAAAGCTTTGCAATAAAAGTTAACATGCAGCTTTAAAAGGCTGTGGTCACGTGTTGTTTCATGCAGTGCTAAGAGTAGCATAAAAAGATGCTAATGTTTTATTTTTATGATCTAAATTGTTATTTGTGGTTAATCAAAGTTAACCTAGCACTGCTTAAAGCTGATTATGTGGCCAGTTAATTTCAGGTGTCTCTTTTCACAATCAAGCCTCAGGACACTTCTAGGATGACACACTGCTTACAGGCACAAAGGAGGCATAAACCCCCCTTTTTCAAATGTCCCTTTGCCCACTGGCGTGGCTCCATCCCAGCTGTGTCCAAGTCCCTGCCCCTGGGGTGTTGCTGATTCTCAACACAGTTGACAGAGGAGAAGCAGTACCATCAGCTTTATTTTCTCAGTGAAGAACAGTATGGACAGGGATATTCACCCACTGTAAGGAACTAATTTAGCCAGCATGTTTAGGTATATCCAGCCTCTCTATGTAGTCACCAGAGAAAGAAATGCTCCTCTGGAGAGTGACTACAATCAGGAATCTAATTTTGGTGCTTGCAGCTGCAAAATGGACACATCAGTCTTTTCCATGGACTCTAGAAGAAGATGAGGAATAGGAGGCTAAGCAAGGTGCTTATGGCAGAACAGCCCTTGTAAATGGAGGGGGAAATTAATAACCTCCTTCAAAGCAAAGCATTGTAAGCTAGTCACCCACAGTCCCGATATGCACCTAGGCCCCAGGCTGTCCTTCATCTCTGAGGTGACAGTGTCAGCCTTTGGCTCAGCTGTGTCTCTTCTGGAGGTAGAGGGCTGGGTGTTTTTGTTTTCTCAGACTATTTTATGTTCTGACTTCATTAGCCATGAGACTCGTGACACACCGTTTCTGCAAGGACCTAAGGACTGGTTTGTATGACAGCTTTACACCCCCAGTGCTCAGTGCAGTTGTGATCCTTCACACTGCACTGCTCCCTCTGAGTCCATGCCTGGTGCTGAATGACTAATCCCCGACCTGGGACTGCTGCACCCACCCCCTGAATCAGGTCAGACTGCAGAGCCACACTCCTGCAGGAGTTGTTGTCAGGCTGAAAGATGCTTTACCTGTTCAGTCCCTGCCATCCACAGAAACCAGTTTTAGCAACCTAGCCTTTTCCTGTCTCTCTACAAGCACTGGCTTGACCCTGGAAAAGCAGAGAAGGAAAAGGAACAAGAACTATTGAGGGTAAAGTGTGTTCCCATAGATTCATGCTGATTTTTCTGTAGCTATGCACACTGAACAGGGGTGGTGTTGTTTTTGGAAATGTGGTGAGTGAGGACTGAAATGATTAAACAGGACATCCTTCAGGTGCTTTGAAGAAAGGCCCTGCAACCACCCAAGTAGAATCAGGGAAAACAGCCTGTTTAACTTGCTGGGAGATCTGCAAGCTGCTGCAAAGTAAGGTGTGATGTGAGCTCCACACACCAGTTACACCCCTCATGCACAGCACCGCTCTTCCAGCAAAGGATGGGGGTGACACCTAACTAATGGCACTTGGGGACATGGGTTGGTGGTGGACCTGGTAGTACTGGAGCAACAGCTGGACTCAATCTTAGAGGTCTCTTGCAACCTAAATGATTCAATGATTTTGTACCAGCTCCTGTGAAGCGAGAGTGTGCGCAGTGAGTGAGACAACTTCACTCCATGAGGTCATGACCTCACTCAGGTCAACTATTATTTTCCTCGTTGTTCCAAATTTTTCAGAGTCCAAGCTGGGTTGGCACTAACAGACCTAAATGACCTGGATCAGCCTCAGCTAGGGCCTTCACCCATGCTCCTAGCACAGGTCAGGAGCTCATTTAAGCTCAGCCCCAGACTTTGGCTTTGTTTGAGGAGGGCTGGTCTCCTGCAAGCCATGGACCCTGTTGCTCCTGACCTGCAGACTGACTCCTTGGCTTGACCCCTGAGCTGCCTCATTGCCACAGCTTTCCCTGAAAATCAGGGTTCTTGGTTAGACTGGCCATCAACTCTGGCCTGGGTGCTGTGGGATGGACCCTGGGCTGCTGAGGCTCCTGCCAGGCTGGCCTGAGGCACCCCTATGGCCCCTGGGAAGCCACTGGCCAGTGCTGTGCACTTACAGGCAGGCTGGATTAAATGAGAAAATGTCCTTATTCCTCAATTCTTTGCCAAGTTTTAAAGAGCTGTAGTAGAAACTCTTTTCAAGTACAGAAATGCATGCATTGGGTGGCTGTATCTATTCTGTATTTCACCCAGCATGAATAGAGCAGGTCAGTGCTGGAAGCCCTACAAGACCTGCTCCCACAGTGTTCATAGCCAAATTTTGGTAGAAGTCTTCTGTGTTGTAGAAGCTCTTTCAAACCCAAATGGCGACTCTGACCTTTTGACATTCAACATTCATGGTAATCCTGTCACAGAGAAGTGGAAGAACTCCATTCCCACCAAATTTTCAGCTGTTGCAAAGCTGTGAGCCTGGTTGTTTGTCACTGAATGTTCCCTGGTACTTTGCAATACTCAACATAATTGATACCTGTCATTTTGCCAAATTTTGAGTAACAACTGTCTCTCTGCCTAAATGCCTCCAGCAGCTCCAGTAATTTAAATAGATCCAGCACGCTTCTGTATTGGCTGCTTCACGAGCTTCATAATTCTGTGGTGTTCTCTGTGCAGTATGGGATGTATGTAATTCTGTTGGTACTGTGTTTTCCAGCCATAAGCAGAGCAAGAGTTAATTCTTATTTTTGTTGAAGTACTAAGTGGGAAGCTAGGTCATGCATAAATCCTCATTGTGCTAGGTGCTGTACAAGCAACGAATAAAAATGATCCTGGGCTCAAGGATTCTCTGTTAGTAGCTTGTGTCATAATTAAATTTTGTTAGGACACTTTAGAATTTCCCTTCCTCATAAATGAAATATCCATATACATTTATAGCTCTATAATAAAAGGCAAAATCTGTACACTTTTATTGTGGATGATAAAAAAGAAAATATAATACTGTTTTCCAAGTAACTTGGATATAGCAATTGGAATATGTGAGGGTGAGGGAAAAGATCTGTTTCTTGTATACTTCTGGGTTATATACGCCTAAAGTTGTCCACTTTATAGAGAAAGGAAGAAGTATTTGTTGTAAAAATAGTCTCACACGGAGCACACTGAATTCAGGTGGAGAGCACAGAGCAGGAGTTGGTGCCCTTTTAAGAATCAAATATTGTGTCTTCATGAATAAAGCTCTGACAGTAAAGATAGAAGAAAATACAGGAACCATGTGATATATTAGCAGAATGTTTTACAAAGTCCCCCACAAAGCATCCGCTGCTCTTGAAAAGCCTAACCAGCCCAAGTGAGAAACTATTCACAAATTTAGTATTCAGATTACATACTCTGCCTTTTCAACTGCTCTCTGTACAATGAATGCCTGTACAACTACACTAACAGACACAGATCTACAGTTTCTGTGGCCTTTGAGCTAATATGAGTATTATGCCTCTCCATAAATTACATCTGCATGTCCTGAAAATACCAACTGTTTTAATAGGAATTAATCTATAGGCTTTTATCTTGGTGAAATACAAGGGGTACAGTATGTTGCATCCCTTTCAAAATTAATAGAGTATGCTCTGAAGGTATTCAAGGATGTTCATTATTTTCTTTATAGGTCCATTTATTGATACATATAAGCATAAAACAGTGCTTCGTTGTAGGGAAGAGGAGGAGATGGAATAACGAATAGATTAGTGCTTATATGGTTTTTAGATTGCCCAATGCACAGTTAAGCAAAGAAAGGTCTGTGTTTGTCCTCTTCACAGTATATTGGGACTGGATCCAGTTTGTCTTCAAAGTGCCCCTTCTGTGGGAAGGGAAGAGAGGGCTCAGTCCAACAGAAGAGAGCCGATGCAGGGGTCTGCTGCTCCGCCTGCTCAGCGCTGTCCCAGGCAGCAGAGTGGCACATCATTCCCTTCTAATTTGCAAAGTATACGTAAGTCTGGAGCTTCCGCTGTGCTGAGCTACTATTTATGTGAGCACCCAATAGAAGGTTTTGGGAGTGAATTCCTAGAGCACCTTGACCTTATACAGGCATGTAAAAAAGGAAAATTAGAAACTTTAAACCAGAATTTATATAAAAAGCATGATGGATGTTTTGAATAATAATTCTCACATGTGCATGTGCATATACACACATATATGGGTTAAATGTTTAAATATTTAGCTGAAAACAGGCTGAGCCCATCAAACCTATCAAAGCACATTGCTGTCAAATGATGAGAAATTAAACTCTCCTGTGAGACCAGGGAGCTCTGTTATCTCCAGCACACAGGAGGGGAAGCAGTGCTCAGGGAGAGTGAGCAAGTGCCAAGGAGGACATCACAGCTCTTGTGTAGGTGGTTGTTGGCACAGCCCGTGATCCTGGGGACAGCTGGACTTGTGTGGCAGGACAGTGTCCCAGGGCAGGCAGGGGTCCTGTGGATGGCAATGGAAAGGGGCTCCCAGGAGCTCCAGGAATGGCTCTTTCAGAGGTGTGCCAGAGGGACCTCTGTAATGTGGCAAAGCTGAGAGCTGCTCTTGGGACACTGCTCGGCAAAAGAAAAGCTTTCCTTGCATTAATTGCTGTGTTTCAGAAATGCGGAACTGAAATGCAGGGCGATAATGGCTTGACCAAAATCATGCGGAGGCCCTCTGGTCATTGTTGGATGTGAATCTGGCTCCCTTGATCCCCAGGCCATCACTTGGCCCTCAAGATCACCACAGCAGCTCTGCTGAGCTGGGCAATGTAAATCACTGTGGAGCTCTTGCTACAGCCCAGAGCCAAGTTCTGCCTTGAAACCAGTGATTCAGCCCAGTGTTGCTGTAGTGAGGATGTGCTCATCTCTGCAGCCCTTGGAGTTAGCAAGCTGATTTACAAAGCCAAGTCCTGCCACTTTATTCCCTGCCTCATACTCTTTCCTTGGTCACTCCTCCTTGTTTTCACAGCTTCATTTGGTTTCAAAAGCTTGCAGAGCAGCTTGATTAAAGAAATCAGAAAATATTTACTGTAGAGGATGGGTCTGGCTTTTCCCATCAGCTTCCATGGCTCAAGCAGGTTCCAGCAGCTTTGGGAGAAAAGCTGTTAGCTATTAAGTTATTACCTGTATGGAGAGCCAGCTGGAAGCTTTCAGTTTTCAACATTTTGATGAAAAGCACCATAAAAATCTTGACAACAAGACTTGTAGCATTTCAATGACATGTTTTGCATTTGTCCCTGCTTTTAATGGTCTGTAAAAGTGATCGAAGGCTTCAAAATGCTGCCGAGACCCACATCTCAGGAATTTTTACCCCCCAAAATGAAGAGGGGAAGGGGGTGGGGGGAAAGACAAAACACCAAGTGTGTGCTGTTGAGTGAATTAATTTGGACAGCTTTTGGGAATTCACTTTCCATCTGGAGGAGAGTGTCCGCAAGGAGAGTTATTCCGGCATAAACTGTTACGGTATAATTACCCAGCTCCAGCTATGCCAGTCTATTTTCTGGTGTAGGCAAGCCAAGTCTAGTTGTTGATACGTGGGCGTGGGAAACATGAAGTCTGCTTTCTAGGCTCAGCTCTGAGTGCTCTCCGTAGCCAGTCCCCTGACCTTTCAGCCTTCTTCCTATGCAAAATGAGAAGAGTTAAGTTAAACCCACTTCACAGATGTGGCATAATGACTAATTGGCTCAAATTTGTGGTGTTGGGGAAAGAGCTGTCAACTAACTGTAGTGTCTTGGGCTGGCTGAATAATTTAGCATCTTTTCCAAAGTGGGGCTTGTCTCCCTCTCTCAGGGTTGGGTGGCTCTGCTGCTATTCTACAAAGCAGAATCTCATTTGATGTGGAGTGGCAGTGCTAATAAAATCTGGGATTCACCTTGTCTCTAACAACAGTATTGTGCTTGTGTGTAGTGAGAGCAAGAGTTAAGACTTTTGCTTCAAGATTTTGTAGGAGAGATTTTGCCTCAAAGCAAAATTTTCCAGTACCCAGAACCTTTGATATACAAAGAATGCGGGTATGCAGTGATGGTGGTAGTTCCATTGGCGTTTGTCTGAAACTCAGTGGCAAAATGCAGGTGTTACTCTCCTTTGGTACCAATGAAAATCAAGGATAACTCTTCCATTATTCCCATCAGTTGCTCTGTTGGGTTAAAAGGCTCAAGGGTGTATGGGCAGCCTGAATCTCAATCCTTTCTAGTGCTTCCTTGCTTAATTTTGCAAATTGAAATTTCATATTGTCCCTGCATATCATGCGTGACAGACACAACCTCAGCTTCTCAATGGGCCGTGAACTCTGGTGCTTAATGATGGCATTACCAGGGTCACCAGCGCCCAGCAGTTCAAAGAGAAGAGAGCAGGACAAGGCTGTTGCACCTGGTCCAGGACCTGCGGAAAGCAGGGAAAACTTCCGTGAGGAAGCATATCGAACATTCACCCTCAGACAAGTGTGTTGGGTCGGGGCAGCCCGACTGGGTCTGTGGGGGTGTCTCCTCAGTGTGCGGATGTCCCCTTGCTGTGGGAAGTACTCGGGGCCGTTCCTTCAGCCTTGGCTGTAGGGCAGCGAGAGGATTTCCCTCAGGATATTAACGCTGGTTTTCACACTTTTCCCAGCACACCGACTTCTCGGGACCGGGGTGGAATGCCATATAGAGGCTTTACTTGCACCCCGGCCGTCTCCACGCCGAAACTCCGCTCATATCGGCCGTGAATGTTTAATTAAGTAACAACCCGGGCCGCCCCCCCCTCCCCGCCGGGCAGTTATAAATAGAAGTGCTGAATCATGACTCCGCCGGTCCCTCCGCCCGGCCGGCGGGAGTCCCTGGGCGGTGGCTGCCGGCGGGGAGCGGGGGGTGCCCGGCGCGGGGCCGCCCTGAGGGGCCGCGGCCGTGCCCCGAGGGCGCGCGCGCCCGCCCGCGTGAGGCGCGGGGCGCGCACTGTGGCGGCGGCAGCGGCGGCGGCGGCGGCCGCACTTGTCCTGTAATCGATTGCCGAGCGCGCTGAGCGGCCTCGCGCCGGCTGCGGGCACCCGCCCCCCGCCGCGCCGGCCCCGCGGGGGCTGAGGCGCCGCGGGGCGGGAACGGGACTGAAGGGGGGAGCGAGTGTGTGAGTGCGTGCGAGGCACCGAGCGTGAGTGTCTGGGGGACTGAGTGTCCGTGGGATTGAGTGTGAGTGCGCGCGTGTGTGTGTGTATGAGGGACTGAGTGCGAGTGAGGCAGCGAGTGTGTCCCTGTGAGGGACTTTGAGGGAAGAACTGAGTGTGAGGGAGTGCGTGTGCAGGGCTGAGTGTGAGTGAGGGAGTGAGAATGTGTGAGGGGCTGGCTGTGCGTGAGGGACAGAGTGTGAGTCCGTGGGGGAGGGAGGAGGGTACTGAGTGTGAGGGAGTGAATGAATGTGTGTGGGTTTGAGCCTGAGGGAGGGACAGTGTGTGTCTGAGGGAGTGTGTGTGAAGGAGGAGGTGTGTATGGGTGTGAGGGAGTGCGCGTATCTGTGAGGGATTGTGTGTGCGAGAGGCAGGGTGTGCGCGTATCTGTGTGTGAGGGAGGGAAGGGAGTGTGTGAAGGAGGGAGCGAATGAGTGTGTGGCTGTGTGTGTGTGTGGCTGTGGGAGGGAGGGAGGGAGGGAGGGAGAGCGGCCGCCGCCGCCGCCGCCGGATCGGTTTCTCGGGGTTTGACCAGCTGTCCCAGGCTAACCCTCTGCTCTCTGAAGATGGAGGAAGTAAAAACAGGATTACCCTTAGCTACGGCTCCTCCGCCGCCTTAGTCCCCCCACAGCCAACTGCCGTGCACAAACACACCTCCACTGGGCAGAGGGAGCCGACACTAATAAACACACAAACAAAAGGGGGATGGAACTGACTCACTGCCTGCGCGGCTGAGGTAAATCTGCGCCTGGCTTCTTATTATTTCTTTCTTTTTCTTTCCCCCCTCCCTTCCTCCCCTCCTCTCCTCTCCCTCCCCGGTCCCCCCTTCCCCGGCGGGAGGAGGGACAGCTCCGTTCCGGGGCCGGCGGGACGCGGGGCTCGGTCCGTCCGTGCGGGTCTGTGTGTGCGGAGGGTCCCCGAGCCGAGCGCGGCTGTGCAGCATCCCCGCGGGCGCCGATGACTTGTTGCTGTTAGACCGAAATATTAAAAAAAAAAAAAAAAAACCAAAAAAAAAAACCAAAACCCTAACCAAAAAAAAAAAAACAGCCAAACGAAAACCCCCGCACGAAGACCAGAAGAAAGCAGGGGCAGAAGCCGCGGCGGGTCTCGCCGGTCCGTTACCCAGCCCGGCCCCGCTGCCATTTCCCTCAGCGCCCGCCGCCACCTGCGCGCCCCCGGGGGGCTGCGGCCTGCGGCGGGGAGAAGGGGGGAAAGGGAATAAAATGACAAGCGAGGCAGGACTTCCATGACTTTGACAGGTTGTGGCAGGGGCGGGGAGAGGCAGGATGAGCCTCGGAGCCCGGCGTCGCCCAGGGCCGGAGCGGCGCTCCGGGGAAGTTGGCCCGGGTTTGCTGCGCGGGGTGTGAGTGCGCCCACCGGGCCCCCCCCTTCCCATCCCGCCCCTCATCCCCTCTTCTCATCCCGCCCCGCAATCCCTCCGCTCCCCCCGATCCCGTGGAATCCGTAAGGAACCGGTGGATCAAGTTTTCCTCTCTCTCTCTCTCTCTCCTCGCTAGTTAATCGCATTGCTGTAGCACCGGCTGACCTCCCTCCCTCCCTCTCCCTCTTTTTTTTTTTTTTTTTTTTTTTCGTTCTTCATCTTCCTTCAAAGTATGTGCCATTCCTGAGCGAGTTTCCCCGCCGGCTCATCCCGGGGCTTCCCGGCTCCGCATGCCCCACCTGTAAGTGGCGGGGGCGAGTTTCTCTCCCCTATCCCTCTCCCCTTCCCCGTCTCTCTTTCCCCCCCTCTTCTTCCCCTGCCTTTAAAAAACCCATTTTTTAAAACTTTCTCCATCTTTCTGTGTCTTCAAACTCTCCCTCCATTCCTTGTGGAGAGGCTCAGCAACTGGGATTTGCCATCACCAGCCTAAAAATGGTGACCAAACTTTTTCTTTTCCCTCTCCTCTTTCTCTCCGCATTGAAGAAATAAAAAAAAAAATAAAATTCAAGCTATGTTTTAATTTAGGTTATGGATGTTTCTGTGTTTCTTTTTGTCTTCCCTTCTCTTCCTCCTCCCTTCCTCCCCTTTCTTTCCTTCCACTTCATTGGCTGGGATGATCTTTCCCTGTTGCTTCTGATGTTTCTTTCTTTTTCTCAGTGTGTGCCTGCCTACCTGGACTAGGGGGAAGATAAGGTAATTTTGAAGGGCTTGAGGAAGTGGCTTACCTGTTCTGAAAACTTTTTTGCGTGTTTTTTTTTTTGTTTGTTTGTTTTTGAGATTTCTTTTTAAGAGTTGTGAAAATCACTAATTGAAGAGAGTTTGGTAGCAGCTAGTCAGGTTGAAATTTAAGTGTTATGTGCTGAATGCCTTGGGAATTTGATCTGCTTTATACCAAAGAAGAGCACAGAGAAAAGTATTTATTTATTGGGGGAAAGGCAGGGAGTGGGGAGGGAGGGAAGGAAAGAGGGTTAAGGGAGGGGGAGGGAAGTGGTTTTGGAGACAAGAAGTGAAGCTGCCTGTTTTCCAGTAAGTAATGGAGAAATTCCAGGAGCCAGGGCTAAATATACTTGGCGATCAATACAGAAATGGCTCATTGTGAATAATTTAGCTGCCTGGTGCAGTGAGAGTTTTGAAACTAAAGGCAAAAAAGAGGCCATGGAGGGAGAGAGGAAATAAAATTTTCCTCTGGTCATGTCAGATTCTTAACTTTTCTCCTTAAAAGAACATAGTTATGATTATTGATCTCTCCTTTTTTTTTCCCCCCCCACACAATATATATCAAATGATAGCTAGGGGGTGTCATTCTATACAGTTACTTGGGTTTCGGGAAAGTAATAGCTTGTTCTGTGTCAGCAAAGTGCTTCCAGAAACTTTAAGATTGCTTCACACCACAAAATGCGTGATCTGGGAGTATGAAATGTGATGTTTGGCCTTCTGCTGTGGCAAATAAATAGGGTTAGAGTGAACAGGTGTGTATACAGGTGTGTGTGCACACAGAGGTGTGAGCCAAAGCTGGAACAACTGTGTCCAAGGGGAATGGACACGGGAGGGTTTATTCTGTTTAGACCAGGAGGCAGTCTTTTGTAGTGTGTGTGAAAAAAGCAATTGTTATCCATATCCTCGAAGTCTGTTCTGGCTGCAGATAGAGCAGATAATTGATAAAGCATTACCATCCCAGCTTGAAGAAACAAGAAGAAAGTCAGGGAAGAACTCTCAGATCAGGCAAAAATGTGAGTGGGGCACAGAGAGAGAGGTATGGTCAGACCAGGATGATCCAGGTGCCACCTGGCCAGGAGGCAGCTGCATGTCTACTCACATAATTTACAGGAAGAGTTTGGTGATTTGCAAACGAGCACATGCAGTGCGCTTGTGTGTTTCTCTAGGCAGTGGTTGCAACAGCAATAAAATGGGCAACTACTTAGGGCTTTAAGTAAGTTTAATCATTTAATGGTTGATACTGACAGGCGTCTCTGAGGGTGTACTTTTCTGCCTTGCAGCACTGCACTTTGACTATGGAAGCAGAGGCTGTTGATGGATATATTACATGTAAGTAATTATTTTGTTTGATTATTCTAAATTACTTTTCTTTTCCTACTCTCTTTTGTATAATGCAGAAACCTGAAAGTTTAGCTTCCTTGTGTACAGTGTCTGCATTGATGCTGAATTAGTAGCATTTAAATATAAAGTCTCTGTATGACTGAGAAATGTATGGGGATGGGTGCATGGGTGATTATTTCTAGGTTTAAATATTTGCTGAGGGTGAATGAACTTTGCAAATGAGAGAGTTCCTCTCCAGAAATTCAAACTGCAGCCAAAAACTTTTAATGCCTTTCCCTATGTATTTTTCTTGTTTTCTGTGTGAGGGGTTGTGCTTTGTTTAACTGTCAGTTAACCCAGAGCTTTTGGGGGAGGTCTGTATGGTGAATTACTATTCTAGTCTTCCCTTGCCCAGCCTGGATTGTCCCTGACTGCTAATGGAAAAGTAATCCTAACTTACTTAAAACCAAGCAGCTGGGACAAGGTTTGCCACAGGAGTGTGAGTAAAAGACCGGTGACAGTAGCTTTGAGAGGACTCTTAAAATCAGCCAGATGTTTACTTGGGGCCACTGAGAGTCGAGATCTGACAAGGCTCTGGAAGACCCCATCAGTAAAGGAGGGAAGGGCAGGGGCGAGCGGGTTGTGGTTCTTAATCTTTGTGTATCTCTGCTGAAGAAGGGGATACAAACTTACGGGGACGTGTGTTGTGCTCGCAGGTGACAATGACTATTCGCCTGAAAGGGAGCACTGCGGCATGGCCATCGACCTCACCTCTAGCACTCCCAATGGGCAGCACACCTCCCCCTGTCACATGGCAGGCAGTAAGTCTCCTCTTAAGCTTGTTTCTCTCTAGCTGAGGGTTGGGTTGGTCTGGTCCTCCCTAGTCCTTGGTTTGCTTACCAGGTCTTAGCCACTGCTGTTGGCATTGCTAATAACAGAGGAGGACGGGGAAGATTTTCTCTTTTTTTTTGGTTCTTGTTTGTGCTGGTGTCTCATCCAAACATGAATGGGATTACTAGTCTGAACTATCCCAAGGTGGCATTTGAGAGCTGGTCCTTACCTGCTCCAGGTAGGAAAACACTAGGCTTGACATGTGCTGGTTTTGTTTCCTCAGGTTCTGAAATCCAAATAGAAATTATTGTTATTATTATTTCTATTACTTACTTTGCTTCCCGAAACAGCTTGAAGTAGCTTTATTTGAAAACAAACAAATTTTATTTACAAAACTATAGTTGATTCTAACAAACTGAAAGGAGTTTGCTTTAGAATGTCGGGTAGAAACTGAGAGTTTAGTGAGTCTGCACAGTAAGTCTCAAGAGCTGATGATAACACTTATAGAATTATTTTCCTGTTATATATGGGAGGTAGATAAATGTAGTTTACGCAATTTCATAAAAGCAACAATCTTAATTTTCTGTGTGTGTGAGTGCCCTACCTTGTTTAAGTGTTGCTTACAGTGTTACATCAAGATATTTACCTTAATGAAACCGCTGCACTTATAGTCCAGAAAAAATGTAGTGCGCTTTGCTTTCAACATACTTAGTGTTCCTCTCTATGTGATCCTAGTTTTCTTTCTGGTTTTTGTGTACTACAGATACATATTTCTCTATTTAAACCAAGGGTTAGTAAAATGCCCTACTGAAATCTGTGAAAGAAAGAGAGGGCTTCTAGGATTGCTTGCTTAAAAATGCACAGTGTATTGCCTTCAGAGTCTTTCTGAGAAAAAGATGTTACTCTCCTGTAAGAATTCTTTCCTCTTGCAAATTACGGGTAAAGCACAGTTTTATGAGCCTTTAAACTGAGGGTTATTATGAAGATCTCTCAATTATATACATGTTGCTGGAGAATATGATTTCTAATACCATGGACTGAACTTTATATGACAACCACCCATAATTCAGCATCTTTAGACAATTCCAATTGTGCTGCACTGGGATTCTGATATACTTTATTGTGTTGTAAAAGTTTTACTACTCACTTTCTTCATTTTCTTTGTTTCCCTTTTATTAATGGGAAGGCTTCATTGGAAGGGAAAAAAAGTATCTGTGTTTTAAATCTTCTTTATAATCTAGACTGAAAACCAAAGTCAAATTAGGAATTAAAAGATCTAGAATGAAGTCATGCAAAAGGCTTTAACACACTCAGTATTTTCATGTTCATGGTGTTAACATTTTCAATGGTTTTTAAGCTTCATTAGTTCTTTGCAACACATATGTATCTGCAGCCTTGGTGAATATCTTAGGGTTTTTTTAAGAGGGGTTTTTTGGCCTATCATAGGTGTTTCAAATGCTTTGAGATTCGGATGTGCTGCTCTTGAAAAATTAAGGGCTCTGCCTGTGTTTCCCAAGCCAAACAAAACTCAAGCTTCTTAAATTTATTGTAATTTATTTACTCTTTGCAGGCTTAGGATTGTTTTGCAGAGAGGAAGCTTGTGCTGCCTTAAACATGGAAGATATTGATCAGAGGTTGTCGGCTTTTGTGGCAGCTGTTACATTGGTTCATTTAAGGTTTTTGGCCAAATCTTGAATCTGACATGTGTAGGCTAAATTGCCAGGCTGGGCTTTTGAGCTTTCCACCTGTTTTGTGGGGCACAGGAAATCCTTTTAAAGGTTTGGTAACTCAGGGGCCTGCACCTCTTTTTAAAAACTCTTTTGGGTTTTTTTTTTTTTTTTTTTGGTATTTTAAAAGGAAAGATGGAGGTGGAATAGCCATTTGAAATATTTTGTATGAGTTTAGTAGCTCCCAGTGGATTGACCCATCATCCATTGTTTTAGGTAGAGGCAGTGGTCATGTTCTATTTCAGACTGGTTTGATTTGCAGTGGGTTGCTGGAGATAAGTGATGTTGGCTGCTGTTACAGCAAAGCCCAGGACGTGTCATCCTGGCTGGGTAGGACTTGGGAATGGAGGAGGTGATGCAGGGAGCAGACCCCAAATATTTCGTTTCCCGATTGGTCGCCAGTCACTGCCAGAAGCGCATGGCCCTCTTTGGCTGTGTGCTCTGGATGTGCACCTGCAAGGTAGAGATCGAAGTTTTGACCTTTGTTCTTCTTGCCTTCTACTGAATTGTTTTGAACCACAGCTCTTAATTTAGTCAGAATTTGTGCCTGGCTCAGAAGGAGAAACACCGAAAGAAGGAAATTTCTTGGATCTGTGCTGAAATGACTGAGTAGTGCTCTCCCAGCAACAGCAGAATTATGTGCTGGGTAAAGAGTCTTCTATGTTCATTAGCCCCTGGCAATCTGTGTTAGTAGTTCTGTCTGGATTACTGATGTTTTCAGGTTCTATTCCAAAAGGGTTTGGGTCGAATATTTTGGCTGCTGCATCCTTTAACCTATTGTCATTTTCAAGTGTCTAGATGGTATTTGTAGGTTATGGACGGGGATGACACTCAATTTTCCTTGTGAATGAGATGATCCTGAAAGATGAATCACACTAAATCACCTGTCATAGCTAACTGATGATCTTACATATACCTGCCTTTAGCAGAACACTGCATGTGTGTTGGCAGATGCTCTGTTCTAAAATACTTCACTGTAGTTTTATGTAAGCAAAGATTTAAAATACATGTAAATAGTCAAACTGTAGAGGTTGATAGATCATCTCACTTTTCTCTGCAGCAAAAGATGAATTAGAGTTACACCTGCTGAGTACAGATGATATATTTACATAGCCCCAAATCTGGAAGTCCAGATTTTCTTTTGATCTTCCGTAGGAAAACTCTTACAAAGGCTGACACCCAGAGCTGGGTGTCACAGGCTTGCTCAATTAACTTTGTGTTGGTACTAGAAAGTTCCCTGCATGGCCCTAAGCCCCCCCCAGACCCCACTGAGTTCAAGGGAGTCTGTCTTGTTCCCGTCCGTGAATGTTGAACTGGGCTATAAACGATCAGAAACCTCCGAATAGGAACTGGCATGCTAATTAAAGGCTAATGGGGAATCCTTATAAAAGAGGCTTTAAAAAGAAATAATTCACAGTCACCTCCCCACAATGCCACACTGAGTTCTTACTACAGTTATTAGAGATATTTTTTTCCTGTAGGTTAAAATGGACTTAGAGGAATGTCTGCTTTGGAAACTGCAGGGGCACAGTTGTTCAATTAGTTGACTCAATCATTGCTTTGTATAGGATGAAGGACACTTCTCTAAGATCACTGGCCTGGTATCATAGGAAAACAGTAGCAGCAGCTATTAGCATCTGACAGTCAGCGACAAAGGCAATTTCCCCTTAAATTAGAGGCTTGACAGTGGGTGTCCCAGTTAACTTTCTTATCTTTGCTTTCATAGACAAAAGGAGCCCTTAAATGAAACAGAGTCAGAACAATCATAAATATCAAACCCAACATCTGATGTTTGAAACCGATTAAAATTGTGGTATGCTTTCAAGAGGTGTTTATAGTAGCTTGAAGCGTTATTAAGTTATGAGAATTAATTCATTAAGAGAATAAGTCACATCGGCTGACTCTGCTGCTGAAAATAATGAGGCGCTCGCGTTTTCTGCGTGGTGGGGAACGATCGCGCTGTCTGACGAGATCACTAATTGGGACAGCTGCACTAAGTGGGAATGATTTCAGCACTGGTGTTTAAAGAGAACTTGGGCAAGGTTTTATTGTAATGTAGCCAATACTATATTCCAAGTGGTCAGGGTGGACTGTCGGTTGCACATTTTTTTGTGGCATCAAAGCCCCAAATCTTTCCTGATCACTTTCATTTTTCAAGCCTAAGTTGTCATAGGACTCCTGTTTTGTCACAGTTGTGTTGTCCTGAGCAGAGAGTTACATGTACCACGGCTGTATTGGCACATCTGTAGGGATAAAGAAATGTAATTTTGAAGCCTGACTGTTGGACTGAAACCACATAAAGTTAAAAGTTGCTCCATGCCTCAGCTCTGTGGCAAACAAGTCTTGTCACCACCAGAATTTACTCCCAGGCATGTGAGGCTGAACCTTGCTCTGGGAGTCTTTCCTGGCTCAGTATGTGTTGTGGACTTTTTAGTAGGATGAGGTGATGGAAGCTTTCCTTTAGGGAGGGTGGTTGAAGCTGGCTGGGCTGGGCTGCAGAGGGGGACTTGAATTAGTGCTGTGAGGCAGTTACTACTCCCCTGATGTGTGCACTGGGGCATGAAGAATTCTGGCAGCCAAACTGCTGTGCTATGAACTGGGGTTTCAGGTCTCCATTTCTTCCAAATATCTTAGAAAGTGCTAAAAACCCGGACCTAATAACCTCGAGATGCTGAGGAATTTTCTTTCCTCAGCAGCCTTTAAGGAGTACGGTAGGCAGCATTTATTGGTCTGGGTATCTCCTGCCTCAGTGCAGGGAGGTGGACTTTTGACAGTCATTTGAGATGCCCTCTAATCCTTTGTGTCTGACTTTGCAGTCTTGACACTTTGATTTTTTTAGAGCTCAGCTATGGAATTGCTTGGTGATGCCCAATACAGATGTACCTGTGGTTTGGCAGGTTGAAGGACAGTGAAGATGGACTTTGCCAAGATGAGCTCAGACATGAGGGATGAGCTCAATAAAGTGTGGCAGGGAACTGTAAGAAGCGAGCTCCTTGGGCACTTAGAAGAGCACGGTCTTTGCTTCAGTCTTTTGTCCTCAGACTTCCTGAGAATTGCCAGGGCAGTAGTAGTAATCAAAGTTTTAGCCAATGCATTTAGCTTTCTTGGAGTTTAAGAAGAAAAATTATTAAATGGAAAGGCAGTCATCAGGATTTTAACAGAAATAGAGGGGTTTTCCACGCCTAAGAAACCAAAGCTCTGCAAAGTAGTGCTACACTGTGTTTCTTGAAAAAAACTACAACCCGATCAGAGGAAAGGGTTAACTGGAAACTAAGCATTTCCTGGGATGTACCTTGAATTGTTATAGCTTTATCCACATCAGCTCAGATTTTTCACACTGGTGTGGTTAAAATAATGAAATAGTTCCTCTGATACAAAAACCAGCACAGAGTAGCCACTGAAATGAGTTGGTGTTTGAGTATCTGTAGCCCATCTGCAACGGTGAAGGGCTCCCCTGTGTGTTTTTGCTATCTTCTGTCACAGTCCTGGCATTCCCTATGGAGCCGCGTACTCGGCTGCAAAAACATTCCTCCCTCTCAGTGAGTGTTATAACGAGGGTGGAGTGAAATGATCAGTTAATCTCATTAAATAGGTTTTTATTCATTCTGTTGGAAGTCCCTTGAAAGGTCATCTGCCAGGGCTTTGTTGCAGCACACACCTTTCTTGGGAAGCTTCTGTTATTCTCTTGGACTGTCAGGTTCAGTTAACTTTCCCTGGTACACACCCTGTTACAACACTGTGCTCTTGCTAGCTTTGTAGTCAGCAAATTTTCAGTGTTTGCTTCTGGAATTTCAGTTCCTTTTCAGACATGCCAACGAAAAGAGCAATCCTCATCTTCCATGAAATATTACACTTTGATAGCAGCTGGATGACAGATACCTGTTGGAGAGTGTTCTGTGTTTCCCATCCCTGAATCTGGGGGAAGGTGCTACTGTTGAAATCAGTGGATATCTTCTCTCAGGAAATTGGTTCAAAGGCTTGTTTCCAGTTTCTGTGGGCCACAGGCTGTGTCTAGTCCTTCAGCTAAGTGCTGGAGGTTTCCAGGTTGGCAGGACTAAGTTTTAGAGATGGAAATGCAGCTGCCTGTGCTACCTTTGTGCAGTACTGAGGGTGAGCAGTGTTTGTCCTTCCAGTACCAAGAGGCACCTTGAAGAAGTGATGCCATTCTATCTAGGAGGAAAAGGCAGAGCCTCCTTTTCTGCCTTTTGCTTCAGTAATCCCAGTGAATGAAAATCCTTGAAGAACCCACCTTGAAATAGGTCTAAAATTGACCTGTTCTAAAATTCTGTAGAAAATTGAAGCGAAGGCTGAGCCACTGCTCTGTGTAGTATCAAGACCTGTTACCAGCCCAGGTGAGGAGCCTGTGCCACAGCATGCTGTCCCTTCCCTAGGGTAGCGGGTGCTTGTTTGGAGTCCAGGCAGCTGACTGCTGCATCCCAATGGAAGGAAGCAGAGCTGGATTATCACTGAGAAGCAAGGAACATGACAGATATGACTCTGGGCTAGGTCACCAGAGGCCCAGTTTTTCTCCAAATTCTGGTCATTGTAGGGAGTCCCTTCATGTTTCTGTGGTTTTTTTTTCCCTCTTGCCTTTTATTTTCTGAATCACAGAAGCCGTGGATCACTTAGGATGGAGACTTGGATGGTACATGTTAGCCTTTGTCAAAAGTAGGATTTTTTTACAATATCTTCTTTGCTTAGGGGTTATTTTGCATTTAATTTTTGCAGCCCCACAATGGGATGCATTCAGAAGTACCTTAATACCAGTGCAGCTTATTTCCTGTCCTGCACAGGAATAATTGTGGTGGTCCTAAAGTACCCTGTTGTGGTGTGATTACATTACAGCAACCACGGAATTTTAACTCTTCCCACACCACTGAGCATTGCCAGGTCTGCGTGTGGACGAGCCCCTATTCACACTGCCCACCAAAATGTGCCCTTGATCTGGAGCCAGGTCTACATTACTGGCTTCTGCTGGCACTGCTGTGTCAGCCTGTGGCTTTCAAGAACTGTAATCCCTCACAGGCAGAGAGATGCTGGCAGAAGCTCCAGCTCTGAGCGTAGCCCTGGCTGGCAAGGTCACCTGCAAGTGCTGTTACAGGTGTTACATTGGAAAGGACCGTAAAACAGCAGACACTGTTCCTGGAAAAGCATGGGCTTGATTGATCCCCCTCATTTCTGTGCTGATAGGTCATGTCAACTTCTGTGAATTAGAATGTCTTTTCTGGGTTTTTAAAACGACTTTTGCTTTCTCTCTGCCTCTTACTTTCAAAAAATCTTTCCAGTTTGGGGGTTTATTCTTGTAGTGCTGTGTGGCCAAGGCATAGCACCACAGAGGTAGTGAGCTCTGCATGCATTGTATGAGCTCCTTCTGGTTGCTCCGTGTTTGTCCTGTCCAGAGAGGTCACAGGGCTCTTGGTCTTCACTTTGGTGAAGCTCAGGTTGGTGGTCAGAGCCCTGTGTCCCTGTGTCTTATGGCTGCAGGCACACAGTGTGTGGTGATTGGCAGCCCAGCCTCATCCCCCATGGGCACAGCTGTGAGAAGCAGGTGAGCAGCATTGACAGCAATGAGCCATGGAGTGCCCAGGTGCACTGAGCAACCACCAAAGGGAGCAGAGGGCACACAGGTGCACTGCATGAACAGGAGGGTATAAAAGGCTGGGCTGAAGGACAAGAAGGGCAGATGCTTGCAGCCTTGTGAAGTGTCCTGGTGTTACTCTGTATGGGCAGGTACCTGAAGCCTTCTGCTGTGGTAAGGTGTTACTGTGTATGGGCAAATGCTTAAAGCCTTCTGAAGCTCCTCTGTGTATCGTGGCCGTCTCAACTGTGACATGTGGGGGGGGAGGTCAGTCCTGGGGCCAAACCACGTTCCCTCCCCCAGTGTGGATGGTGTGAATATCTGTGTCTACCAGCTGGTAGTGAAAAAAAAGAGGAGTTGAAGTGTATCATTCTCCTACACAGGTAGGAGCCCCTCTTCTTAGCAGACTGTGGGTTTTTCACAAGGCATGAGCCAAGGAATCTGATTCACTACAGACCTGTCTGCTCTTCCCACTATGGTTTCATGTTACTTGGAGAAGCTGCACAGACTGTTTTTGCTAGCCTCTTTTCCTGCTGTGGTATTGGTACCTATCACCTGTGAGGTTGCTCTGGGCACAGGTGTAGTCACTGCAGTAGGGGAGAGAGAAGGGGGAGATCAGTGTGAATATTCAGGTCCCTGCCCTGTCTCTGACTTGGAGAAGGCTTTTAGAGGACTTGGTGCTACTGTCCACCCTGAAACTTCATGCAGTGGGGTAGAAGATCCAGCTGTACCTGGGTGCTGCTGTTGTCAGGCCCTTTGTCCTTGGGGTTGGATGTCTCAAATTTTTCTCCTTTTTCAAAGGAGGTAGGGCATGCTGAAGTACATAAACCTTGTTTATCCATTCACCTTGTTGCCTATCCCACCTATTGTCTTTTCTTGTTCTGCATCTTCTCGTGTGAGGGGGTAAGGCGGGCTGTGTTTCCTCTCCGGCAAATGGAAGATCTGGGCAGGGCTTACGGGAGAGATGCACCGTTGGCAGTTAAACCGCATTCACGACAAAGCTTGACGTTCCGATGGGGGGATTTTCTTGTTTATCCCCTCTGTTCCTCCACTTGAACAAAACAAGTGTTAGACTAAAGGTATCCGTGCTGTGAACTTCAGCATCAGGCTGGAGTTTTCTCAGCTTCTTTTTAGTGATGTTTTCCTTGCATTCCACCCCAGCCTTTAAAACCTTCCCAATTCCATCAGAAGAAAGTGATGATGTCCTGGTTTTTCTCAAGGGGCATGTGTTGCCTCAGTCCATGAAAATTAATGTTGGTGAATGGCACAGAACGCTGGCTGCAGAGCCCTGTGATATGCTCAAGTCTATGGTAATTTTTCTCATAATTGTTCTTGGATTTGGGAATGCCTGTGTGCCTGTCTATGAGAATTCATACCTAATCTTTTCTAGACATCAACTCAGCTTTTGGACATTTTATGATTCCTTTTGCAAGCAAAGTTGCTTTTTTAGGTAATGATCTAGCCATGATGCATAAACTGAGAGAGTTTTTGGTAACTCTAGCTGTGCATCATTTAAACTTCAGCAGTGTGAATTAAACACCCGCTTTATTCCAAGGAGCAGCAAACAGGATGGTGTGAATTCCTTTATTTTGAAAATGAAATAAGTTGCTTCTTTCTGTATGAAAACAGCAAGTCTTTTTACCCACAAGAGATGAGGTTTATTCATTTAAGGGAGAGTAGCTGTTCTCTCAAAGTTGTGGATGGTTTAAAAGCTTCCAGGAAAGAGTGGCAGTAGACTGAAGACCTTGTTCTGGTTAGCATCCAGGTCTGTGATAGAGGGAGACAGCTCAGGCAAAAGAATAAAATGGTGTTTCGTTTTTAATCTTGCTTCGTGAGAAATTGATATCCTGCAGGGTTTGCCTTGTCAAGATAACGGCCCCTGAAGGAGAATAAATCTTATTAATTAGCAGTTTTGCATACTGCTTTTAATTGTTTGTTCCTAGGTACAGGTTTGTATTGCACATGCACTGTCGTGGTGAGGGGCCTGTCTCCTGCAGCCCTGGAGGGTCTACCTGAGTATAGAAATATTTCAGAATACACCATTGGGCCTTAAATTTACTCAGTGCCTTAATCCTCATCACCTTGCAGATTTAGGCATGTCCTAAATGCAGTTGTAAGTAATAGTTTTACAGTTTAATCTCCCAAAATTGGGTCAACCTTACCAGTTGTTTTGACCTTGTTACCAGCACAGGTAGTTCCTGAGTGAGTCAAATGCATCTTTGTGCAGCTGTGTGGAACAGTCTGGGGTATCAGCTTTACTTGAAACCCCCTGTTTGAGATTTTCCCCCTACCTTAAATACACAGGCCTGTCTCTCTGTCACTATAGGGTATTATCCTTTGGATAATCTAGTCTTCTAGAGAGTAATATCACAATATTTCCTTGTTATATTGTGCTTTTTCAGTTTTAAGAGCTTTACAGAGGATACCAGTTGAAGAGATACAAATGAGTGGACAGAATTTTAGGCTGAAGAGGTGGAGAAAAAGTAGGGAAATTAATCTTAGAAGAATTGAGCTCCTGTAGGTGGAAGACAGTCAGCTTCATAATTAGTGTATGTGACTGCAAATTGTCAGAGTATAGGTAGCTCTCAAGAGTTCAGAAGAATGATGTGCTAGTTGTGTATGCAAGGGTCAAGTAGTATATAACATTAGCAGACTGAGAGCTCTGTGAGTTTATTCTTGGCCTTCTATTAAATTTGTTTTCTACGAATTGCACAATTTCTTTTGCCACAATCCTGCGTACCTACATGTGAATCGCAGAGTGTTCTCATAGTTTAAGTGCTATGACCCATCAGCTGCCCCCAAATTACCTAATATCAAGTAGAGAAGGTTGGCAGCCAAAGAAAATGATAGGAAAATGTGTCCAGCCCTGGTTTCTGACAAGCCTGTACATGTGCAGTGGAGTAATACAAATGGAAGGCATTTAGAGAGGGCTTCAGCCACATACAGCAGAGAAGTACAGGCTTGAAAAATTCTAGGAAAGTGCAATTCTTATGAAATGAGGAAGACAGAAAGAGGTATGGGAATTGTGCCTTGGCTGAAGGAAAAACTATTTAGCACCACCCTTTTCAAATGTCAAATGCATGGGAAAAAGTTGTTGGAAGCCAGTCTCTGCTGAGTTTGCTGCTTGCAAAACCTACTTTTTGTGAGATGTTTGTGCAAAAGCACCTCTCTGGTCTGCCTGTGAGACCAGACATGACTCAGGCTATCAGCATGTAACATGGTTTCAGGTTGCTGTCTTACTGCTCTTGGTCTAAAATGCTGGAAAGGAGTGTTTGCTTTTTTTTCTCACTTTTCAAGTGCTTCATTCATTTAATGTCATTAGTGCTATTGTTACTTAAATTTACCTTCTGACTGGTAACCATTAAATATTTATAGAGAAATCAATAGTAGTGAGATTTTTGCTCAAGTAAATATATATCACATATGTACTCAAAACCAAAGCAAACTGCAGTGCATTCCAGGAAATAATCTATAGTGCTGCTCTGTAATGTTCTTCCTCATCTTCATGTCAGGATGTTTTATCTGTGTCCCAGCTCACCCGTTCCTGCCTCAGAACTCTGGCTGTTCTTTTTAATAGCCTAGATCAAGGGAGCCTTAGGAAAAGAGTAGAAGTGTTTTCACAGTAGAAATGTGAATGATAATTGCCATAAAATTATCCAAGGTTCCTTAATGACTGGATGCAGGGAGATCCTTAGCTTTGATGATATGTCTGGTGGACAGCGCCCCAGCCAGAGACTGCTGTACTAGAGGAAGAGAATGGAACTGGCTGGAGGCAAACCCAGCCCTTCCCAGCACTTGGAAAGGGAAGAGTATTTTTGAGAGAAGGTGGTGATGTGGCAATGGAAGATGATGGTTTAAAACCATTTCAAACCAATGCCTCATAAAAAAAATAGGACTGGGCTTAAAGTGGCTTTGGAACCAGGCTTAAGTTCGTTGGAGGGGAATAGACAAAGGTGTGATATAGACAGCACAGCCAATGTGCACAGGGCAGTTTATTCTCCATATTGGGTCTCTGCAGCATTTTCTTTTGCAGCTGTAGATGGAATAAATCTTTGTAGACCATCCAAGAGATGACCTTAGTCAATTGTTCTGGCCAGGTGTTTTGGAAGGGGGAAAGCTTCCTTATGAGTCAGTGATGAAATTTCAATTTATAATTATGACTGTAGTTTATAATAATAATTCTAATTATATATATAAACAGTTTAACCTACTACAATGTAAAATGGTAACATTTGCTGAGCTTTGGCTGCTTTCAGATGGTGAAAATGTGCTGGTGGTTGTTGGCTGGATTTCAGAAATATTTGTCAAAATTTTGTGTGCTATGTGAACAACAAAATTTTGTGTGGATTAAGCAATTATTAATTCTCTCCCATTATCCGTCAGATAAAACTACAACTAGCTCATTAACCAAAATTAATTGTAAATAAAGCCGATCTGTTGTTGAGGAACCTAGTTAGAATGGTAATTGGGTAATGATGATGCGTTTAATTTCAAACTGCAGATTTAAAAGCTACTCCTTTTGGCAGTGATAGAGCAAGGTGTTCTGAAATGAAGCCCGGTGCTTGTCACTGCCATTGTCCTCTTAATTAATGCCACCAGGACTGCCTGTGTTTTGAATCTAATTAGTGTCCCCTGCAGAGCACTTGGAAATGTCCTGATTCTGCTCACACTGAAGCCAGTGGTTAAACTATTTTGTGACCCCTGTGGGCAGGAGGTAACACAGGAGGCAGTGTGGAAGTGGTGGTGTAGGACATTATGCACTGCTGGCTTCCCTCCTGCAGCAGCACATCCTCATGTCTGAGCTCTGGGAATAGTGGCTGTGCTTTGGGATTTGCTACTCACTTGCCATGGAGATAGATGTGGAGTTTCAGGCCAACAAAACTGAATTGTGACTCAACGTTTTAAAAATGATTGAGTGAGTAATTTTCTATGCAGCTTCATTACAGTATCTTTTGCCCCAAGGATTATTTACTGTAGAGTAACTTCCAGCATGTTTTCGCTGCTATTTGTAATGTTGAATTTTAATAAGAAAGGGCTTGTTTAAATAGGATAATGTTTTTATCCAAATTGCCCAGTTCTAATGGTAAAATTGGCTTCACAAGTAAAATCAGCAGTTGTACCTGCTGGCTTATGTGCACAATTTCTTGATGATTTTTTTCTCTGTTTTCAAAATTTATTAAATGCTATTATGAGATGAGCACAGTGTGTTTGAGTTTAGCCAACTACAATTTCAATCATTAACAAAGAAATGGGTATTGGAAAAAGAACATATCATTCAGGAGGGCCACCAAGTTGTTCAGAGGGATGGAGCACCTCTGCTATGAGGAGAGGCTGAGAGAATTGGGATTGTTCAGCCGAGAGAAGAGAAGGATTTGAGGTGACCTAGTTGTGGCAAGAAAAATTGAGAGGGACTATTTACAAGGGTCTGGAGTGACAGGACGAGGGGGAATGGCTTCCCAGTGCCAGAATGCAGGGTTAGGTTGAACATTAGGAACAAATTTCTGACTGTGAGGGTGGTGAGGTCCTGGCACAGGTTGCCCAGAGCAGCTGTGACTGACCCTGGATCCCTGGAAGTGTCCAAGGCAGGTTGGAGAGGGCTTGGAGCAAGCTGGGCTAGTGGAACGTGTCCCTGCCCATGGAAGGAGGTGGGATGAGATGGGTTTTAAGGTCTCTTCCAACCCAAACCATTCTCTTATTCTCCTTGTCCTATCATTTGTAATCACTCTGATTTTTTTTTTTTTTCCTTCTGACTTGGTTTAGAGGGAATTACAGAACTAAAGCATTGACTTAATCTTTAATGTTCCTACTTACCAGACATTAAGGGAATATAGAATAAATATATTTCACCTGTTTTATTTTTAACTTTTTCTCTGTGAGGTTTTTTTTTTTCTTTTGTGCTTCCTAGTCCATGGGGAGAAAAACCCTTCAAGCATGTTTTAGTTACATCACTAATATTAGAACTGAGTAATCGGGTGGCTTTGGCAGCAGTCTCGTTTATAAATTGTTGGTGAGCAGATGGCTCACCAAGTTGGCATGCCAGCTCCAAACTTTCACAATCATGAGTCAAGTTTTAAATCCCAAGATTGCCTTACATACCATGAGGGTTTTTTTTATTTTTAATGTGTGTTTGTTTAATAAATGTAACTCTCGATGGGTCTTCTCATTCCTGAGCTGTGTTCTGCACTGAAGCATGGCTTTTCAGCAGTTTCTGGCTTTGGGAATGCTTTTTTATCTTAATTTAATGAAAGTGGAGACTTTTTAGTCACATATCTGAAAATCTTACTGCTAAGAAAAACTAATAAATGACAGTGTAAGGGACATAAAAGTGAGACTTGTCAGTTCTGGCTAATGTCAAGCAGTTCAAATGATTGAGATCATTCACAAATGAACGTATAACAACTTTTGGTTTGTGTGCACAAGTATTTTTTAGGAATAATTTGCTGGTATCTGTTATCCTGGGTATGCAGTTCTATGCCAATTTGTTTGTTTACTGAGTGCAGGGCTTAAGTCATTAGGCAGCATCGAGTACAAGTGTTACATTTTGAAATGCAAGAGTGAATATTTTCTGTAAGCAAAATGTAGCAATAAGGAAACTGGGCCGAGCAAGAGCGCCCAGACATTCGCCTTGTGAGCACAATGAAGTTCCAAAAGGGTCGGATCTTGATCCACTTGAGAATTTGGACTAATATTACTGGAAGGATTTCTGCTTTTTTTCTTTTCTCCTTTTCAAGCTATTCCTTTAAGTAAAATTAATATGCTATATGTGGGTTATAATGCATTGTGGGACCTGTTATGAAATGATAATTAGACCTTATTTCTAAATGATTCCACACAAAGTGTGCTGTTGTAAATGCTAAACAACTGTGTTTCATCCATAATCATGTAATTGGTGTATGCAGCTAATTAGTGTGTGTTCAGTTTAGGCCCAGATTTTTTGGAAATGTCTCCTGTTCTGGTCCTGATTTAGCAAAGCTCTTAAACAGATGATTAACTTCCATTGGCTTTAATAGGACTTAAGCACATTCTTAATCAGGGCCATTGTGTCAAATCATGTCTCTTGGTGACAATCAGAACAACCTGCCAGAGCCGTAGTAAAAATATCTGTAGGTCCTTCTTAAATTTAGATTAATCATTTCTTTAATTTGTGAAGCATTTTGTTTCAGAATCTGAAACTCTGTGTAGGTACCTTTCTCTCTCTCTCTTTTTAAGCAAATGGTTATTGTCACAATCTAATTGTATGTGTAAAGTTTAAAGATTTAAACTAGCTTGGCAGGCTGTTTACATCAAATCTGTTCAATACACCTTTGAGATGGAGAAGAAGAAAATAGGCATCTGAGAGTGCCTCACTGGAATATAAATGTCAGTGCTGATAGATATCTATGATAGAAAATTTGTGTGGGAGTAATAATTCAGTAATAAAATAGGTCAAATTAATTTTTATGCTGAAGGGGATACCTTACAATAACCATTTTGTAATTTTATGTTTGACAGTTTGCTCTGCATTATGTGGATAGGTGGAGCTGAGATAATGTAATCCATTTCCAGTTGTAAACAAGATTGCTTTAAGAGCTGGAGTAGTAAGATGCATGTTGGCTGACTTTAAGCTGAAAGGTAATTGCCTCTGAATATTAATGTGCATGTGGGGATTTTGTTTTTAATTCTGGGATTTCATATTTGCCCTATAGCAGCTCTGAAGAGGCCCTTGTTTTCCTAAACCCCACTTTGCTGCTAATTGAAGCTGATGGCAAGTGTTGAATTTTGGGTCCTTTGCTTCTATTTTATGTGGCCTGTGTTCCTTGGAGAAGGCTGCTTTCTTTGGCTGTTACTTTTTTTTGTGTAGCCACCTTTCAAGTTGAGGATTTTTGGAGATGCTCTTGTTGTCCTACAGCAGCTATGAGTAGTGCCTGGCACAGAGGAGGAAGGATGGAATTGTAGGTTATGGAAAAGGGGAGAAGTTGCTGCACTAACTAAATTGGAGCCTCTTAGAGAAATGAGAGTTAAGGTGCTGATCTATGTGCTCTGTAGCTGGCAAGCTTTCTCACGAGTAATTTAAGACCTATCCAAAGCCCACTGTACTCTGTGGGAGATTCTCTGATTCCACACACTTGTGGAGCAGACCCCTATCATGGGGACAAGCTGTAGGTAGTGACAAGCACGGTCTGGGGGAACATCAGCTGGGCTGTGTTTGTATTTGAAATAGTTTTAGTCATGGAAGGCTACAGCCAGATTTACAAGCAAGCTGTACCTCAGCTTTCCATTTAAATTCCAGCCCTTGGCTTGTACAAGCTGTTCCATTACCACTGCTTACAGCAAGGCCCAGCACTGGTAACAGCAGGATTGGTGTTGAGCAGGGTGTAACTGCAGCTCTGCTCTGGATCAATCTGCAGCTGAGCAGTGCTGCAGGAGCTTGGAAATCTGTTGTGTGCAGGGTTTTAACCTGCACATGTTTTAATTGCACCAGGTGTGTGGGCTGTCATTAGTTTGGACTGTTTAAAGGTGTTATAACTGGCAGGTGCCCCAGATGCCCTTCTAGCTGAGATGACTATTCTTGAGACAGGTATTCAAAGCAGAGTGCAGCATTCCTTCTTCTCTGTGGCAATGCCAGCAATTTCTTCTAGAAAAAGAAAAGCCAAATAACAAAAAGGGGTATTTTTAGCTTGGATCGATTTGCTGATCCAGTTTAGTGCACGGTCTCACACAGTGAGAGGGTAGTGTCTGAGCAGGGATGGGAGCTCCTAGCTCTTTTTCTGTTTCTGCAGAAGCAAAGGCACTGAGCTGCGCCGATACCTCACACAGGTCATCAACTGTGTGGTCAACAAGGCAGGCAGTTGGCTTTTCTGCTGCCTCTAACCCAGTGCAAAGGGTGGTTGCCTCTTGCAGAGGGATGGGGCCAGCAGCTCAGAGGTGCTGGGTTCACAACCGGCCCTTTCACAGGTTGCCTTTATCTCACAGCTCACATTGGGACTGTAACCTCATACAACACCTTTAGTTAAACAGTGGTGGTGGTATGAGTGGGAACCACTGAACAGAGACAGACTTGAATCTTCCACACTCCTGCACCTTGCACAAACTTTGGGGTATTGAGCTTTTTGGCTCAGAATGATTTTTTAATTTCCGTAGTGCCCGATCTCCAGTGATTTGGTCTGACACTTCCTGAAGTTCAGGGGAGTCTTGGTGGTATTTCAGTCATTTTTGCAACATGATGCTGCTTGTAGCAAAGCTGTTCTATGGATGCCTTTGCTAAAAAATTACTAAGCTACAGAAACATTTGACTGTAGGCTGGAAAGCAGAAAAAGTGAGGGTGTGTGGGTTTGTGAATGTATGTTGCCCATTAAGGAGTCTCACTCAATGCTGGGTGCTTCATTACAATGAGAAAAATAACATAAAAGGATTCTAATAGCTAATTAACTTGTTCACTAATGGATCAGACACTGTCTTAAGGGCAGTAGTTTAAAAGAGTCTGTTTAATGAAAGTTGACTGGAGGTATGTCCTGTGGCTATTACAAACTTTGTTTTATAATAGCATGTATTTTTCAGTAGCTCCTTGCCATGCTGTAATGTGGTTGGAGTGGGAGAAATTAGAAAACTGACCATTTCCCGGCAGATAGCGATAAGTTTCTACTCAGTCAGAATGCTCTATACACTGTGATAGGTTTATAATTATTATCCTAAGATTGATGTTTTTAGGGGGGAGTGTAAATTTGTGCAGCAGTAATCCATTAAGAAATCAATAATCATTTCATCCTGAAATGCAGTTTCTCTGCAACATTATAAATACACACCAAAGATTTGAAACTCTGCTGGTTTCCCCTTCTCCACCCCCCTCCTCCTGCTTCCCTGAACTCCAAGTTCAATGCCCTTTGTTGTGTTGGAGAAGCAGTTCTGTGGTGGGACTCTTCTGTCAGGAAAAACAAGGCTGATGGTATCAGCAGGACCCTGAGAGCCAGTAATGCTTTTTAGTGCAAACTTTCTTTCCCACCAAAAGTACCCTTTTTATCTTAGGGAAATTCTCCCTCTCCTCTGCCAGAATTTCATCCCTGCTAGATGGGGATGATGAAGATTCATGTCTTGTTCCTCTGCAGAGAACAGTGGAGAGGAAGTATTATAGAAGTGCAAAGTCGTTGTATGTGTACATTTCCTTTTCCTCGTTCAGACTTGGTTCTTCATGCAACAGTTCAGAGGTTTAGCTATCATAGACCAGCACATCCTGCAGGACTTCCCTTTTTGCTCTGAATTCTCCCTAGCTGGGCAAACACATTTTTGAATTGCTGCTTTAAGTTATCCCCTGATATAGAGAACTGAAAACATACTTTATCTAGGAGTGAGGGTGATTATAACTGATAAATAGTAGCTGACCGAGGAAGAGTGGGAGTATTATTTATGTTTCTTTGTGGAGGAATAAATTATATGGGGTGAGGTGCTGGGGCAGCCTGGTTTTGATCTTGCAAGGAAAATTGTGGATGGAGCAGGAAGATGCTATTGCTGTAGCAAAAGCCACAAAACATGGAGTATATCTAATATTACATTTCCATGTCTTTTATTATTCCTCTACTTTCTTTTTGTTAGAGCTCATTTTAGCATTTCAGTTTAAATTACTATTATTTTTTGCCAGCTCTGCTGTTGCTTGAAAAAAGGGGCATTTGTTAATGACACAGTTGTTTTTTAAACCCATCATAGTTGTTTAGGCCTAAATTCCCTCTTCCTCATCTGCCTCCAAAAAAGCATGCTTGGCTTGGTATGGGTAACTCAGGTATGCCTTTTCCTCCTCTGAGAACACTGTCATCCAATTCATGGATGGTCACCAGCCTCTTCAGCTTTGAGAGGGAGAAGAAACAGTATTTATCACACCTTTGCTTTTCAGATTTGAGAATCTCAGGTTATATCCAGAGGTCTGACAAGTGTGAAGTGTGAGTTTTGACTGCGATTTGGTACATGTGTACCTTGGCTTATTTGTGAATACCCACATGAATAGAATCATACGTGTGTTTTAGTGTTTGCACACAGGGAGTGTGGGTGAGCTGGTGATGAACAAAACTGGACATCAGGAAGCCAAACACTGACTCTCACCTCTGTAAGTTGCTCTAGAATAATTCAAGGCTATTGTCATGGTAAATTCTCTCACTGTGATCCTGTATGGAAAGAGCTTTCACACATGGCTTGATTGTGGGGATGCTTGCCTTTCACTGCTTCTCACTGGAAAGTGCAAAGTTGGATGCTAATAGGAGAAGACCCAGATACCAGCAAAAGAAAGATCTTGTCAATTGTGTTCAGCAGATTTTCATTCAGCATTGACTTCTTGTCTCGTGAATTTGAGGTTTTTTTCTGTAAGGCCATGAACCCTGTACTGGGTACTTTCAATAGAGAATAGTTCTTTATTTACCTAAAACTGTCCCTCTTGCTCAGATGCTGGTAGCAAGGACTGACACTTTATGGACTTTGACTGTTACTTCAATACCTTGTAACTGGCTTCACTTCTTTGGTCTTCACACTGATTAATGCTTTTATGCATCACTAATACCTAATTTTGAAAAAAATTTTTTTCCTCTTTTCCATCAACTTGTGATACAGAAGCAGCAGCTGATTGACAGCTGATTTTTTCTGCAATGGTTTGCTGAAGAGTTCATGCCAGTGACATGTGGCTTTTCAGTGAAATAGAAAGACTTTATCACAACTTCTTGTTTTACCCATTACCTTTTTTTTCCAGTGGTTTACAGAACAGTGAGTGCTAAAAGCCCAGTATCAGCTCACAGGATGCCGAGTTTAACAGATAGAGCTTTATTAGCTCTCGGTTGCATTTGTCTTTACTTCACAAGTCTCTATTTAGAATTACCTGTAAGTGGTTATTTTCCAGTGTGGTTTTCAAAGACAAACCACTTTTTTTCTTATTGTTGTTGCTGCTGGTTTCTTTAACTGCTAAAAGCTCATCACCGTGCATATAACTCTTATGTGTCCCTCTGATAGCTTGAGTGGCAAGTTACAGAAATTGGTGTAAGTGGCTTTTTGGAAAGAAAATTCTTCAAAGAGAAATATTAAACAAACTGAACAATTAAGAGATGCCATCTCAATCAATAAGTTAGAGTTAATTGGCTGTGTACAAAGCATTTTTAAATAACTTCCCTGAATAGTCTGTGTATTGAGCTTAGAGTGCCTTTCTAGTGAGGCTATTTTCAAAGGCTGATTTCTTCTAAAAAAGGGCTTGTTTTCAAGTTTTTCTTTTTTTAATTTTCAGACTGAATGCCATCTTGCATATGGGTCTCATTGAGTGAATATAAGATTATTTAATAACAGCTTTTCATTTCTTCCTTTGTATGTGTGTGCTCCCCTAGGAGTATCCCACGTTCTAGTGACTGCAAACTGCTGGTCTGAAAAACAGTCAGCAGTTGCTCTCAGCCTGTGGGCAATAACAGCACTTCAAATGTGCTGTATTCAGGTGTCTGTGTTACCTCATTTTTCTATTTCTGTTAACTTTATCAAAGTCTCCCAAGTGTGAGACATTGACCACAAGCCACATGTTGGGACCAACGGTCTCAAACTGATAGTTCAACTTCATACTTATAAGAGGTATCATAAACCCTATTGGAATTAAAAGGAAAAAAACTCCAAACCCCCTTATTAGTACCCTCAGGTTATGGATACATTTCCAAAAGGGTATTTTATGCCAAGCCTTCAAAACCCTCTTCGATGATGAACAGACATCATTCTCTGAACCTTCAGAGACTGGAGGTGGAAGAAGAGCTTCCTGTCCCTTAGCAAGAGCTATCTGTCTCTCTGGAGTGCCTCCCTCGGGATGTTGTAGGCCTGACTTTTAGAGATGGCAGAGATCACTAGACCACGAACAAGCGGATCAGGAATTTGTGCAGTTGGACACTGGAAGAGTTGGTCCAAGTGGCTCAATCAGTGGCATGTGGTGAGACAGCACCCAAGCCTCACACCTACAGAAACGCCTGTCTTCTACCTAAGAGTTCATTTCACCAGACCAGTGTCTCTTGCTTTGTGGGTTGTGTAGAGCTGTTAAATGTGTTTAATGAAGCTGCCTCCCTATTTTTTTTTCCTCGACCCAAATGCCACCTGTAAAAGTCAAGGTAAAGGGTAAGAAAAGAAGAAATCGCTAGCGTGAAATCTGGAGAAATAAGTAGTTCAAAGCAAAATACTTTCTTAATGCTTTTCCTGGAAATTGTTCTTCCCTTTTGACCCACAAAAGGTCTTCACTGTGACTTGTAAGCTAAAGGACTGTAATTCTGGGTAATAGTTCTCAAATAATTTGAGCAGTGCTGCATTCAGACATTAACAGGTCTTGTTCATGCTGATTCTCCCTTGTGCGGTTGGGTAAAGGAGTGGGGACTAAATCATTGAGTAGGTATATCTTTCATTCAGCAGGAGCTGCACATGATGGGATTATTAGTATTTCTAAACTAAAGCCCCTGACAGATCCTTGGATGCTTAAAGCTGTTGTGATGCTTTACCAGATGGTTCAGAAACTCAGACTGGAATATCTCATTGGCTGGTGCTAAACAATGACATTTCAAACCCACACGTTTGTTTGGATTTTAATTTTCAGGAGGATTAAAGCTTTTTGGGATATGGGCTGTCTCTTTCCATATATATGCTCAGCACCTTATGTAGTTTAGATGCTTTTGCAGTGTCTTTATAATTCATCATATTACAGAGTATTTGGAACTGTTGCACATTTTTAGCCATGTGGTCCAGCAAAGTGCAGACAGGGATAAGTGTGCAAGTTGTTTAATGCAATGAGCGTGATGACTGCGACTGCTTTGTCTTGTATCTGGTAATTGTGTGAGCAGGTGATTATGCTGAAATGTGCCACTGTTGATTCTGTATCCCTCTGTTCTTTTCACTTCTCAAATCTTGTCTTTGAAGCCTCTGTTCTGTAAATACTAATGTGTTTGCCTAACTTGTATTCAGTGCAGTGTTGATGCTTATTCCTCTTAGAGGTTGAACTGTTCAGTCCTGACTCTACTAAATACATTGAATGAGACCCCGCTGCTCTTGGGGAGAAGATCAAAGGAAATTGGTTAGGTTTTATTCCCTTTCAGTCCCATGACATTTTGAAAACTGGATGGAGTGTCCCTCTGGCAAAATCTAAAAAAATTTTAGGGCCTTCCAAATTAGGCAGTCCTGCCTGGCTGCCAACATGTCTGTCCTGGTTAAAACTATGATCTTTCTGCTACTTCAGAACTGCCTTGGAGCAGGAATGGAAATATTACTATGAAATTCCCTTCTTAATTCCTTAGGGCAAAGATTGCTGTTTTGTTGTGTGCAGATAATACTGGGTAGAGGCAGGCTACTATGTGAAAATGTGCACAGATAATTTTGGGATCAGGGGAAGGATTTGAGATAAGTGTTTGAGGAATGGAGGACTCGTTTATAATGCTTGTTTAAACAGTGTTGATGTACATTCTAGAGAGCAGTGAACCAGGATGCTTTGTTGACAAGTCTGGAAGGTTTGACCTTTTTTTGTCCCTCTCTTACCCTTAACAACTCAATTAAGAGAATAGCATCAGTGGGAAAAGAGTTCAGTTATGTTCAGAAGAAAATGGACATTTGACATAATAATTTTTGTGTTAGACTGGTACGTTCTATCCCACTGTTCTCCATATGATTCATTCTATTTGTGCATGACTGTTGCACAGAATTAAATTATGTGCTTTTTTTTCTGTTAAACAAGCATTCCCCTAGCTTGTCTCAAAAGCTGACACATGTTCATTCTTCACTCAGGGAGTTCTGCATCTGTCGACACTTCAGACATAATCAGTTTAGATTTCAGCAGCTGATTAGTGCTCACCTCTAACCAAACTCAGAAGCTGTTCCTCCAAATGGTAACAAATAATATCCTAATTAGTCCTCTGCATAATGATAACAGGGGCCGTAGCTGATAGCTACTGCTCTCCCAGCCCTTCCTGTTCTAGTCCATTGGCCTTACAGGCTGTTGGATCAGCATTTATGCTGAGCTTTTCTTCCCCCACCTTAAAATGCCTTGTAGAGCAATTAATTATGCACCTGAAGATAGGCATTCGGCACGCAGCAGTATTCCACACACAGCTATGAAGGTTTCATTAGAGGCAGGTAATTTCTGTGTGGTTATGAAAGCAGGAGCAGGAATGCTGGGCAGCACTCCAGGATTATCCTATAGCGCCTGGAGCCGGTGCGTGTCCCTGCGAAGCTGTTTGACCTGGCCGGCTGATGCAGCCGAGCGCGGCTCACGCTGCCTCAACACTGCCTTAAATACTGCCTTAAATACTGACTTAAATACTGCCTCAAACAGGCGCCCGCCGAGTGCACGGAGCAGCAGCTGGAGAGGGGAGGACAGCGTGGAGAGAGACTCCTCTCTACTCCAGTGCCTGGCTAGTTGTGACAGCACCAAGTTTTACCAGGAAGTTTTGTATGGGTTTATGCTTTTCTGAGTCTGATTAGCTAGTTAGCAAAACATGCCCGTCCCTGTCCATTAAACTCTGTGTACTTCCTCTTAGCTAACACTTATTTTGCACAAGCCTGGGGATTTTTTTTTTTTTTTTTAATAAATCTATGTCTACAGAGGCGCAATTTAATAAGTACCACTCACCGGGATGGTACAGTAGCCACTGGCATCTCTCAGAACAAAAGTCATGTGAGCAACTATAGCTGGATTAGTGTGACCTCAATAGTACAGAGAATTGAGGAAAGAAAAGAGAGAGGATAAGGGGGAAAATGCCTTAAGATGCCTTCAGGAAGCTGTGCAACTAAAGTTGTCCGAAGGCAGGCTGAGCCAGCTGAATACCAGAGTACATAAATATCCGTTAGTTTAAAAAGGAAGTTTTAAAATGTCAATTGGATTTTCAGGTTTGATTCAATAACTTTTTTAAACCCTCCTTAACTTTGAAATTGAGAGGGTCTATTTTAAAACATAAATCAACAGTAACAGAAAAATCACTTAAATAACAGCAAAAGTGCTGCTTAAATATTTGCTGCTGAAATGTTAGAGTGTCTAGCTACTAAAATTGGGAATGTCACAAAATCAGCACCTAAAAGCAGAGCTTGTTGCTGAAAGTGCTTTATTACTGTAGCTGTTGCTTTTTCTGTTGGTATGGGGATATTTTCTTCAGTTTATTCAGAGTTCAGTCAAAGTGGGTAAGGCGGCTAGTAGGTGGAAAAGCAGAAAGATTTGTTCTCCTCTGCAAGCTGGTGAATAAAAACTGGTTTGAGAGGTTGAGGCCAATTCCATTTTGCATTCGGAATAAGGCTGACATGAGTGATGAATTTAAAAATCACTTAGAAAATGAAGCTGTTAATTATCTTTAATGTATTAACATGTAAAACAAATGTGTGAATAAATGAATGTTAAGCTTTTTAAAAAAGTGCAGTCTATCCCCTGAGGTAATAAAAAGTGCCTAATCTACTATAAAGCTTTCATTTATTTGCAAAATCACTGGTCTCTGTGGCTAATAGTTTTTGTTTAGAAAACAGCTGAGAAGTCCAAATACAAGATTTAGCTACAGTATTTAAACTGAAGTTTCCTGGTTGCTTTATTAAACTCCAACTTTAAAAGGTGATTACGTTGCTTTGAGTATGAATTGATTCACTATGTCTTCCTCTTTTATAAAATATATTTATCTTGGAAACAAGGACTAGTGTACACCTAATCTATCTGTGTTTTGGTGCTGTAGCTGCTATGCTTTCCTGAGAAAGTTGTTAGCTTAACAAAGATAGAAACTGATACAGCTTTTTCAGAGTGCATGAGAAAATGTCTAAATGAAAGATTGTCGAAGGCTATAAAAGATAAAAAAAGGGACTACAAGGAGGTGGCAAGCTCCTTCAGTCCCAAACCAGATTTGTTTCAAATATTCATTAAGGAATTGCCATTAAAAATGGGGAGGTACTTATGACTCTTCTAATTCACATCAAATGACAATATCAGTGTGAAAAAATCAGAAAATTGTACAGGAAGAGTTGCCTCATTTGGGCTGGAACACTGCAAATGAGATGAAACGTGGGAGTGCGTGGTGCAGGGTCAGAGGCTGGGGACTGAATTTCCACTGTAACCTGCATGGCTGGAAATGACAGAGGAGGAATAGGCTGGGTTTAGGTGATGTGAGATGTCTCTTGGGCAGCATCATGACAAAGTTAGGAAAAAGGCACGTGCTACGATGTGATCGTGCAGGTAAAGTGTTTCCAGTGGAGAAGGGAAATATTGATGCTGTTTCACCAGCCTGAGCAGCAGAGTAGCTTGGCCCACGCAGAGATCTGCGCTTCAGCCACGAGACATCTTCTGTTTCAGCAGCTCCCTTTTCAGACTAGTCTGGAAATCTCTCTGTCAGGAAATGAAGGTCTGTTCTGCCATGTCCAGTCCACCTGGTAAAGTAAACCTTTTGAAAGGGCATGGGGTCAGACCCACTGAGCAGTACAGGAAGGGGTAAATACCAGGCAGGGTGGCAGGTTATTTAAACGTACAAAATTGTCACGAGAAACAGCAGATTAGGAATGAAGCAGAGTTACCCTTTTGCTTGTGCCAGAATGTGGGCAGCAGTCTGACACATTTCTGAATGGGATCATATGGCACGATGGCCTGACGACAGAGGGCTGAGAGTCACGTAGGGCAACGAGGCACCTTTTACCTCTGTAGGGGTCACCAATTGTGTGCCTATCTGAGCCCTAGGCAACGCCTTCCTCATCTTCTCAAATTCTCACTCCAAGGCTGGTGGCAGCCCCCCTCTACTCTGAAGTCCAAGCCAAGGCCTGCAAAGGCTGTACACGTACACCAGTGCTCCCTTTGCATGGATCACAGCGTGGCTGTGCAGCAGCAGCAATGTCTTTTCCATGTTGTTTTTGTGACTTCGTGCAGCTCCAGCTTGAGTTTCCTACCCTGTTGATTGGCATGAGCTTCAGTAGGAAAACCAAGATTTTCCTTGGCAAGACCTATGCTAGGTCTATAGCAAGGAAGCAGTTGCCTACAGGAAGTCCTGGGATATGTGAAGGTATGATTATGAACTCCCTTTAGTTGGATGAGCTGTTCTGTATTTTACTACAGAGCTGGGGTGGCTTGGAGTTAGTGAGGACCTAAAAGTTTGTTCCTCTTTGCATTTGCTTTGCCACAAGGTAGCACAAAAGTGAGTCTTCAAACCCTCTGCATTTCAGATGAATGAGTAGCAGCAGCAATCAATGCTCAGACTTATGTCTGAACCACTGGAGATTTAACTCTCCCTTGGCTGAAATTCTCATGGCTATGAGAGTTTTGGCTGAACCACATACTATTTTTCATAAAACCTCCTGCAAGTTTTGTGCGAGTATGCTGGCAAGTGTGCTTTGATTTTTATCGAAGATGCGTGTAGAGATCAAAACCCCTCAGCTGGTGCCAAATTTTCATTTGGCATAAAGTGCCATAAGTATGGATCTAATAAGGGCTTCTGATTTAGAGCATCTGATATTCTAGTTTGCTAACTACTGTTTTGGGTTTTTTTTAAATGTGCAATCATTTTTATTTAATGTAAAGCTCCATCATAAAACTTGGTTTTATTTCCTTTCCCATGTGCTTATCATAAGAGGAAAACAAATGCCATTCTTCTGTAATACCATTGAAATAATTAATTCACTCCAATGATCAAAATTCAGTTTAGTCATTCCTTCGCTGTGAATTCTGTCAGACAAACAAGGTGTGCTGCCCAGGTAGAGGGTGAGACAAGGGATTAATTGGAGCTGGCTACCTGGAATTTTCAGACAGTAGTTAGTAGAAAGAATAAGTTTTAATGTTTTTGAGATCTGTAAATGTGCCTCTTAATGCCAAAACAGCCTGGGATATATTTTCAAAGTACAGTTCACAAATCCTGCTATCAAATAATGGGATTTATGCATGTACCTCCCATGAGGTGCTTTGAAAACATACCTTTGAGTGTCAACAGTTTTCTGGATGCACATTTAAAACTCACTGAATTCTTTAATTGCTATGAGTAGGAATTTGCCAATGCCCTTGGCTTTGATCACATCTGAGGTACATACTGGAAGGAGCTACTACAAGAGAATTTTTGGTATATATGGCCTAGAAAAGCTGGGTTTTTCTAGGAGATGTATTTCTGTAGGAACATCTACCTGTAGTGCTGTTCAGGAGAGGCCATTCCAACCACCCTTACCTCAAGATATCTTGTCTGTCAGACCCGAACAATACAAACTTGTTCATGGATATATGCACTGAATATAATTTGGTGGTTTGGTGGGTTTTTGAGGGCATAAGATTCACCACAGATTAGTACGTGCTCACCCTGAGATGGGCTCTTGGAATGTGATAATTCATTATCTCATGGGTTGTGTGACAAATGGGAACCAGTCCTTGCTAATTCATTTCCATGTCTACACCTATTTTGGCTGCTGGGTTACTATCACTGCAAGGGCTTCTTGGCAAGAGGAAGGAAAAGTCTGGTTGAAAAATGTTGCTGACTTTTTACCTGCTTCCTTGGAATGGAAGACAGAGCATCACATATACTTTTTCTTCTTATCAAGGAATTTGTTTCCTGGAGGCAGTCTGAAAAATGGCACCTGGTATCCCCATGTGCAAACAGACCTCAGTGTAAGGAAGCATCCTGTAAATACCACATCAGCAATACCTGGTGCCTTCAGGATTTTTCTGCAATAAAACTGGGGGAAAATAGAACAGTTGAGTTGAGAAGGATGTATTTTAAAGCAAAAAAAACAGGGAAGTGTCTTCCTTTGTTCTCTTGGTAGTTCTGTGGAATAATCACTTTGGAAGCACCTGTGACACATTAGAGGAGCTCATGATTGCCATTTAGATATGGGATATTTTAAGAGACCAAGGGCTTTCCTAATATTTTGCTAGATATAGGACATGCTATGTGATAAGAATGGTAAATTTCCTGTTTTTCTTAAACCCTCTCAGTGATCTGTAGCATTTGAGGTTCTTAGCTCAGTGCAAATCAGCAAAGTTGATGGTTTTGTCTGCTTGATAGTGGTGTAACTAGCAAAATTGAGGACATTTTAGGGAAAGGAGGAAGTCTTTGGAATAATTTTGTTTCTCACTTTTCTGAAAGGAGTATCAGGTGGCCTATACTCACTGTCTTTTATTCTTTCTGAGCTCCTGGATATGAAATTTTTGCTGTTGACTGGCTTTACAGCAGTGACTGGTCCAACACAAACCACTAGATCCAGGAGCTTTGGCAGATTCATCCAGGACTACCATTTAGTAAGTCTGCTCTAAGCTCAGTTAAAAACTTCAGATTTCTCCTCCAAGTTACATTTGCCTGAGTTAATCAGGCATTGAAACAAATCTGTGTACTTCTGTTCTTCATTTTACACTGCTGCTTCATTTCTGGACCTTTTAGCCCTGTGAAACAGTTGGCGTGTGAACGATGTCTGTCCCTCCTGTACTGATAAAAAAACTCAAAAAGGTCTCCTCAAAATTGTCTCTGCTGCTGGGAATCAACCTGCCTCCATCAGTTGTTCTTGATAATGTGTAGGGTTTGGTATTTGGCACTCCCCTGAGAGTTTTTCACTGGACTGTTTCTGGAATGGTAATAATATGCCCTTGAGAAAGTGAATTGGGACTTGATACAAGTTCATCACTATTAGCAAATGTCTTGGATCTCATTCTGGAAACACACTAAAAGCAGCATGGGCAGAAGGGGGGGGGGGGGGGAGAATCTGTCCCTCTGCCCCCCTCAGGAGTGAGACCCCACCTGCAGAGCTGCCTCCAGCCCTGGGGGCCCAGCACAGGAAGAACATGGCTCTGTTGAAGCCAGTCCAGAGGAAGCCACTGAGATGATCAAAGGGATGGAGGAGCTCTGCTGTGAGGGAAGGCTGGGAGAATTGGGATTGTTCAGCCTGAGAAAGGGAAGCTTTAAAGGAGACCTTTTTGCAACCTTCCAGTTCTAGAAGTGAGCTGACAAGAAAGATGGTGAGCGACTATTTACTAGGGCCTGGAGTGACATGGCAAGGGGGAATGGCTGCAAACTGATAGGGGTTCAGATGGGATAGTGTGAAGACATTTTTCCCTGTGAGGGTGGTGATGCTCTGGCACAGGTTGTCCAGAGAAGCTGCCCCATTGTCCAGTGGCTGCCCCACTGGACATCCCTGGAAGCTGTCCCACTGCCCCATCCCTGGAAGTGTTCCAGGCCAGGCTGGGTGGCGCTTGGAGTACTCTGGGATAGTGGAAGGTGTCTCTGCCATGGCAAGGGGGTAGGAGCCACATGGTCTTTAAGGTCCCTTACACCACAAGCTGTTCTTTGATTATATGAACATTTATGTGCTTGTTTACCTTGGAGTAATGCTCTCCTCATTCCCCAGGGCTCTGAAGACACTAGCAAGCCTCTTGGGCTGGTACCAGACTTGAGTGTGCACCTAAGAGCCTTCTGTTGAATGAAGCTTTCTAGATGTATTAACCCCATACTTTGCTTTTTTACTGGTTCCCATGTGTGGCACTGGCATTTCTCAGCCACGTTTCTGCCATGATCCATGGTTATAAATGGAGGACCCTCACTGACCATAGTCCTGGAGGGGGCAACTCTGTCTCAGTTTCCTTAAGCCCCATCTTAAACTTGGCTAGACTTTTGTCCTTCTCTCCTCTAAAAAGCAAACATCTTTACATAGTCTCGTGACCCTCATCTGGGTTTTTTGCTCTGTCCGGTGTGCTGAGCTGTGGTTTTGAGCACTGGTGCACACTAAACCCCAAGCATGAACAATGTAGGCACATATGGCTGTAAACTGATGAAGCTATTTCAAGCTCACATCTATCAAACATCACTTGAGATACGATGGCTCTGTTCCTTCACTGATCTAGTCCTCTTTCAATTTAATTTCATTACTTTGCTTTTTAGCAACTGTAAAATGACGTGCAAACATTACACACTGAAGCATGGTGAGGGGAGAGTGGACCACAACCACATCTTGGTCTTGCTATACTTCTGTCCAATACATAAATAGTCAAGAAGAGCTTTTCTAAGTAAATAACTACCTATATATTTTTAAATAGATGTTTAAACTGACTCCTGGAGTCATCTTGTTATTTCATGCCAACCTGAAATATTTTCACTTTTGGCACCCTTTGGCTCCAGCCCTTATCTCTATTTACTGTATAGGCTCCTCCTTAGATCTTCTTCCAAAATGTTTCACCTTAGCTGTTGCTGTCTGGTGCAGAATCTTCTGCTTTTTAGCACTCTGAGTATACAACATCCCGTGAAATTCCTTCATGTCACTGCAGTACCATCCCTGGGAATTCCAGAGGCTTTGCTAAGCATGACCTCTTCTGCCTCAGTCCAGCTGCCGCAGTCTTAAGCACATTGCTGTCCACATTATGCTAGCATTTCATTCCTGTGGCATGCAGTTTCCAAAACTTTCCCACCACAGTTCATTTTCTGCATTAGGGCTAATAATATTACCTCTTATCTCTTTACCAGATATAAAGTGATATTAAACTGAAGGCCTTTCTAACATAATTCACTGGAAATTAAGTCTGTGCTGTAGAAATTTTGGTAGGGGGTCATTTTTTTGACAGCATAATTCTTGTGATAGATGAGAGTTAAGCTCCTTTCTATACAATAGGTTATATTCCTTGTAAAAGTTTGATGTGAATAAAAAAGGTTTTGGGTTTGTTATTCATGGGGATGCAAGTTTGTGGCATTCCTTCTTTTTTTTTTTTCTTTTTTTGATGGTATTATCTGAAAACAACGTAATAGGATTATTTCTGGTTTGCAGAGAAGGCATTTTTAGTGCTAGCTGATAGTGAGCCAACGTCTCTGAAACCTTAAAGTTGTGGTTAGCAGACAGCCAGTCTAGGAAATTAGGTCACCATTATCTCACTATTCTGTTTTCTTTTTTTTTTTTAATTCTGTAGTATATCCTGTAGTTGACACTGCTGCTGTCTTTCCAGTGACACCCAATATGGATTGGATCCCAAGCTGGCAGTGAGAAGGGACTGAAGGCAGAGTCTGAGGCTTCAGAGGGGTGAAATTGGTGCCAGGTGTGAAGAGCAGTGGGGATGGCTGGCTTATTGCAGAAAGGTCTGGGCACAAACTAGGAGGAGTGTCAGTGTTGGGTCTGGGGGATTACAGAGCTCAGGGCTGGAGCTGCTTCCCTGAGGACTGTGGCTGGGCAGGGAGGCTGGGTGTGATCCTGGTCCTTGGGGAGGCAGCTGTAGCTGCTCCTCCTGCCTGAGTGGGTATTTGCCCCTGCACGCTCAGCTGTCACAGCCTCCACTGCAGCAGAATCATCCCTGTGTGGGTTGGTGGGATGAGGTGGGAGCCAAAGTAACTTGAAAACCCATACCTATTTATATAAATATAAAAAAAAAAATTGATTTTTCTTCTCTTAGAAATGCTATTAGCAGAGTCTGGGAGTAGCTGAAAGCTTTATCCCCATCTGTTACACTATGCATGGCTCTTCTAAGGTGTGACCTTATCAAAGTTGGAATCAAAACACACAGTAAAACTCAAGGCAGGCTTGATCTAGTTGAGATTCCCTTCAGTAGACCATGGCAATGGGAAACAATGGATGTTCATTCTTTCCTTAAGTGTGGTTTTATCAGCAATTAGCGTGTAAAAATACTGCTTCCTGGCTTCAGGATCCTTCTCCCTGCTTTCAAATTTGTATTTGCTCACTTAACCTAAAATAAGGAAGGTTTCTACACCAACTTCAGTGGTGACCGAGCCAGTGAAGTCACAGCAGCCACGTTAGAAGAACAGGTATTTGTTCCTTGTCAGTGGGATTATTTGTTAAGTTCCAGCTGCAGATCTTTTACTGTTGAGTTTTCTTCACAGGCCAGCAGGAGAACAATTTATTGTTGGATTAGTCTTCCAGGCCCAGGGCAAAAAAGCTTTCCGAGAAACCTGACATATCATTATACAGGGCTGGATTTTTTTTTTTTTTTTTTTTTTTTTTTTTTTTTTTTTTTTTTTGATTGCTTTTCAGGTGTGTTTTTCCTGCTTTGGGAGGGCTTTCATGACTCAGTGGGAATATTGTGACTAACTCAGTTCAGGATATGTTACAGGGAGAGCAGAGACTGGAAAGGGGAAAGAGAGATCCAGTGGTCAGACTTTGTACTTGTCTCTAAGGCCCAGGCTCCAGCAGAGGAGCAGATGACTTGAGCAGATGAAAGCAAAACTGGCATCTCCCCCCTTAACCTGAGTCTCTTAGCCTGACTTAGTGCCTAGGGAGAATGTTCAGCCATGCAGGTTTGGGTTTTTGGGAGAGCTGGTTGTTTTTGGGGGAGGCAGTTCCTCACACAAGTTGAAAGGTGGGAACTGTAATTTATATATTGTTGAATTAGCTTGCAGGATTTTAATAAATACTACAGCATCAGCTTTTTTTTTTTTTCTTCTCTCCTCCTTCACCTGTGACAGCTTCAGTTTGCAGACTCTATTCTTCTTGTGGAAATTTTATTGTGTGACCGTTTCCTTGTTTAGTAATACAGTGGCTTGGGAGGAAGCAACTTTATACTTTTGATCTAATTTTAAAGCCTCAGAATAGGTCATTCACTCCTCCAAACAATTTCTGAAGATTTTCAAATAAGGCATAACTTGATTTAGAAGGTGAGGAGTAAAGTGTCAGGGCCAAAACTTTGAAGGAGCTTTTATGTGTAACCTTATTGGGATTTTTAATGGGCTAAATACAGCACTGTAGGCAGAAGCTGTAAGTTGAGAAGCCCTCCATCTCAGCAGATCCTTGGGGATATGCCCTTGGGAGGGTTTCAGACTGCAAGAAAATGTGGAAAAACAAGAAGATTGCTCTGCAGGGATGGACATAATGTAGGGAGAGGTTGGGAAAGATAAATCCTTCTGGCCCCCTTCATTATGAGAGTAAAACGACACTTTTGGCTAGAAGCCAGTGAAACCTGGGAGATCTAGGATGGTGCAGACAGGACTAGCAACAAGTTTTGTCAGGGAATGGATTGGATGAGTGCAGATCTGCCTCAGCTCTGTGGTTTTTGTTCTGAATACAGAGCATTAACCCCTCTGTTCCTGCTGCTTTCCAGAAACAGAAACACGGCCGAACCCCTTGGAGCAGATGGGGAAAAAAACTGCAGTGGATTTTAATTAAACTTGGAGAAACAAGCGGAGGTAGCGGAATGCTGTGACAGGAGGTGTAGGATTGCTGGAGGAGCATGTTGTTGTGATGCTGACCCTATGATACAGAGGTTAACAGCCATCCCATCTTCCCCACGCAATCAAAATTCAGCAGCAGCGTGGAGAGGGAGGGGGCTGCCAGCCAGATTGGCTCCCGCATAAGGAGCATTAAAACAAACAAACAAAAAATGTGGTTTTTTTTAATCAAAAGAAACTGAAAATTATTTTCAGCAAGAAATGCTGCACTCTGGTGTCCCGACAGGTGATTTTGATTTAAAAATTTGACATTTTGGTTGCACCTGTGTTGGCCCACCAAGGTATGGCTGAGATGGTGTTTTCAAGGAGACAGGAAAAATGCCAGTCATCTTGAAAGCCTTAACTCTTAAATTAACTGAAGTGCAGCACATTCCTTATTTCTGTAGAAACACATTTTTCTGTAACTGCTAATTTATCAGGCCTGTGATAGGCACAAAGTTTGACTTTGAAATTAGACTTCAAGGGCTAGTTTTGAAAAAGCTTTTGGGGTTCTTCTCCTCCATGAATGAGGCTTCTCGGCTGGCTCTAAATGAGCTGGTGTGTATGGGCAGGGAGGGCCAGCAGTGCACAGGTTTTGGCTATCAACCCTCCCAGCGCAGGGCAGCCCTGGCACTGCAGCTGTGTCCCAGCACCCAGGAGAGCAAGGGAGCAGCAGATGCTGCTCAGAGGAACCTCCAGGCTGAACATGCTCAAGAGCCTGTGGGCACTTGCACAATCCCATGATCTTCAGGGGATGGTATTTAATTTTTTTTATGGAAGTTGCATGTAAACAAAACAGGGAAGAATTTTGACCTGTAAATAGGATCTATTTGGGAATAAGCCTTTTCCAGAGGTATATAATGATAGTTTTCATTTCTTCAGTTAGAAACAAATGAGGGCCACAATCCTAAAAAGGCTCACGTGGAGGCTTTATTTAAGATACACCAAGTACTGAAATTAGCCTGTAACTTCAGGGCTCTGAAGTTCAGTGTGCTCTTTTTGAGAGCCTCTGACCATGGAGTGTTTCACCTGGAAATTTTTGTGCTAACTGCTGTAAGTCCAGCCATGATATCTTTTTTGTTTCTAGAACCTACAATTTAGTGTCAAGTCCAGCTTTTTACAGCCAGGAGTTAGCAAGGAGCATTACTTTATAATGATACGAGGTAGAGCTGTCAAGTTTATTAAAATGTCCTTTTTCTAACATGGAGGAATTAGCAGTTGTGTTTTAGAATAGGAGGTCAGAATGATGAAAACACCCACGAAGGGTAACTCTGAACAGCCTGATGTCATTGAAGCTTTCGGCAACCAAAACCCCTAGAAAATACTTTACAAGATTTAAGGACACCAGGCATTTAATTTTACATCCCTTGGGATTTTGCACTGGCAATGTCCTAAGGAATGATACCATTGATAAAATTGGGATTTTTTTTCATGAAACTTTTTCATGAAACTCATAATCTTTTGCTGCATAGGAGACAAAATATAGGGAAAGGGTGCTGAGGTGTTGACTGTTGTAGTACCAAGGAATCATGAATGAAATCTGAATTGCCTTGTTTGTGTCTGAAGGCTTCTGAGGGCACTGGGGAAGTGTGAAAGGAGCTGCTGTTTGCAGTCAGGTCATCACACTTAGAACAGCATCTTAGCTCCAGTTCTAATTTTATGCTCTTACTTTGCTTGCTTTCAAATATTATCAGCCTCTACCATTCCCAAGGTGCTGGTTATAAACCACACCAAACCTTTGAATCCTTGAGTCCCTTTTTCTCTATGGCTTTTCCTCCTCTGGGGTATGAAGTACATGAGTGTTATCTGCCCACCTGGAGCAGATCTGAGAGGTGCTGTGGTCTGCAGGAATGAGAACTGGGTTGGAAGGCAGGAGGTGGTGAAATCTACTTCTGGATCGCAGGGCGGACTTAGGCTGCTTCACCTTTCTGTTTTATTTTCCTCCCCAAGGAAGTAAAGGGGTAAGGATGTTTCCCTGACTGCCTCCAGGATGGGTGGTGGGCAGACAGTTATTAAATTCCACCTGAATCCAGGACAGGAATGTCCTTTAGAGGCAATTAATAGTGGCCTGGTACAACCACAGTGATCTTTCCATGTGGTTGCTCTGTGTGCTGTGTGTGTGATCTGTGCTTTCTGCATTCCTGACCGTGTTTACTTGTGGCTCTGGAGAAGGAGATGTCACAAAGGTCAGCCAGCTCTGTGCATTTTCACACAGGCATCTCCAGCCCCTGGGTTTCTTGTGGGGTGCCCAGGTGCTCTGAGGACACTTCCGTGGTTAAACGTGGTCAAAAGCTGTGTGTCCACTGAACACCAAAAAGCCACTTACAGGAATCCTGCCTCTCGTTTTTGGCTTTTCATCTGCAGTTTTACTTTATGAGCACCTTTCCTCCAGTTGGGGGAAAGGCTGGCAAACAAACACACTCTCACCTGCCAGCAAGGACCACACCTTGGCCTTCCTGAGAGTCATAGCAGTCAATAATTTATTGCAGGGAGTACAAATCTGTTTTCCAGTTCTGCTCAGGCAGCAACCAAAGAACTCAAACCAATTGGTGATAATGTCTGTTAGAGTAACCTCTAACCTGAGAGCAGCTGTTCTTATTAAAATCCAACTAGTCTTTTCTTTTTTTGTATTTTTTAAAATTCCTTAAGTAGTACAGAAAACCTGTTGATCCTTCACAGTTTTGCTATAGGAAGAAGTGATTGTTTCTCCCTCCCTTTAGATAAGGACCTGGGCTCGCATGGTGTGTTCCATTCCTGGCAGCAGGGAAAGGAAAGGATAGGACAGAACCCTCATCTTTTGCCTGCTTGTTCTCATGTCCTTGCTGCCACAGGCTGTGTGTTCCTCTTCTTCAGGTTGAGTGGTGTGACCAGGCTGGGCTTCAAAAATCAGATAAAAACCTAGAGCTGTGAAAAACCAAGAGTTCAAAAGCTAAAATTTTTCTGCAAGAGGATTTCTTAATTTTCTCATTTTTATGTAGCTGTTCTGGTTTAGAACCAATACATCTCTCTTGAGCAGTAACTAGCTTTTATAAAAATTACTTAATAAGAATCTTTTAAATTTAAGAAAGTGATTTTTCTCCATTACTTTTCTTAAATTTTTTTTAAGTCCTAGAAAATTTCCAAGCATGTGTTTCTTTAGGATATTTTCTTTTGTATTTTTTTTCCCCTTTCAGTAAACCTGTAGATTTTCTTTTCTGTTTCAGTTCATAGGTCTTTGAGAAGATTGTTTCTTTCAGGGAGGGTGGGGAACTGTATGAGTCAGCCTGCAGGACTTCAGCCCTAGCAATACTTGTGGAGTAAGGAGGAACTCCAGCTTCTGTTAATCCATTCTTTTCCAGCAGCATGCTCTCATGCACACTCATAACCTGGGATTAAACCTGGCCTTGCTCAGTGTCCTGGCTGGAAGCTTGATGGGAAGGAAGGCTTTGCATGATGGATGACCGAGTGCAGCCCTGTGTCCTGGCATTTTCAGGGCAGATCACAACATGCCTGTAACAAGCCCTGAGTTAATTACCTTGGTCACACCGTGGGAGCTCAGGCCTGCCCCCAGAAGAGCAGGGTGTAGGAGAGGGCCTGTGGTTTACTAGGCAGAGAAATGAGCTGATCAGAAAACCTTCAAGCCCCTGTCTTCACTGACTCTGTCAGTGCTTTAGGGAAAGGCAACAGGCAACAAGCTGTGGCTTCTGTGCAAGCATGGACAGGAGTCCATGGGGACAGGTCAGACCAGGAGATCCTAACAATCTCTCCTTGTCCTAATGTGTCCAAATCCTGCCATTCTCTGGACTCCTTAAACCATCCTATCTCCTTCATTAGTGGTGTTTTTCCTTTTGCTGTTACAGGGAGTTAACAGTAGGTTCTGCCTTGCTGTAGGATGCTCTGCGTGAATGCACGTAACCTTGTTGTAAAGCTGTAGTATATGGAAGCTTTCCTAGCTTAGTCTGTCTCTCGCTGACTTTCCCCTCCTGCTGTTTTTCTGTAGTTGTTTCTCTCATGGGAATGGGGGAGAGAAAAGGGTCAGTTTTTACCACTCTAGAGCAGAAGAGTGGATCTTGGGCATTACAAAACAGCATCAATGGAAAGATTTTGACTGTATGTGAAAGACAAGTGCATGTTATCTTTCCTTCTTCCCAGCTTGAGTTTGTATTTTTTTTCCAAGAATCAATAAAGTAATTAAGATAAGTACAGGATTTTCTTCTCTCATAAATTAATCTGTAAAAGGGAGTTTTGTATAAGCAATTCCAGTAACATAAAACACTCTTGACTAAAACTTTCTCAATGCCAGACAAGGCTTATAATATTGCAAGAACATGACTTGAACATCACATGTAAAACATGGAAATGAAGGCACAGGTAAGCCATGTAATTTTAGGATTTTTGAAGGATCAAAATAAGCAAGAAAGTAGAATGGGGGTGGTGGGCCATCTGAGTGTCCCCCCACAAAGCTGGGGAGGCATAGCAATATGGTCCAGCTTTACTTGTCTGCCAAGAATGACTTGCTCTGGAGATGATTAAGGACCATTGTCTTAGTAATAAATGGTTTCAGCTGGAATGGCTGATAAAAGAATTTCCACCTTCTGTGTGGAAGGATCTGTGAAGTTCTGCACTGAATAATGCCATCCACGTGGAGTTCATTTTGAGGAACTTCAGCCTTGCAGAGGTGAGGTATCTAGTCCAAACTAGTAATTTTATCTTGTAGTGTAGGCTTTTCCAGAAACCATCATCTCACAGAACAAGTGGGATGAAGTTATTTGCCCTCTGGAGACGCTTATTTCTTTGGATTGACTTCACAGGGAACCTAGACAGTGCCAGCAGGGACTTGGATAACTAACTAGCTGTTAGATCTGTAAAACTAGGTGGCATAAACTTGCTCTTGCAGCAGTAAATGGTGAAGTGATGGTTTAACTCCCCATGGGGAAGGACCAAGAGAGGTGGGAATGTGTGCCCAAAACCATTTTGGAATTTGAGTATGGTGAGGCCACCTCTCATGTTGGTTACTTGAAATGCAGTGGTTGTTTTGATATATATGCTCATAACAGTAGGGATCTTTGTAGCAGCATCCAGGGGGCTGTCTGCTAGTGGAACGCTTGTGCTCTAGAGTGAGGAATTTGGTTAAATATACACACCACCAGATGATTATGTCTGAGATTAAACTGGGGATAAAAATGACAGACTTTGGTATGTTTGTTCAAATAACAGAGATATAGTGACTGCTGTACAAGCTTGATAGTACTTTTTATTCCTTCTGGTATGACTGTGGTACATGGAATCCTTACCGAGGAGCAAAGTCCTGAGAATATTTACGGAACTCATAAATATGAAACACTTTCACTTTCCTCTGCTTATTTTGCTGATATGACAAACTAAACTAACCAACTCCACTGAAACATTAGCACTGCTTATGCAACACTTCACTCAGGCTTATTGCTCTCTGTCTCCCATTGCCCATCTCCATTCTGATTACTTCTTCTGTGGACTTTATGGAGTTTTGTGTGACTTTTGCAGAATGGAGAAAAGGATCTCAGTCTGGAAAGTACTTCAACTTACATCATGGTTAGAATTATGTCAAGGATCTTCCTTGTTCTTAGGTGGAAGAACACGTCCCTGAGTAGGAGTAGTGCCAGCTTTCATCTCCTTGCGGAAGTGACTGGACCAGCATCACACCCTTGGTTAGAACAGATACTCATCCACAGCTCGACTGAGTCACACTAGCTTTAAGCTTTGAGGCTTCACTGGCTGCCTCTGGACCTGTCCTTGGGCAGCACAGCTGCTTCACAAAGGGCTGGCTTCACTCGAGGAGCCTTTGTGGGTTAAGAGCCAATTTAAGATTTGCAAGGTTGTCACAAGTGATAGTACAGCCTGACAAACAGCATAGTGGATAAAAGGATGCAGTCCCTCTACTGCAGTTCTCTGCCCTAGATGAGGTGCAGAGTCCAATTTTGAAGTTACTAGGTCTGAAGCTTCTCTTGATCACATCTTTATCACATGATCATTCTTTTGAACATTCTTGTAAAAGAGCTGTTCAAAAAATTCAGGGCATATAAGGTTTTGTTTAAATGCATCTGAGGTGTTGCCTCGATCTCCCCCTTTTTCTGTTTATCCAAGAGGGATTTCAGAGGGTGAAGTGTTGTCTTAATGATTGCTTGACTTGTGGGAGAGTATGGAATGCCAAAGGTGTGCCGAGCACCGTAATCCATTAAAAATGTGGCTAGTTTTTTCCCTGTCAATACAGAAAAACTGAAGGTAGCAGGATGTAGGGGATGTGTAAGACCTGCCAGTGCCAAATCTGGGCTTGTGAGTGCTGCTCCTGAGTGTGAATGGTAGAGAACTTGCTTTATATTAGCTCATAATAGTGTCTTGCTTTCTGCTGCCCATAGCTATTGGGTTTTTTTGGGTTTTTTTTTAATATGGAATTTTGTCTGAAAACATGAAAAGTTTGAATAAACACTTGAAATATGAGGCTGGTCTGTTATCTTCAGTGTGTTCCCCACTATCTATGTTGTATCTCCAGATACATAATATTGCAGGCTGACTAGACCTTTCCTCCCCCCATGCCCCCTAATCTATCAAGCCACATCCAGACTGCTACAATTCTGAAGTTTTCTGTTATTGTTCGGTTTGTTATTTTGGGGTTGTTTTTTTCTTTTTTCTTTTCTTTCTTTTTTTTTTTTTTTTTTTTTTTTTTTTTTTTTTTTTTTTTTTTTTTTTTTGAAATATGAACAAGTCCATATATTCAGTAATAAATGCCCTGATACCCAGCCAACACAAGTATAGAGCCCTGGCTACTGGTTATTTACCATTGCTTGTAAACTATTTTTTAGCAAAGTTTCCTCACTAGATCCACAGTTAAGAGAGCAACTGGGTGTTAATCCAGTAAGCAAAAGGGTGCAGAGAAGCTGCTGCAGCCTTTGGCCAGCAAGGAGCAGTCCTGATAGCATCTGTTGTGCGAGGATAAGGACTGGAAATGACAAGGCCAGTTTTGGAGCAATGGTATCTGTGTTTCTCTACCCTTGAGGACGAGGGGGACAAGTGCCTACATGTGTTGGATTTTGTTAGCTGGATCCAGTTGCTGTGTTGAGTTAATGAAGGTCATGCTATTCTGTGGAATGTTGGGAAAGCAGGAGAAGCCGAAACCGAGCTGGCCCATCCCCAGGCAAACTGGTTTTAACCAGGAAAAAGTCAGAGAATGCTAAGAAACTTCTTGTACATCACCTCAGGCGGTTATGTATTCTGTTTCCTAGTTACATTTTTTTTTTCCTGGTATCAATTCCAAAACAAACAAATGGAGAGAGAGAGAGAAGGGAGAAAGAGAAAAGCATTCCTTAAAATAACCCTTTAACATCTTGGGCCAAATTCTCTTTTCCTCGGGCCTGAAGATGCAGCCTGTCTGTGCTGATACTGATAGGGAGCACCCCAGATCTGTGCTGCAATGGTTGTAAAATTAAATACTGATCCCTTTTTCTTCATTCAGAAGTAGTGTCATAGGGCTGTGGCCCATCTAAGGCACTACAGTAAATAACAGCACAGATGAGTAGGCAGTGCAGGTACAGACTTCCTGACAGACCTTTCTTCTGTCTCTTGGGTAAAACAGCACTGGGCAGGAAGGAACCCTGGCACTGTTTAGGATTTGCAGGCACAAGCTTTGATGTTCTAGCAGTAGCTTGGGTATTCAGAAGTAGTTGTTCAGCACTAGTGTTTCCTGTTGGGCTTACTGGGAGAAATGGCACGACCAAAGGGCACTCCCAGAGTGCTGCAGTTCACTGCCCTGCCTTGGGAATGCTGAAACCTCAGGCTCCAGGGCTGACTGCACATTTTCACTTCACTGGGGCATTTGCATTGCATGATTGTCATACTGCAATGCTTGAATAAACCTTCTTTTTTTGTCTGTGGGTGAGCACATCCACTTCCACTCCTACTCTGTGTTATTCTAGTCTTTCAGCTAACTTTTGCCTCCAAAAAGTTAGGGAGTTGATCATGCCCCACTTTGGAACTGACCATTTGATCTGCTTGAGAGCAAAAGAAGAAGACATTTCTCAACTTCCCTGCACCACTGCCCTCTGTGTCATCCTGTTTTGAGCTCCTCTATACAGCTCTTCAAGTGCTATATAAGGTTCTGAAAAGTATCACGTTGCTTGGCTGGGTGCTGGAGGCAGGAGGGCACACAGTCTCTTTGGCGTGCTCCAGCAGCCAGTGGAAACAAGGGTAAGCCAGCTCGTGTATGTCTTAGCTTTGGCAGGGATGATCAGAGCCGTAGCTCAGCAAGAAATCAGCATTCCCTCTGCAAGTGAAAGGTCAGGAATGCAGAAAGCTCACTGCCTTTTTAAGAAGGTTGAAAGTTTTGAAAGTTTGCCCTCTGTTTTTTTTTTTCCAAAAAGAGAACGAATTGGAGGATAGCAGTCCCATTTTTCTGGTGTATGTTTGGCTGAGAATGTGTCATCTAATCTGCTTAAGAAATGGTCGCATGTAATATTTTGAAAAACTGGTAACCTCTGGGTCAAATCCATTCCATTCAGCCCTGCTGCTTGCTTGATGATTGACCAGTGGCCAGTGATGTTTGGTATCTAGCTGACATCCAAGTCCTTTCCTGAATTCTCCTGCCAACAGTTAAAGGTACAGTAGAAACAAAAGCTATCGGCAGATATTTCCTCATTAAAACCTGTGCTGCTGGGCTCAGGGCAGACTGATGAGTTCAGGCTGCTGCAATGTTTTTCAATCAAGGACATCCAAACCCAAGCTAAGAAAAGAGCAGAGCTTCACCAGCAGCAGCACATGTATCTGCATTTATATGTGTGTGTGTGTGTGTGTACCTCTTCTATCAAAAGCACTGGCACAAATGCACTGTTATCAGTCTTGCTGTGAGAGTGGGTGGGAAACTATTCAGAGCAGCTTTTTCCCACTGGAAGCCTTTGGTGTCTAGAAATCAAAGCTCTCTGCAGATGTGTGTGAGTCTTGATGAGATCTAAATTGAGAATTCTAAAATCCAGATGGAATTTGTGATGAAAACAGATGCGTGATCAACACCCTTGCCAGCTTAGAAGGCAGAGGCTGCAGCAGTGCCACGAAGAGCTTGGGCTCCATCAGCCTGAGTAAGTGCTCAAAGTGTCTGGCAGATGCCAAAGGGAGGCAGAGGTTCTTCCTTCCACCTGAATCAAGGTCTGCTTCATCTTCATGACTTTCACAATATCAGCCTTGATATTTTCTGTTCGTGCAATCTCTCTTTAAAGCTGGTGCTTGTCGTGTTGTTTATAGAGGATAAAATGGATTGAATTCTAGATAAGATTTTGTTCCCTGTCTCTTCAGAGGAATGCTACTTTAGCGGATGTTGTTTCTTCTTCTTTCCAAATTACTATTAATTACCTATTTTTCCTTGAATCATCATCCAGATTCTGTGTGCTTTAATCAATATATTCTGTTTGCGATATAAGAAAAAATTACTGTAGTGACACTAAATAATTTCCCTTCTTAGTATGGTACCCAGCCATACTTTTAACATTGGAAATAATGAGTCATGGAATCAACAGCACGTGATGTGGTCTTTGTGAAAGACATCTCAACTGGCATGGGGTCATATTGTAAGGCATCAGCCTTAGAAATTTCTTCCCACTCACTCAAACAATTTCTCTATTGTGCAAACATATGTGAAGTCCTGCCTGCCTTTCTCTTCCTTGCAGCCTGTGTTAAACTTCAGTTGTCACTTGGATTTATGTTCCAAGCTTTTCTTCATCAAATTCATTGAAACCAACAGTAGATAATTTAAAGGCTGTACAGAGATATTTTTTTCTGAAGGGCTCATAAAAGAGGCAGACTGCTACTTCTAGCTTGAGCCAAAATATATGGAGTGAATATTGTTCAAGTTTCTTTGCAAGCAGATGTATCTTGTCCGTGACAGAGAAGGCACTGGCTTTACAAATGCTGGGAGTCATGTAAGTGCTCTATGTCACCCTGAATTAGGATTTGTTTCTGCTTCCATTGACTTAAGCACATGAACATTAATCTCTAACGTTAATCAATTTATTGTCTCTGAACCCCCATAAGATAAAGAATTACAGTCTCTATTTTGCAGATGAACTGAGTTGCAAGGAGATTTAGATTCCTGTTTAAACATGTGTTTAGGCACCTAAGGATGCAACTAGATGCCAAGTAAGATTTATGAAAGTGTCTTAACTGATCTTGAGTGGAAGTTTAGAGAAGTGAAGGGATTTATAAATTCAGTAAGGCACTGAAGTATCTATAAGAGCCTCGTGCTGACTTCCCTGGTCTCACCTGTGTCTGGGAGCAGAGCTAGAGCTGGGTCCTGGAAGAGCCTGAGCCCTGCACTTGAGCACTGCTCACACCGACACACACAGACTTTTGTTCCCAGCCTTGTTATTCCATCACTGCCCACTTGCCACCCCAGGGTAATTTTCAGATGCTTTCTCTCCAGGCACAGCAGAGGGTGCAGCTCCAGGACCATGGAGGTGTAGTGGCTGCAGAGCTGCTTTGTTCTGTTGTGCCTGGGCAGCCAGTGAAGGCCTCTGAATGAACCACCTGTGCTGAAGAATGGGATAGGAGGCTTAGCTCTATCACTCTCCAAAATATTATGTAATTATCATATATCGTATAGTTAAGGACGTGCAGAGGTTTCAAATGTTTGCTTTTTTTATTTTTAATTTAAAAAAAAATTATTTAAACAATGCCCATTTCAGAAAGACTTCCTTCGCTCCTGATGCAGAAGACTGACTTGAGACTTGTTTGCATCCTTACAGCCTGCTGGGAATGAGCTTGTTGTGGAAACCACTAGGTGGAAATGACAAATAATAAATTTGTTGAAAAAGGCAGCTTGTAAGCAGGAACCAGAATGAAATTTGAGTCAAGTTAGATGAAAACGTTGGGGGAGAAAATGTTTCAGCAACACTAAAATGGCTTTTGATGTTTGAAAGTAGAAAACATTTCCATGTTTGTTTCAAAAATATGTATTTCAGCTCAAAAAGGCCAGCACTAGAAAGGGGGTGGTGACAAAACTTGAGAAAGGTTTTATTTTCTTTTTGCCCAAACAAATTTCTTGAGTCAACTCAAATGATTTTCATAGCAAATGAAACATTTCTGTTTGTTTGACCCATATGATTATTTCTTTGTGTTGTAGCACTGTGAAAACCCTGTTTTCCCTATGTCTCCTACCAGAACTGCAAGTTGGAGACTGGAATATTCCACCTCCATGTGTGCGGGGTGCAGCTGCCTGAAATAAATCTTTAAGTTTTAAACATCTCATGCTCTGCCTCATGGTAGATGCTTTATTCTTACCCTGGAGTGAGAATCCCCTGTTGATGCTATCTTTAAGGAAGCTGCTGATCCCAAAGCCCCAGGCCAGAAACCTGGCAACAGAGTAGTAACAAGGCATTGTCATACGAGCAAGTCACTTTGTGCAAAGAGTCTTTAGCATATATGCACGAATAAAAGTGGTTGTGAATGTTCCAGAACTTTAAAAGAAGTCAGTGAACTCACCGTGCACATGCAAGCAGATAAATCATGGCATGTGATATAGAAAATTATATGTCCCTTCTGGGACTACTCACACTGCCTTCCTGAACCCCTCAGATCAGATTTGGCACAGGGGTAGTTGAATCTAACACGGCTGTGACTGTAGCCTTCACAACTAGAATTGTGCAGGTACATACACTTGATGGGAATGTGGCAAGGGAAAATTGAAGGTAAAGTCTACTAGACAGCCAATAAATTTCCTTTATATCTTTATCTTTTCCTTGCTTGGCAATTATTTCAGCAGGTGCTGAACTACTTTCTGCCTGCTGTAAATGAGGGGGACTCAAACGACCTACTGTAAATTCTTGATATTTCCTGTACTTACGAGAAGACATTATCATCTGAAGAACTTGTATATTTAGTGTGGATTTAGGTGATTTTTAAATAATGCCTTTTTTTTTTTTTTTTAAGCCCAAGATTGGTCATAACTAGTGTTAGGTTGCTTAGTACTCTATAACTGAGATGTGTTCATATTGTCACCAAATAGGTAACAATCTATTTTTAAAATGGTAGGGTGGAGTTGCTGCTCAGGTCGTTCCACATTATTTGTTGTAATTCAGTAGCCAGTTAATGACAGCATATCACTATTAGGTTATAGCCCTCCTAGGTTATGGTTTTTAGAACCGTAAAGCAAGAGTTGCAGGGTTTCGGGGGTTGATTACAGAGAGGTTTATTGTTATTTCTTACACTTAAATCTGCTAGGTAGGTTAAAACATCCAAGTAGGAGATGTGGAATAGCAATGATGTGCAGTTAAACACTGAAAAATGCCTACCTCTTCTACAGAGTAGGGCTATTAAAGTATTGCTTATTGTACATTAGTATTCTGTGTTCGTTACCTGCAGAGCTACTACAGGCAGTAGAGTGAGCAGGCTGTACCATTTGTGACTTCATGCTACAGCATTCTCGCTTGCCTGCACAGTTGACCCGATCCTGTATGTCATCAGGGAGGAGATGTTTAACTTGTGACACTGCTAATCCTTTCCTGAAGGCTTTTCGTTCTTCCTGCACATTGTCCTTTCGTTGCTTTTGTGAGCTGGAACATGCTTGCTCAGCCCAGTGATGAATTCATGTAATTACCTATGGATGTACCGAGGTCCTGTTGACTTTAACATTAAAGATCAGTGATTGCCTAAGTATTGCACTGAATCAGGACCCCCAGGCATTTTCACATGCACAGGCTAACTTGGGAATTGGTGCACCTTATTGTAGTCCTCCACTGCTGGGAAGGGAGAGCAGGCTGGGGACAGCCAGGAGCACAGCAGCCAACAGGGTGCTCATCTCGCCCAGGAAATCCCCAGTCCGCACAAGTGGGATGCATGGAAACAAATTGTGACGTTAGACAACGTTCAGAGTGTGTATTTGGTTAATGCAGTTCTAGAGAGTTGGGCTGCGTGCAGCTGGGAGTTCACAAAGGCACGTGTCCCTGCAAGGAAGCTGCAGGGTACTGCTGTGTGTGTAGTGTGTACCTCTGCAGGACCCCCCTTTGCGGGAGCTCTGGGGGACAGAGCCCTTCCTGGCTCAGCCAGGTTCTCATGCAAGGGTAGGGGTGATTTGTAGGTGCTCTTGGTAAATGTGCTTGTCTCCATGTTTGTATTTTGCTGATAGAAATGCAGCTAGTGAATGCATTGAGATAGTGCCGTGTTTTACAGGGAACGTTTCAGTACTGTCAAGCCCAAAGAGTCTGGGTTGAGCTTGGTATGTGGAGGCATCAAGCCTTTTCAGAGAAGATGATTGTCCTCAGGTGGACTGACTGACATTCCTGGGAATCACAGTTATAAAAAACCTTGAGTCTCCAGTTCATGTATTGTTCCAGCCCAGTAGACACATTATATATTCCCTGCAGGGGCTCATTTGATCCTTTCTGGTACAGTTTGCACTCACAGAGTGCTCGCCCCTTAACAAGAGGGGAGATGTTGCTGTTAGAGCAGTTCCAGCCTAGGCCTCTGCTGAAGCTCTGTGGCATTGTTTTCCCAAGCTGGTGATGGAGGAGTGGACCTTTCCTTTCTCCATCCCTTCAGAAGCCATCCGTGCTGCTTCCTCAGTGCTTTGATATTCTGCCAGCTGAGGGAGGGAAGAGCCATTTATAAATATTTCTGGTAATACAGTAAGTACTCTCACATGTTTTGCTCACTCATTTTCCGTATCCAGAAATCTATCCGACCAGAATCAGTTCACTCTCTTTTATTAGCAGAAATAGATCCACAACAATTAAAATTGATTTAAAAAAAAAAAGAAAAAGAGAAGCAGCAGCAAGCACATCATATTGACTGTGTGTGTATTCACACTGCCTTCCAATCCATGGATAATTACCCCTCAGAGATTGTGTACTATGTACAGTATGATGATGGAATTATGCACTTTAAAGAGCTTCAGTGAGCCTCTTAGGATGCCAATTTCTTTCCCCTTTTCTTCTTTTTTTCCCCTTCTTTTCATTGCAGTGAGTAATGATTTTCAAATGCACATGACCTGTCCTCAAAACCAAAGTAAGTCATGTCAGTGATGTTTTGTCTCTGGGTCTGACTTTCCTTGAACTGACGCAGTAGAGGTGTACCCATGAGATGAAGTTGCATGGTCAGGGAATCTTTTGGGATTGCTGATCCTCATTAGTGAGGGGAAAGGCAAGTGGAACTTAGAAGTGCTCATTCTGTTTGGCAGCAGGCACCCAAATTGCACTTCCTGGAAGAAAAGAGGGCTTGAACGAGGCTGTGGGTACAAATCCATAGGAAAGCAGGATTTGTTATTTTGGTTGATTGTGGGTCATCTGACCTGAACACTAAGAACCAGGGGTAGTGGTTTCTCTGAACTGGTCAGAGCCAGTTCAACTGTTTTGATTTGCAGTTTCACACACACTCACAAAGTTAAAATATTGTCTATACATTTCAGCCTAACTTGTTTTTGGCAAAGTGATAAGCAAGTAAAAAACAGGGCCTCATCGTAGGAAGTGTCAAGCCATCTTAATTTTAGGCAGAAATACCAGCTCCTCCTAGAGGAAAAGAGCCAGTCCGTAAATAGCTCCCAACAGATCCTTTACCCAAGCAGACAAAAGGGTGTGACGTGCAGGAATTGCTGCTAATGCCAGATTTCATCTTTCCACTGGTAATGTGTCACCTGGGTTTGAGTTTGTCTAAGGTGTGACTTGGTGTTCGGGCAGGAGTGTTCATTGATACTCAGTGAACAGCTCCCCAGATCCTTTGCAGCTCTTGGGAGAACATCTCCAAAGGAGTTGAAAGGGGAGGTAACTATTGAACCACAGCCATGGGGACTGAGGTTGCAGGGCTACTGGTCTCTGTGTTCTGTGACTGCAGCTCTATTTACAGATTTTTATCTTTTGTTGACATCTTTAATAAATGTTTGGTAACAGCAAGTGGTGCTGCATCCTGTTCCACCAGCCTGGACCAGCGGGCTCTTGTGTTAAAGGGAGAGTTCCCAAGCACAACTTATTGCCCAAAAAGAGTCTTTTTAACTGGGATTAGAGCAGCTGTGATGTCCTCACAGCTGCCCCACTCCTGTTCAAGGATGAATGAAGGGGAGCTTAGGAGTGCTCTCAGGAGTAGGCTGGTGTGTACAAGCCAGCCCTCTCCTGCCATCCCTCCACCCTCAGGGCTCTGTGTCCCAGGAGGTGCAGTGTCCTTGCTGTCCCCCTGTAACCCTTGCTTCTTGCAGAAGCCAGAACTCCTTCCACCATCCACCAGAGCCTGTATGTGTGGCTCTGTGGGCTGGTTGGACACGTGGCTCCCATGGAGCAGCTGAGTTTATGGGACACGTTTGGGAAAGGCCTGAGGAAGTATCAGGTGTTTCAGTGTACGCAGCTGTATGTCTCTAACTTCCTGATTCCCCTGGGTAACGGTGAGTGGTGCTCAAAGGCACTGACGGCACCTTTCCATGTGCTTGGTGATGGCCTGAGCTCCTCAGCAGCCTGAGCTGTTCCACCTCAGCCTCCAGCCCTGCAGTCCCTGCTCTGTCTGGGCACTGCAGTCCATGGGGCATCTGCTCAGGGCTCCTGGGTGCTCTGGTGAAAATGGGGGGGGGGCTTTTTGTGCTTCAGTGGGCAATAGGAGAAAATGTTCCTGTTCGTGTCCTATTGTTTTAATCTAACTTGGGGAGTCATTCCTTACTTATTAAAGATGTAAATTTTAGGTGCCTAATTACGTGTTTTACTTGCCAACTCTCTCCATCCCCTTTCTTCCATGATCCCACTACCCTCTTCCCTTCTCATTCCCTTCAACGTGTGTAGATGATGAATAGCAAATCTTCTTTATAGAGTTCTTCAGGAATCTTTAGTGTAGGGTTTTGCTTTTGTTTGCTTTTCTGGTGACTTGGAGATGGCATGGTGAGAAAAGAAACATGTGAGCTAAACCTGTTGGTTTGAACATTGTGTCAGAAAATATCCATAAATTGCAAGTTACTACACAGATGTATAGATTTAATGAGACTGTGTAATGCCATTTATTTATGCTAAAGAATCTGACACATACGGTACTGAAAAAAGTTAATACTCTAAGAGTTATTTTATATTTTTCCATTGCCATCTGTCACTGCCTACATAATAATGATACAGGTGAAAGCCTAGCACTGCTTTAAAAAAAAATCAGAATGAATAGTCATTTAAATGTCTTGCTGCTTTAATAGCTGGTGTGTTTTAAGTTGTGGGAAGGAGGCAGCAGAGATACCCTCCCCCTGTTTTTAGTATATTAAAATTTGAGTTTAAACAGATTTGGATTCTTGAAGTGACTTACAAAAACAGAAAATGACTATAAACTCTACTGTCCTTTACATGTGGAAAAGTTAAGGGACTAAGCCAGATGCTGCCATCCTTGTAACATACCATAAGTGGTTCTTGGAGCAGCCCTTTCATGTGCATCTTGAGATGTGGGTGAATTTTTATGCTCTAAGTTCTGCCTTAATGGGCTGAACTCAGTACTGCTGGGATCTCTGAACTGTGAGCAGGTATTTCCAGATCCCTAAATCCTCATCCTCACCTTCCATCTCAAATAATTAAAAAATAAACCATGTAAGGACATAGAATATTTTTTTTCTTTAGCTGCCTCAGGTAAAAATACATGTTTCAAGGCAGCACCACGCTGACAGAAGTCAGCATTTACATAGACACTGGCTTTTAAGAGGTCTCCTTGAACATTGTGTAGTCATACTGTGGCTAGGCAGAGCTGCTTTCCCTTTGGAGTCGCGCAGGACTCCAGCGCAGCGGTGGCTGTGAGGTGCACGGGGAGAAATCCCTGTGCTCAGGCGTTTGCAGAGATCCAGGGCTGCACATGGACCTGGGGACCTGCCCATTGCTTTGCAGCAGCCACCTGCCTCCCAGGGTGCAGACAAGGCTTGGGCTCAAACAAAAACAGGTTTTGTTGTTCGTCTGCTTTTTACAATATAGTGACAAAGACAGAAAATATTTTTGTGGCAGGTGCTTATCCTATAATTTTCCATGGGTTGATGAGTTGGGGAGGTGCCTTATTTAGAGGAGGAGGACATGGCTAGGTCAGGTTGCATTAAGATGATTTAGAGTTTATATAATGAGAAATAAATAAAACTTTTCCTGAAAGCTGTGAATGATGATGTATAACTTGGTAATGAAAGCCTTTCACTGATTTAAGATAATGTCTTTAGCGGTAAAAATGCCAGAAAATGAAGCAAGGTCCTGACCCAGAGAAGTGATTCCACTGGCTTCAAACAATTTCTTCAGGTGTATTTTCAAATATAGTGTAGATTCCTAATGGAAAATTCCTTATAAATGAAATAATCATTACTGTTACAATTATGACCCTTTGTGTATGCTGGAAAGCATTTTAGGAAGTCCTGCACTTTTTAAGCAGAGACAACCATGAGTGAGCCAATAGGGTTTTGGTCTCTTCAAATGGATGTTATCAATCACTTTATTTTTGTTTATAAGGGATGATCCATATATAGCTGTAGTATGTCAGCATTTTCCATTACAAACTTCTACTTTTTGTACCATATAGAGCGCTCAGCAGCCTTTAGGGGTGAATGTTGTGTCACCCCTCAACAAGTGTTTCTTCTGCTCCCCCATTAGAATCTGAACTGGGCTTAAAAAAGTGTTCATGGCTTCATGTTTTGAGAGACAGCGTGGTTCACTACAGGGACTGAGCCTTTATTTTTCCTTCTCTCTCTGCTTTTCTGTGTGCATCAGAAATAGCTCTACTGAAGTAAAGAAGAGCTGTGGTAGGAGAGGAGACTGACAGTATTTAACGTACATGGTGCAGACAGTAAGAGACGCTTTCGGTCGGCAAGGGAAAGGCAGTGGGAGACCACCCACAGCACCAAACCTGCCTCCTGCACTGCACAGCCCCTGTGACATGGAACTGCACAATGGAGGGGGCCCTGGAGAGCACCTGCTGGGCACCGCTGCCCCCAGCATCACCTGCCCCTCGGAAACAAGTGGGAAATCATTCACACAAAGTCCCAATGGCTGCAGCATGCAGGAGGAGAGCAGGGGAGCACAAGGGCTGGGCAGGTCTGTGTAAAGACAGAGTTTGCCAGATGACATTGCTCCAAAAAGCCATGTCTTGTACAACAGCAAAAGGAGAGAAAAAAGAAACATCCTGCTGCCTCTCACCCCATCAAAAAAGAAAAAATAAGGGGGAAAAAAAAAAAAGGCAGAACAATACATTGGATATAAAGATACATCCAACAATTGCTCCTAGTTTGACATTAGGGAAAAATCTGAGTCCCAGACTATCATCTGAGTTAGCTTGAGCATCTGTAGAGGGGGCAGCAGCTAGGAGCATGGTCCTGCTGTGTTCACTCACCTTGCATAGGGATCAGGTTCTGGCCCTGCAGAAGGGATGGGGGAATGGGAAAGGCAAACTCTTCCTTGCATCTATGGGGAATTGGCAGAAACCTTGTGTTATGTTAAGCACAATATTTGTTGCACTATATTGCTTTGTAAGTACAGGCACAAAGGGAGGGGGAGGCTGGGTCATCAGGAGTACTTTTCCTACCCTGGGATATGAATACACGACTCCGGCTTGTGTAAGTGCCGCTTGCGTAGATGCATTTGTGGGTGAAATTTGGCCTGAGGTCTTTCTGGAGAGGAATCTTGCGACACTGAGCAATCATATATATTCAATTAGGATTTCATACTCTTGCCAGATGGAGGTATGCAGCATGGGTGACTTGTGGTGAGCAAACAGTCATGCCTGAAGGCTGGGCATCTGGGGAAGATTCTGGGCTAGGTACTGCCATGTTTACTTATGCCAGGGAACTCCTTACTCAGTGTCCCAGCCTTTGGACTTCAGCAGGAATCTCACTGAATTTGACCTTGTGGGAGACTGGAAGGATTGCTGGCTCAAAACATTTCTGGCATGTGTGTTACTGAAACCATCAAAATTGGGCCCTGTGATAAAAAAGATATCTCAGCTCTTAATGCTGCTCTTGCCGGGATGCCGTTTGCTTAAATCAGAGCCCTTCCATCTTTAACTGTGGTCTTTTCAGCTTCATATTTGCATAAGCTTGTATGGCCATTTGAGCTTAAAAGTTGTTTCATGCATTTTAATGCTGTAGTCTTCATTCCTTGTGTCTGGCCATGGAGACCTGCGTTGGGAGAAGCCACCTGGTGATTTAGAACCATTGCTGCTGAAAGTGTGTGGTGACATCGGGGTGCTGCTCCACGTGAGCCAAAGCTGGTTGTTGTGTTGGCACAGTGCGCCTGGTCAGGAGCCTGATGCAGCTGAAAAGGGTTGATTTTTCTCAGGAAGACTGGTTTTCAACCAGATTGGTGTAGCACCCAGTTCCATGATCACTGGTGCCAGTATAAAAGATGGAAGGGGTGGGGACTGAGGGAGGATGGCAACCACAGTTTGTGTCAGCTAAAACCTGACTGAAGCTTGGCTTAGCCATGCAACAGCATCCTAATTTAAGCTAAACTTGGGTGTAACAGACCTGTTAGTCTACACTTACTGCACATACCACCTCCAGAAGACAAGAAATAAGTCTTCTGTTGCATTTAGTGAGAGTTTAAATTGACTTCAGAGGTAGCAGGCTTAAACTGAGATTCTTCAATGTGAAAACTAAAAATTTCTAAGGATCCCTAAATAAGCCGATCAGTTCTCACTGAATTTCTGGCGCATTAAGCACCTCCTTGTGGGCTTGAAGAATCCCGTTTGTGGCATGCAGAAAAGGACTCGGCACAAAGTTTCTGAAACATTCCTTTCTCTTTTTTATTAGTTGTGAACTATTTGGTTTGATTGAACTGTTGTGAATGAACAGAACCCTGCAGAGGTCACTCATGACAAGATGGTATCACCATCTACCGTCGCCCTGGTTCGGTGGCCAAAAGCTAAATCTTTAGAGCTCTCAATAAAGAAATTTGATATCCAGCATTGGGAATGTCCGTGATCTTACATTTTGGTACTTGAGTCAAGAAAAGAGTTGGGTAATTTCCCTCTTTTGCAGGTGACATTCACCCTCATTTGTTCCATCCAGATTCAGCTTTACTTCTCTCTAAACCTCCAGAAAGCTTCAATCTACTGTGAAAGCAAAACTGGCTCCTTTGAAATACACATTTCTGACTCTTGACTGAAACGTCTTCCGTTCCAGTGTTGGAAGGACAGCACTGCCCACAGGTGCCATTGAAGAAATGTCGTCCTTTCTCCTGAGCAGCAGATGTGCTGCTGGTGCCTTGAGCAGATCTCACTGTGCTTATTCCTCAGCATCACAGCTTTGGAGTGATACCTGTTCCTCAGGTACCTGCTCATTTCTCAGGAACTAAATAGTATTTGCTAAAGCTATTTGTTTTTTAATGTCAACCTGTTAACTAAGTACTTTGTGGCTATGAGGTGACAACAGAGCTGATTCTGTGCCCTGTTCTGCCGCTGCTTGGCTGGCATTCTCACCCCTTGTGTGTGTGCCTTTTTAAAAAGGGGAGACTTGCTGGTGCTCCCTTGTTTACACATTTAATAGCTCACAATTAAGCTGAAATAAACTTGAAAAGAGTCGTTAACTAAGGCCCAAATTCTATCAGCAACAAGAAACTCAAAGATTAAGTTTTCTTTCACTCAAGACTATTTTGTACTATTTCAGGAGGAAAGTGTGTTTGAACATGCATTAAAGTCTCACTACACTTCTGGAGTGATGTAAACACCCTCTTTAAGGACCCTTTTTGCTACCAGAGTGCTCTTAGATTGAACAAGAGCCAGGGATCATTGTTTCCAACTTCTGGCATTCCCTACCTTGAACTTTCAAAATCCATCAAGATAGAAGGGTTCTCCCCCTTCTTCCTTTAATTTTCATCTTACAAAACACTCATCGGTTTGCCATGCCGGTTCTTAAAATTAATTGTATTACACTTACCCTTGCTGAGTGCCTTTGATAGTGTAGAAACAGGGAGTTTAATAGTATAGGGACACACCAACTCCAAGCCTTGTGATGTGTAAGAATTGGGTTCAAAACCTGTTAGAAAGTGGGTCATTTTCTGTTTGTCTGTAGCTGCCAATTAGCAATGTCATTAATCCGCTGCCTAGGAGAAGTGCACGATTAAAATAGACAGTGTCACTGACCACTGACAGGACAATGTGCACAAGGCTGTGCTGTAGCTGCCTGTCATTGTGCTGCTGTAGGTAGAGGGAAGTAACAATTTCATAATTTCTTTGCATCTGGGTGTAAAGACAGACACATCATCTGGGCTTTGAATGCTGCTTTTTGTTGTGTTCTGGACAGGGAAGCTGGAGCAGACCCTGGGATTGCTGGTGCCCCACCTGGCACCCACTCTCTGGCCCCTTTGGATAGGGAACACATTGTGTCTGTGGATGTCCTTCGCTGTGTTCGCCCACGGAGCCATCCAAGGCTCCTCGGGGGCGGCAGGTTTGAATTTTGCCTCCTCAAGGATGAATATCTGAAGCTGGGCCAAAGCTTTGTTTCCTGCTGGTGAGAGAAAGGGCGATGGGGGAAGAGGTGTGGGAGGCCTTGAGGGGTCTGGCTTGACTTGCTGCTGCTCCAGGGGCAGCAGGAAGGGGCTGGTGGTGCATGGCTGCTGCCAGGAAAGGCCAACCTCCAGCTGGAGACCACAAACCCTCAGTGACAGCGGCCAGCCTGGCTTTCCAAGGCCACAGATAAAATAAGCATTGACCTAGGACAGCAGACAGTGGAGGAGACAGAATTCCTGCTGCCTTCTCCCTGGTGTGTTGGACAGGAGGAATTTTGTTTCTTAGTGGGAATTGCGCTCTTGTTGCTTGCTTAAGAAGATGTCCAGTGCTTTAATTTAAGCTCCACCTGAGGATCAAATCTCTCAGCAAGACGGAAGGGGTTTTTTTTTCCTCCATCTCACTTTTGTGGGAAGAACATTCCATGACAGAGGATGAAATACCAGGAATGTTTTTTTTAGGTGAATCTTCCAACTTCTGTTTTGTAGCCACAATAATTTGTGGGTGAAGGAAATATTTTTATACTGAAAATTTCCCAGGAAACTGTTTAACAGGGAATTGGAGTTTAATTGGCACTTATGAGACATTAACAATAATTGTATTCAATTTGGCCACTCAGGAAAAAGTGTGATTCAGGATCAGCTGATTTATGTGCTGAACAAAAAGGGAAAAAAACAACCAACCAAACAACCCAAAAAATAAATTAAAAAGAAAGCAACTTGAATGTGTGGACTGGCAAATACCTGCCATTAGCTTTGTATTCCCAGGTAGAAGCTTTGTTGTGCTTGTCATATGTTTTTCCCCACAAGGTGTTTTGCTGGACTGGAAAAAATAGAAGGAACGTGTATTAGCTGGAGGGAAATGGTTTGACTTCAAATTCATGCTTTTGCAGTGAGCTGGATTACAGTTTTATCCCTGCTGTCTCTTTTGCTGTCATTTTTTTTTTTTTAGGAATGTCCCAAAAACTTTAAAAAACCCCAACAAAATCCATTTACTTGTTTATGCTTTTATCAAGCATGTGAACAAGAAAAGCAAGGGAACACAGGGTGAAATTTGATGTGGGGCCTTGTCTATGATGCAGGATAGCCATCAACATCCCTTGAACATTCATTTTTCCTTTGCAGCAGAGTTCATTGTGCACCCTCAGTGCTGTAGGTGAAAACAAAGACAATGCCACTACTAAATGATTGCAGCTTCTGAGGCTGGCTGAGAACAGAGAAAACAAACTATATGCAATTTAAGTGCCTGTTTGTTTGCAAGCTGCCACACAGCCTAATACATCCCCTCCTTGGAGACCTGGTCCCAGCTGGAGGAAACTTTTCTGCAGCTACCAAAGGGTTTCTGAAAATGGCAGTGGCAGTGCTCCGTGTGCATGAGGGTGAGGGAAGGAGGAAGAGCAAGCAGCCTGCACTGCTCATGGAATAGCTGGGATGTTTTGAAGGATGTAGCTTGAATTCTTTGGGCTTTGTGAGCTCGGTGTGCGTGGGGAGGCTGTGCTTCAACAAACGGCTCGCGCCGCTTGGTTGTGCTGCTTATCCTGTTGCATGAAAGCATCATTCAGCAGAAAGAAGTGCTAGGGGAAGGAAGATAAAGTAAGTGGTCTTCCCATTTGTAAGCTCTGCCAGCCTTGTTCTCATGTGTGCTGAGCAGGCAGAGCTCCGCAGCTGTGAATGGGAAGTCGTGGTGCTCAGCACTAATTGCATTCCAGAGTTTATTACTCCAAATCAGAGAAACAGACAAAAATTTATGTATGTAAGAAGACACATAAGATCCAAGACTTTCTCTTGTGAGTACATGCACAGTTATTATGTGGTTTTTGGATATTTTGTGCAGGACTGTGCCAGGACAGTGTGCAGGCTCGTGGCAGCAACCTGGGGTTTTAGATGAGGAGCCCTGGGCACTATTTCTGGCTCTGCTGTAGCTACTTGTGTGGCCGAGTGTATTAAATCCTGCTCCTAAAGCCAGCGAACCGTTTCTTTGGGCTTCATTCTCAGACTTGCTGAATGCCCCGAAAGGCTGCTATTATTAGAGGGAACTGCCATTCCTTCGCTCTGAAAGGTGGCTGTCCATAAATCACCAGTGTGTGCTTTCCATGGGGAGGTGGGTCTGGGACCTCAGCTCTCTCCCTGACAGCCCACGGAGCTGCCAGAGCTCCTGCTCTTCCTCCTTTCTGCTCAGCCCCTCCACAAGGGTAGATCCTCCCGGTCAGAAGGCTGCTGGCTGTGCCACTTGGGCTTGGCACCAGGGCAGGATGGCTTCCCATGGCTTCTCTTGCTGCCCTGCTGGGGCCAGTCCTCTCCTGCTGCCCCATGCAAACTGCCTCCTCTTGACCTGTTTCTACGCCAGGGCACTGCCTGGGGCCACATCCTAGCTGACCTCTCAGTTTGGGCTGTTGTTTACTCTTTTAACAACAAATGCATCTCTGTGGCAACAAAAATTTCAATTCCCTTCTGTAAGTGATGCACTCAAATGTTTTGTAGTTACAGACCATTTGGATGGTGGTGCCTGTGCTGATACTGGTCTGTTGTGATCTGATGCAGCAGTGTCCTTGCTCTGGATGGGCTTTGCCATAATAGTACTTTCTTTTCATTTCTTAGCTCCCATTAGTGCTTTGATGAGTAGTGGAAGACGTTTCAACAGTTTTATGATTACAAAGAAACATCTTACCATTGCTTGGTCTCTGGTTCCTTTACTCTGTTCATTATACTTTCCCTGGTAGTAACATCAGTGATTTAGAATTGCAGTGTCAACATCAGTCTCTGAACCCTGTGTTTTCTGGGAGGGGAAGAAGGGAAGATGAAGGAGGAACTCTAAATAGTAGAATTTTTTCTTCTGACATTTCCAGGCCAGCTGTTTGAAACTGTGATGCCTCAGAGTTTACTTAAAATTCTGTCATTGGGTTCGTGGATGGGGACCCCTTGGCAATTGCCAAGGAGTACATGTGGCCAGTTTGGTGATGCCGGGCAGGCCCAGGGCGCAGATTTGTGCTCCAGGTCCGCTGCAGTCTTTGGCACTCGTGCCAATGGCCTTAGTACAGAGGTCAAAGACTGCTTAGATATGAAGGCTGAATCACCTCCTTGTTAAACCCCTCAGCAGGATCAAGGCTTAGGGAAGCAGACACGTGGGCTTGCCTTCTGGCTGACACTGTGGATGGAGGCTCTGACTCTGGGACGGGCCTTTCAGCAGGTTTGACCAACTGTTGAGGCCTTAAAATGGGGGCATTTGGTGATTAAAACACCCCTGCACTGACACCCCTTTGTGACAATCCCAGTACATTTGTTTCCTTTAAAGACTTGCTGATCCCACAAGATCTCAATGGTTAGAGGAGGTTTATCCTGTCACCTGAGGATCTCAGAAATCAGCAGTGAGCCTGCCAGTCTTGCCAGGCAGATGTGAAAGTTCTTCAACTGCACGTATTTCGCTTGCAAATATAAATAATCCAGCAGTGTAGGCTTCGCTGCAGCCCTGTTTGCCTTGGCAGTGTCCCATTGGCGTGAATCAGAAGGTGGGAGCAAAAAAGCACTGGAGGCTCATCCTGAGACTGGTCTCCCCTCCATCAGGGAACCTGTCTGTGCAGGCAGGGTGATTGGGAGATTACTGGCACAGCCCACAAGCCTGGCTTCACTAGATCTTTGCGTTTGGAGCAGTCCTGCTTTGTTTCCTTGTGCTGTGCCTTTGGGAACCTTGCCTCTTGGGGCACTGGGCAGGAGAGGCCTGGAAAGAGCAGCTCTGGCTTTGGCCTTTGCTCCTGTAGCTTTGGCTCCTTGAGAAGAAGGCAACTCTCATGGTTCAAGTTGAGAAGCAGGAGGTTGGTTCTTAATCCTGCTGCATCTCTGCAACTTTTGGCAGGTGTCTGGGTCACACTGTACCCGAGTTCTTAAGATTTAAAATAGAGATAGAAATTAGGAATTGGAAAAAAAAAACCAAAACAAACCAAAAGCTTAAAGAAATAGGCAGTTTTAACTTGTGATGCCATCATCACCATGAGACTCATGATGGTTTGAGCTTCAAGGCTGTGATTTAATATTGATAACAGTAAAAAGTTTATCATGGTATTAGTAGTTGGGAGTGCGGAAAATACATGGGCTTAACTTCTTTTTTTTTTTTTTTCTTAATTTCAGCAAATTCAGTAAAGCTAGAAATGCAAAGTGATGAGGAATTTGACAGGAAGCCCCTGATTCATGAAGATATTATCAGAGCTCACGATGGAGGAAGCAGCCTGGAAGATCCCTTCATTGGGAGTAACGAGATGGTGGATAACAGAAAAATGCAGGAGCTATCAAGCGAGGGAGGAATCCGGCTTCCGAATGGTAAACTGAAATGTGACGTCTGTGGCATGGTTTGCATTGGGCCCAATGTGCTAATGGTACATAAAAGGAGCCACACTGGTAAGCAGCTGAAAGAAAATCTGTGGCGATGTTGATGTTACCTGACAACTCTTATCTCTTCTCTTTTCATTCTTGGGGTAGCAGGAGGCTGGGGGGGGGGGGGGGAAATGGGCTTCACTGGTTTTGTTTTTCTTCCTGCTTTCCAAACTCTGGTGCTGCTCTCTTGCTGGCAAGCACGGTGCTTCCTTTTCTTTGATTTCCAGCCTTTTGTACCTAAAAACAGTGCAGAAGTCTGGAAATTGCTTTTCTTACCGTTCTTGACTAGAGCAAGGTGGTGGGAGTCATTCTCTGGCATGGCGTCGGGTGGGTCGTGTTGTTCGTGTCTGTGCAGTGCAAAGCTTTTGAGCCTTTAAGAGGAGTCTTAGATGTTCTTCCATTGGAGGTGCTCACAGGTGGACAAGACCAGCAGCTTCCTGGGAATCTCACACTTCTTTTGGAAGTGGCTGGGCCTGGGGCGAGCAAACCCTGGAGGGGACACTCATTACCCAGTGATCCTGATGCCAGGGTGGGCTTGCTGCTCACTGTGTGCCAGCTTCCTCCGGGAGACCTCAGCTGAACTCTGCCCTGGCTCCCTCACACTGTCTCAGTACCATTCTGGAGGAAAGTTTCAGTGCTTGGTCCCAGCACTTGTATTTTTATTATTTTTAAATTATTATTTTAAAATTATGTTTTTTCCCAGCACTTGTATTTTTATTATTTTTAAACAACAGGCTTGTCGGTTTGAGAATTTAAGAGGCAAAGCAAACTTCTGCAGTATGCTGATTGGGCGGATCTTTGTGGTTTGAAAAATGAGGCCCTGAGCTTAAACTGGGGTATTTCAGGGGACTTATGGCTAATGTGGAAAAATGGTGTGCCCAGGAAGCTGGTACTCACTCCCCTGTGCTGCCCACTCCTCAGGTGGGAGCAATAGTCACCTCCAACAGAAGTACAGATGGTGCCAGAAGATGATGTTCTGTAGTCTTGCAGCAGTCTACCTTTGATTCAAAAAAGCGCTTAAGCTTGTGCTTAACTTTTATGAGATTTAAGCACATGTAAGTCACCTGAAGGGCTTCAAGATACGCTTAAGTTTGGATGCACACTTAAATCTTATTAAGGTTAAGCACAGGTTTTTGTGGTGGAGCCTCAGCAGGTGTTTGTTGTTTGTAGTTTTTGGATAGTTTGTTTTTTATTTTTGCTATTATTTAATGGGGTGAGAGACTCACACTGGCTGAGATCTGTGAAAATATAAAAAGAAAGGTGGAGTTTTAGAGTAGAGTAAGAAAGACTGTGTAATCCCTTTGTAAACTTGGTAGTTTGTAGTCCAGTAGTGTGCTCTTGATGAGTAAGAAATCAATAGAATTTCTGTACAGAGGAATAATAAATATATATTACATAGTTAATCTCCTGTATATGAGTTGTATTGATAAAAACTTGACCTAAGTGTGTAATGCAAAGCATGGCAGTACCGTTTATGATGTACTCATGATTTTAGACAGGAATTACGAGAGGGGAAAAGCATTAGCTGGAGAATCAAAACCTTGATTAACAATTTGACGTGCTGTTACTAGAAGAGGGAAAGAGAAACAAGAATGTACCAGACTGAGTCTCCAGCTTTCAACCTCCCAAAAAGTTTTCACTGGTGCTTGCATGTATCTGAGCATATGTATTGTAGGTGCATCAGAGTCCATGTATTTGAACTCGAGCAGCTAAACTAGCTGTGCTAAATTTAGATTTAGGTACTTAATTAAATGGTCTGCATTTCTGAGATACTAAATAGCTGGTGCATCTTTTAAATACAGGCAAGCTGCCTTTTTCATGTTAAAAGAAAGATGTGTAAATTTAAAGTGAAAGAAACAAAATCTCCTCTGTGCGCGGGCAAGACGGCCGTCTGCGGGTGCATGGGCAGCAATTGCATAACTGGTAGCTTTTTCCTTCGGGCTACTGCTGGTTCCTCAGAGAGCTCTGACTCTTTTCCCATCAGAGCAGAGGAGCTGGGATGTGCTGTTCTATACAGATGATTTCAAGCATATAGAAATGGCATTTCTTTTAATGCGCAGCTCGGTGCTCTGTTCTCGGTAAACCAGTTGGCAAATTTTGCAGAGAATTTTTTTTCCCTCCACTTTGTTTGTTTGTTTTTTAATACATGCTGCTACTTTGCTGTCCACAACAGAAGGAGAAGTTTGCTTGGATTTCCACATCCTGGATTTTGAGATATATTTTTAACATACTGCTGGTATCTATCTTGTAAAGTGCAGTATTTTAAAATATATTGCCACTTCCTCAGCAGCCGGGCGTGATGGGCTGGCCCCAGCTCTGGAATGAGCCCTGACCTGTGGGTAGTCTGGTTTTGCAGCCCAAGGGAGAATGGTGGAGAGAAGGGAGGTTGTCCCTAGTGAGTGGAAACAGATGACATTCTTTATCAGCTAATCCAACCGGCATGTACGTCCCTACCTCTCAGAGCCAATTTAAGTATGTTTTGGGAGCTGAATCCTGCTTTACTCTCCTCTTTAACTGCACACAACCAGATCTGGCCAGTTGTTTGCATTGGCAAAAACTGAAGTGCTTTTCCCTTCCCCGAAAACCTGTCAGCATTTTATGTAAAATCACCCAAAATGCTGTGGTCCATAGCAGAAGCTGTAATTTGTGTGTGTGCTGGGATGAGTGCAGCTTTCTTTGCACAGGGGATCGAGTCTTGGCAAGAAGCTGTGCTGTGGGCTCTGGCTGTGCTATGCACAGAGAGGGGCATTTCTTCAGCCATTATTCCTTTGTTCCTGAAGAGCAGTTGTCTTCCCTGCCAGATTATGGTAGTTCAGTCAAACAGATACAGGCATGGGGAAAATAATCTGTGTCATGGATGAGGCCAGAGTAGGTGAGCTCAGTGTCCTATCTCTGATCCTGGTGTGCAGTCACCCCTTCCTGTGATAGACCAAGCTGGGGATTGCCCATTCATCCCTCAGATCGTGGTCCAAGTGATGCTCTGGTCTGCGGCCCCTCCATCACCGGGCCTGTGGCACTGCTGATTGTGCCAAACACAGCATTTCTCTGAAAAACTGATAATTGAGGTGAAGTGGTTTTGTACTCTGCCTGGGCACCAGGAGAAGGCCTTTCTATTTATTTGTCATTGCTGACAGAAAATAAATAAAATGCTTGGTGTGGGAATTAAGTGTGATGCAATCCCTGCATTAGTGAGCAGGGTAACCCCCTCCCTCATGTGCCACATCCTTGTGTCAGAGAAATAGCAGGAGCTGGATTTATTTCCCTCTTTTCCTATACTGTGTTCTTTTGGTCCAAATTTCATACTCCCCAGCATATTCCTCAAGTTGCAGGATCTCTATCAGTTTTTTGTTACTGCCTGAGATTACTTTGTCATATTGCCATTGGATACTCCAGAGATTTGTTCTTAGGGATGGAGAGGGAAGAGGGGGAAGGAGAAGAAGCAAATCATCTAGGTTTTCTGAGATCATGAGAAGGAACCTCCGTGATTTCTCACCTCTTTATGTTTTCTGCTGTGGGTCCGAACTGAAATTTCCTTGCTCCTTGTTTCTGGTAAAGCAGGACCCATATTCTGCTATAGGCTGTGCTGATACTTCTGTGCTCTGCAAGGTCCACATGTTGTTCTCCCTTTTGCTGTCAATTGTGACCCTTTTTAATTTTTTTTTCTCTGCTATAACATCCAGTCCCTTATCCAGTTCACTTCTAGATTTTGAAATTGTCCTAGGTTGACTGAACCAGGACAGAAATGTTTTTTATTTCTAAGGGAAGGCTGGTATCATAGAATCGTGGAATGATTTGGGTGGGAAGGGACCTTAAAGCTCATCCCATTCCACCCCCTGCCATGGGTAGGGACACCTTACACAAGCCCAGGTTGCTCCAAGCCCCATCCAGCCTGGCCTTGGACACCTCTGGAGCCTGGGCTTCCACAGCTTCTCGTCCTCATTGTTTTATGAAGCACAGAGGTTAAATGCTTTCTCTGTGTGGATGCAGCAAAGCACAGGCTGGGCAGAGGCAGTGGGGATGTCAGCCTTGCCCCACTCTTACTTTGGGCTGCTGGTATGTTGCTTTTAGGCTTTTTTTGGGGTGTTAGCTACAGGACAGTCTCAGATCTTTGCTTGGACTCCACAAACAGTCTGATACCTTACGTCAGTGAAATGAGTTGTGTGCCCATGAGGGGATGTTCAGCCTCTGCTTTAGCACCCTTAGCATTACAATTGAACTTATGAACCCTGGAACTCTGAATGCAATTTAACTTTTTTTTTCCCATGCAGAGTTCAAGTTTTTAGGACAGAAGTAATAAATGAGGAAAAACCCAGTTGTGTTGTTCCATATAAAAAGCTTGTGTGCCTAAGCAGCTAACCAGGAGCAAATTTAAACAAATGGTCATATAAACACGTTTTGATGAACTCCACTGGACTGCCTCTCTCATTTTGCTGGCAGAAAGGGTTTTTTTGGTTTAATTTCTAATTTGTAACCTACTGCAGCCTTCCTGCCTTTTGCAATGTTAATAAATTTGGCACTGAATCAAAAAATTTAAGGCTAAATTTCTTAAAGTCCAGTTTTCTACTTAGGTTCTGAAGTCTAACTTTCTGAAAAGTCATCTCTTTTCCAACTTAAGCATAAGGAAGGGAAGCTGAGATTTTTGAAATTGCTCTGGGCAGAAGGATGTGTTTCACTTACAGTTCTCAATAACTAAATTCTTCTGATAGTTTTGCCAAGTTCACTTATAAGATTTCTCTGTCTTAAGGATGCAGTCATAAATTTTGCAGAGGACAATTGGAAATCACCCAGGATTTCCCAGGAATTTTTCACAAGAGATTTGTCATTGCTGTTTTATAATAAACTGCCCTATCGGGAAGCAGGTTTTTTCCAAAAAAAAAAAAAACCCTACTAAAATCACTGATTTCGTGTGATGTGCAGGCTGTTGAATGAATCAGAACAGTAAGGAGGTAATTATGGTCCCTGGAATAACAAACAGAGAAATAGAGCAAAGTCTGCTGCTTTGTGTCTCACTTGGGTAAATGCAGGTTGGAGCTGACTGCTGTCACTGTGTTGGGAGCACTGCTGATAATTCTCTTGTGTTCTGGGACAGAGCAGAATCGCAGCATCTGCAGCATCTGATGGATTGGGAGAAATGTTCCATTTTAACAAAATTAATATTAACAAAAAGTCTATTGTGGAAGGATGAAAATCGGTATTGTTAGTAAGAGCAAATACTTTCTGATGGCAGCATGGGCACAGTAATTTTGTATTAAGAGGCTGGAAAGGAAAAAATCCCGTTTGAGAAGTACTTAAGCTGTACTTTGCATATCAAAAGTATCTGTCACACAAAAAAGGTTGAGTTCCCAGATACACATTTAACCAGGAAAGATGCTGAAGCCCCTCTGGACCTGGTTTTTATGTAGCAGGACTGCTGCTGTAGGAATACCCTGTGTTAATGAGAACCAGTGCATTAATTTGTGAGTCACTCCCCATTTGATTTCAAAAGGACAAATGTTACCAGCCAAGGGCTAGGAAAATCCAAATCTCCTTGGTTGCCAGGTCTGTGGGCTCCATATCCTCAGACAAATTTCTGTTTTAATACAGAAAATATCTCAGCTTTGCAGCAAAAAGATCAGTGTTTTGCGCTGGTTTGAGATTCAAAGAAGGTTAACTCATACTGAAACTTCTGCACGGCACTTCCGTGCCAAGGCGGGAAAAGAGTGCTGTTGTGCAGGGAAGCTTCCAATTAAGCAGAAAAGGGAGTTGGTTTGCTTTTTGAAACAACATTTGACATCTGTGAAGTCTATTAGTAGGAAGTTCATCGGTTCATTCGCCTGGTTTCAGGTTGTATCAGCCAGCCAGCACTCGTAGCTCGTGCAGGGAAGTCTCCATCCAGCTGTCATGTCTGAAAGATACTGTGAAAGAAAGGCCCATGTCTAGTTTGTCCTGTCTTCAGGGGGCCACTTCATCATTTGTCTCAGGATTTGTTTACATGAGAGCAAGTTAACCTGTGCACTTCAGATATTCGTGTAACTCAAGAGCAGTAATATTTCATTACTATTTATTCATTATTAGTTTTCCTGGAGGAGACACAGCATGTTAAACAGTGAACTGTGAGATTTCACCAGTATTTTACTGTAATTTCAAGGTAAATATTGAAATAATACCTTTTAATTAATATTTTGTTTTACTGTACAATGATAAAACTCTATGGATGTATTTATTTATTAATTTAATTATTCCCTGGCACAAGCCCCTCTTACAAAGCCTTTAGGAAAGATAATACTTGGCTGCTCTGGCTTATCTTGCTTTGTCCATTCCTGAAGTAACTTAGGTAATTAAATTCCCTCTGCTGGAGAGCAAGGGGTTTTAGACATTCCTGGTTTTGTCTGGCTTTAGACTCTAAATCTGGAGTTGAAAAGAAACATCTTTTTTGTTTGGTTGGCTCTCCCTCCCCCTCTTGCCACTCTGAAAGTCACTGAGTTGGAGGCATTTCTGCACTGGTTTAGCTCAATAATAGAGAAGAGCTTTAACACTTAAAGTAGACGAAACATTTTTTGTAGTTACGTTGCAGTCACATAGTTTCCAGTGCTGAAAAGCACAAAGCTTGCTTCTGCAAAGTCGCCTTTCAGCAGAGTTCTTTTTTTATTAAATCAGTGTAAGTACATAGAGTCAAGCAGAAAATACTTAGCTGTAAGTGATGAGGAAGCACGCCGTGCTTATAATTGTCATTACTCTCATGGAGTCGTGTGTGCTACCTTTAATGGGTCCATAGTTCTGGGTATGTCTGTGTTAGCATCACCTCCCAAAAACACTCTGAGCACAGTCAGGGGTCATCATGTAGAGAAAAGCTTTGTTTAAAGACGTTTTGTGAGTGGATGTTTAGTTTGAAGGATGATTGATTTCAGCTTATGGATGAAACCTCTGAGTTTTCACAGAAAAGTGAGGGAGGTGAATAAGGATGTCAAAGTTGTTATGTTGTTACTGGTAAGTAATAATTCTGGAGAACAGTTCACAAAACTACCAGGAAAAGGCAGCAGGAGAAATAATTGGAACGCAGTCTTTTTAAGGCATTGAAGTGATAAAAAAGGCTTGTTTGCTAGTATCTGGGGTGGGCATCAGACAGCACAGTTCTTGGAAAACCAACAGAGAATCTTCTTGCTATGCAGTCGTTACTTCTCTGTGCACCCTTCTATTGGATAATGGCCTCTCAGATTAGCTGTGCTAAATGTAAAAGCTGCTAATCAATAGCACGAAGGTGTGACCAAAATTGCATCCCTCAAGCCTGCGGCTTAAACAAGGAGCTGGAATCGAGTGATTGGACAAAAGTGTAACAAACACATCAAAGCAGCTATTTACCCAGAATGAAGCCAGTAGGAGAAATGAATTCAGGCTGCCTTTAAATAGATCCAAAGGTTATTTAAGGTAAAGTGTGCTATTGGAGCGGATCTGTCTGTTGCAAGAGAGGAGCAGACTACGGGTGATTTTGTGGTGAGTGTTTTCATGTCGTCTTTGCCATCAAACTGTGGTGCAGTGGCTATTTGAATTCCTGACTGAAAGCTTTCAGCATCTCTAGAGCAGCCAGTTTTTGGAGGAGTAATACCTGCTCATATGTGGCCTCCAAAATGTCAGAGATAAGTGGGTGATGTACTGGGTAAAACGCAGTAACTGCATAATTTTAAATACAGCAGGAGTAAAAGGAAAGACTTTAGACTTGGTAAGAAACGTGCTACCTTCTTTCATGTTGTCATCCTGAAACTGAAGCTATCATTCCAGAATACTCAGAAATGTGTCAAAGGAAAGGGTTTTGCCTGTTTTCTCAGACAGTGAAAGCAAAACAGAAAAGAAAAAAAAAAGAAAACCCATGTATTTTTCTACTGCAGTCTCTTTACAGATCTCTGTTATGGACATTTTGAAATGATAGAAAAGAAGATAATGGCTAATCAGATCATTTAAGTACAGTGTGGGAGTTTGAAAGGGAAACCACAAACTCTTTATCAATTCTAATGAGCTCGTGTTCAGTGTGTTGGAAGAAGAGCTTTATGCTGTGATTTTTTTTATTATTATTACTCCATAATGTTCTCGGTGAGACTGTAGGAACCTTAGCAGCTCCTTGAGTACCTCTGCGGCGGCCTCAGATGTGATTTCCATCTCCCACATGTGAAATAAAGTTGCAGAGTATGGCATATACTGGCACACCTTGTGCTGCCCTCCTGGCAGCATCGTGGTCCTGGCAGTGATTTGAACCACTAACACAAGAATTGCTTGTGGAAATCTGTAAGAGCTCTCTCCCTGCCTCTCTTTGCATTTCAATCTCCAGATGTGTTTTGGACTTCACCCTAGACAGACACATGAACTACTTTGATACAAAGGTAGCATTCATTCTGTCCAGCGAGGGAGTAATTGTTTTAAAGCAATTGTAAAAGGCTTTGAAGAGATGTGAGGGATCACAGAATGTGTTTGTTTTTCACAAGGTCTGTGCTTCAGGCCACTGAATTCAAACTCAGAAGGTCCCAGCAGGATTTGGTCAAGATTCTATAATAGGTGATACACTAAAAAATGTGGATGAGGTTGCTTATATCTGAAATCTGATGATCAAGACCTTGTTGAGCTGGGGCCCTGCTTAGTGTAGACATTGGGTAATGCTTTAAATTGGAAGAGGGTAGATTTAAATCAGGTATATATGGAAGAAATTCTTCCCTATGAGGGAAGTGAGGCCCTGGCACAGGTTGCCCAGAGAAGCTGTGTTTGTCCCATCCCTGAAAGTGTTCAAGGCCAGGTTGGATGGGATTTGGAGCAATCCGGGATAGTGGAAGGTGTCCCTGGCCATGGGAGGGGGTCGAGCTGGATGGGCTTTAAGGTCCCTTCCAACCCAAACTGTTCTGGAATTCTATCATCTAAAGTCCAGCTGCACTAAGGCACTTGGATAAGTGGGTAGCACAGGTGTGTGCTTGTGTTCAATTGATCTGCTCAGCAGGCCATAAGCAGGTGATTAGAGCTGACTGCCTGACTGCTGGAACTGTCTGACAGTCCTCAACAATGTTGATATAGAGTATGGTTTTGATAATGTTCCAGAAGGCCTGTGTGAATTCATCAGGGGTTTTCCTCTAAATAATTTTTTTTAAGAAAAGGTGGGGTTTTTTAATGGACCCAATCCCCACTGGCTAAGGCAAATATGAAGGCTTAACATAAAAATAAGCTTTGGATGTGTGTGAGAGTGTGTGTGAACGCATGGGATGAAGTGATAGGGTAAGGTCTAGGGTTTTTGTTAGTTTTTCATCAAATCAGTCTTTTTAATTTGTTTTATGTAGAGTGCAAATTTGCTTGCTTTACAGTTTAATGGTATAAGACTTTTCTCAACTTTCAGTACTGCCCAGAGCTTGGAACCCTGATCCTCACTCGCATCCATGCCCTCCATGTCACTCTAGCAATGCAAAGCAGCCTTTTGAAAAGGGCTGTCAGTTATCAGTTAAAGTATAACGCAAGCGAAAGGTTTGGTTTGAACCAAAGACCTTAACACCTTTGCTAAGGTCCAGTTGTTATGATCAGTTCTGAATACTCATATGGATTGGACCTATATTAAAAATAAGTGCAAAACCATAGAAGTAAATACTGCAAAACCACAGCTATGAATCTAAATTTTCAGCAGAGCTCATCTTTTATGAAGGATAGAAGCTCTGAGGTGAAGAACTTTCAAGAAAACCAGGAAGCATTGCTCACCTCAAGGAAAGAGCCTCAAGTCACTATTGGAGGCTTTGCCCATTGTGCAAAAGAAACGGCCTCTGCCTTTAGAAGTGCCGTGCGATGGTGGTGGTGGGGACTGTACCCATGTGCAATGGCACTGGTACAGAGTGGGAAAGTGGCCTCTGTGCATCCTCCGATGTGTGTTGACAGCTCTCTCCCTTCCCCTTCCCTTCCAGGTGAACGCCCCTTCCACTGTAACCAATGTGGAGCTTCTTTTACCCAGAAGGGGAACCTGCTGAGGCACATCAAGTTGCACTCTGGGGAGAAACCGTTCAAATGTCCCTTCTGTAGCTACGCCTGCCGGCGGAGGGACGCCCTCACAGGACACCTCAGGACACACTCTGGTGAGCCCACCTTGGCTTCTCCTCACACCTCTTCCTTCCTTTATCACTACCGTCCCAGTGCAGCAGGTAGTGAAAATAAAGTGTAGCTCTGGGTCTGTACCATCCTCTTCAGAGAGTGCAGCTCTCAACTTTGGGAAAGCCTTGATGTGAATCAGAAAAGTTGTGGTTCAGCCACACCTCTCCTTTTGTGTAACTGAGCTCCTCTGCTGATGCTATCACATTTCCCTCTCAGTGTCTCCTTGGGTGTATCCCGGCTTCGCTGGCAGATTGTTTTGACATTCTGGGCCCCAAAGTGGCTGTGAAATTCCAGAGATCACAAAGAATAACTGTGGGCTCTTGGAAGTCAGCTTTGCAGTTCATACCCATTTCTTCATCTAATAAATGCCATATGCTGGTTGAGTTCAAACTTGTTCATCTCTCAAAGCCCTCTAAATTGCATTTTTGATTCAGTTAGATCTTGCTGTAAAGTCCTAGCTCATGGCAGCCGCGGCACTCACCCTCAAGCTGAAGGTGCTCAAGAGAGACTGGGTTTCTCTTTCCTTGTTAAGTCATAGGATCGTGTCTGTATCAAGTCTACATGCTATAGTTCCTTGAGAAGTTGTTCAGAAATACCTGTCTCATAGCTGCATGCTGGTAGTCGTGTTGGAGCCCAGCAGTCGGGATCAGCTGTGGTTTTCGTCCCTGTCCCTGCACCAGGGGCTGCATTCTGCCCATCCACTCATCTGTGCAGGACTCCTGAGTAAGATCTTAACTTGCTGTATTTGTATCTCCTGAATGTTCAACTTGTGTGTTTGGGCCATTTATAAGAGGCTGTGTGTTTAATTGTTGAATGAGCAGAGATAATTGGACTGGTTGCAAGTGGCAGCATTACAGATAAACTTCTTTGAGGTGTTAGCAAATGTGTGACTACTGAAATACAGTGGTGGAAGTGCAACTGCAGGCAGAAATCCTTCATGAGTTTCCTGACTCTTTACATGTATTTCTTCTTCAGAGTCAGCCTCACCTCAGTAGGTGTTTCTGTTTTAGGAGCATTGAGTTGGTCTTAGGATACAGAGTTGCTTTGGCATTTCCAATAGGAAAGGGTAAGCTAGTAAGCTTCTTCAAGTAGATTTGGGAGCATGCAGGATGCTGTATCGATGGAAAATGCTGACAGAAAGCTTTCAACTTCCAGGGGAGTACAAGAGTTGGGACTAGGCTTTGAGAGAATTGCTTAAGCTAGATTTGATCTGAAAGTCAGTAGGGAAAATGTCTGTGGAACTGTGACATTTTCACACATCTGACAATAACTGTAGTTTCAACTGGAAATTTAAAAAGAAAACAGAACACAATGCAAATGTTCACAATTAAAACAAAAAGGGAGTTGTGACAAAAGCATATCCCATATTACCACACACAAATGTTGCAGTTGAAGACCTCACAATATTAATATACATTTTGTTACCTAGATACTGTCATTGACAGAGATTGTTCTTCCTGTGGGAAGAACACGTGGCTGATGGTTCTGTGTTTTGTGTGAGGATGAAATGTAAAGGTGTGGGATTTTCAGAAGGCACCTAAGCTGCTTGGCACGAGTTCCCCTGGAGCTCCTTCCCTAACTGACTTAGCCATGCTCAGTTTGTCATTTTAGGCTTTGTTTTCAGTGGAGAAAGTGTCACCCCTCTAAGCACTCAGATACAGCAGCTCTCAGCACAGGGCCAGCAGGAACAGACAAGTGCTCTCACAATACTCTCCAAGGCAGTTCTTAGAATTCTTAGCATTCACAGGTGAAGAGTTAAAACCTGGATTACTACCCTAAAACCTGGTATCCCCCTGCACAAGGGTGAAATGCCACTCTGGCCATGGGCATGGAAGTTAAGGTGTCTGTCCCTGCCATGTAAGCAAGCTGGGCTGGCTTATGCACACCTGGATCATGGAGAAGATGGGTAGATGTCCCCAAGGGACTTTAAACAGTTTGATATCAGTGTGCTCTACAAGCATTCTGCGCTTTCATAAAGGACACATCAAAGTCTGTATGTAGGCCTGGAAGGTGGAGCAGATCCAGCAGCTGTAGTGAAGGTCTTTTTCAACCCAGATGATTCTGTGATTCTGCCAATGTTTACATCTTCTGCTATTTCTGACAAGAAAAGAGGATATCTGATAAAATATAGAAAGAAGAGGTTGAAAACTGTTTTGAAATATGAGACTTCAAGCCAGTTTCAATCTGGTACACTTAGTATCTACATTGAGGTGAGTCTGAATATATTTTTGTAAGAGGAAAGCTCTTTAGATCAGATCATTAGCTGATGGAGATTGGAATACATCCTCTGAGTAAGGAAAGTACTTCTGTTTTGCACCAGCTGAGAATCTGGTGCACAATTTCATAAATGCAACACCAATTCCCTTTTTTGTTAATGTATGTATATTCTTTTCCTACTTAAATAAGAGTTCTGTTAATTAAAAAAAAAAAAAAAAAAACCCAAGCAAAACCCCTTGATCTTTTCTCCTTCCCAAGAAGGTTTAAAATACTATGGAAGGCAAATTATGCAATAAAGGCATTGAAGAATTCTGTCTTATCTCTTTTTTTCTCAGTTAGTTTTAGTTTGACTTGTGGATTTCAGAGCACTTTGCTTGTGCCACCACTTAGTCAGTGACATCTTCTCACTGCTGCTTTTTAGTCAGTTCTTCCTGTGCTTAGTGAAGTTTTCACACAGTACAACAGGAAAGGTAAAAAAATAAGGAAATGTAGATACAAATAGAAACTATCTATTTGTATCTACATGAACTATGAAGCATCTCTGAGATATCTGAAGTAGCCAATACTTACTAGTAACTTAAAAATAATTACTTTTTTTTTTCCTCTGGATTGATGTTTGTTCATGCTTTTTAATGTTATTTCCTGTTAGTTTGAAAATGTTTCTAAGCATCACAATCTACATTTTGCCTCCTCTTCTTGTGCAGAATCGTATCTTACTGTGTAAGTGTTCCCAGGTGAAGTGGTTAACAAAATACTGCTTTGTATCTGTAATGCTGCTACTGCTGTTCAGCCCTAAATAATTAAGGACTTATCTTGCAGTGATTTACTCCTGCAGTTATTTACCTTTTACGGACAGACAGAGTTCTGATGAACTTTGTCTGTATTTTCCTCCCACATGCAGCTGCTTTGGTTTCAGGAATATAATGATGCCTTGAGGACATCGGTAGGATAATGCCTGGGGAGAAATTCATGCGCAGAATTACACTAAGAGTGGGCATGTACCTCAAGGTACTTACAGGACTTTCAGGTGTTGTTTTCAGAATTAACTCCATAGTTACACAACCCGGCTAATGTAAGAGAAGTGCCAGAGGGGGCTTCCAGGATGGGAATGTAAGGCTGTGGAGTGCTGGGGCAGAAGTTGGTAGCCCCTTCCTACAGGATGCACTGGATAAATCAGCAGGGATTGGCTTCACCTTGCCTGGCTTTTGCTGTGTTAAAGGGAAAAACATCCAGGCAAAGCCAGTCTGCTGATGGCATTCATAGAGTACCTGCTATCTCAGCCTGAGACATGCCTGTCTTCTCCATCCCCTCTGGAATTGCACATCAAAACAATGGCAAAGACAAACTGTATGAGAAAAGTTCTGCTGTGGGCAGTTAATGAGCAAGTTGTTTTAAGAAGTTTTAAGGAAGGCAGCTGAATCTGACAGTCAATCTGGTGGTTAAAGCCATCCAGATGTTGACCTCCCTACTTTGAAAGGTATGACAGCCTGATGCTGTTTTACCCCAAAAAGCCAGGCATCCTCAGATGGGCACATAAACTTAGCAGTTAGGTTTTGGCATGGATTTCTCTTGTGTCTAAAATGGAGCTGAGTCAGCCCTCCCCTCATAATGCTATTATAAACATAAATGCTCTGACAGTGCTTGAAAAAGTCAAGGCTGCAGTGATGAGCATTGTGGAAGAGCCCAAAGCAAACACAGGCACCTGAGTTTTCAGAGCAGGACTTGGGCAGTAAGTGAGAAATGAGGAATGGGCTCACTTGCTAAGGAGAAAACAAAACTCAGAATCGGTTTTGACTAAGTGAGAATTATCCATCCATTGCACTAAGGATGGTCCTGTGTACCAATTGTATAGTGCTTAAAAGGCTATCTCATCATGTTTGTCCACATAGACTGTCCACATGGACATTAATTCTGGAATTGCCTGATTTTTCTTTTTACTTGGCAGCTTCAGTCATGTTCATTACTGTGGGAGTATGTAAATGTTTTTCATATATGAAAGCAGTTTTACTGTCTGTTTTTTCCTAAAAAAATGGGTAGTCAAATTATTTTTTTTTTCACAGAAGATTGTCCTCACAATACATTTTAAAATTTGCTTTGAAGCTACTACTTTCCTGTTCAGAAGGTGTCCCTCCAAACAATTTTTTTGCTTTTAAGAAATATTTTTCTTCCCCATCTTCCTCCTGCATTGCTGCGGCATGTTGTTTGTTTCTGCCCAGCTCTCCAATAGCACTGACCTAGTGGTACCCCTTTATTTGCAAAAGAAAAGTAGAAAGCCTTTGTTTTGAAAAGGAGGGCTTAGGCAAAAACTCCCAAAAGCATAATCTTAGCAAACCATGTACAGTGTGCAAGATGAAAGGCACGTATAATTAAACAGGAAAATGCCCCGTTCACAGCAACTCCTTCCATATTTGTTGGTTAGCAAGTCCATCTTTGTCAGGTCTTCTTGTCCATGAGGACTTTCCTTTCAGCCCTGCCTGGGTGGCAGTGAGCCATCCCAGGTGTGCCCACCATGGAGTTGGATGGCAGACCTGCAGAAGAGTGCAATCTGTGTGTGCAGCTGTGCTGGGAGGTAGAAGGAACCTGGTCCCCAATCCTGATGACATGCCTGCCTCAATACATGTTTGGGAGAGCCCCACTTCTGAGCAGCTCATTTTGGCTGAAAAATTGGATGAACAAGTGCTGGAATACACAGTGCTGTCCATGAGTTCCCCCCTGTGAAAAGACAGTGAGAATTACCGAAACAGTAGCAAGGATGGTTATTAAGAATAATGAAGTCAATGTTTTAAACTGCTCTTTTTCATCTTGAGGGAACTTTTGCCACTATTAACATCTCCACTCTTAAAAGGCCCAGTATCTACTCTGTGACCATGTTTTTGAGGATGGGAATGTCATAATTAGATGAATCTTGTGATCTGAAGTTCTCATTACACTCTGAACTGGACTGACTCAAACACTTTGTGAATGGAGAATAAAATTCAAAGCAGACACACAGGATACTCTCTGAAAAATCAAACATGTATGTGAAGAGGCAAGGGGATATTCTGCATACAAATGCCATTTCTCCAAATAGGTTAGCAAACAGCATCTTCCCTCAGTTGTGATGAGCTGGTGGGTATTTATGCTGTTGATCTGATACTTGGAGCTCTATTTAATCAGGCAGAGCTGCTCTTCCTCTCAGGTTTTCTTATGCTGTTTCAGTTAAACTCAGTGGAATTACCCTCGTCACAAAATCATTTTGGGTTTTTCTTATCAGGCTGCGGGTTCCAAACCGCTGTGAGCCTGTGTGCAATCCTGCAGCAGCTCTGCTTCTCATTACTGCTTCCAGCACCTAGAGGCCTTCACTCCATGCTGGAGAGAGTCTAAAATCTCTGATATTCTGCTTTGCTTTTATTTGTGTGTGCATTTTTAGAGGTAAGCTCAAAATGTGTATGGGATAGGAGTTTGCTATGCCAGGGCTTTATGCCCTGGGGATCCTTGTATAAAATTGAATCCTCTGTGGAGCCCTCTTGTATCCCATGCTTTGCTAGAGCCCCACCTGGACCTGATCCTTGGAGTTGGAGGGGTCTTCATCTCCAGAGCAACTACTGTGATAAATACTGGTATTGACTCTATGGAACGATTATCTTTTATGCTCAGGATTATCTCAGTATAGAAGCTTGGTCTTTTCTACAGAGCACTGAGAAATCACGAATCAAAGAAATCTTTGATTTAAAGATGCTGTAGGATCTTGATCATTCCAGGAGGAGTACATTTGGTCTTTGTTTTCAGGGCAACTTGTGAAAAGATATGGTTCAATCCAAAGCCAGGAGTGTTCACTTTTATGTTTTCGTCTTGAAATTCCATGAAGATTCCCTCTTATCTGCTGTAGTTTTAGAATCAGTCTTTAACTCTTGAATGCAGGAAATCTGCTTCTAACAGACAAAACAGAGAAACAGGAGGAGTGGTCCTGGCAAACAAAGGTAGATGGGCTGTGTAGCAACCTCATGAATCCCTCTCTCTCTTAGGACTAGGTATCAGCTTTTCTTTTCCTCCACTCCTGTCTGGAGTGTGTGATTGAGCAGCAGGAGCAGATGCCCTGCAGCTCCCTGTATCTTGTGGGTGCCCAGGTGCAAGCAGATGAGGTGGTTTAGGCAGGAGCATCACAGTGTAAGATTCACATGGGGTTCTCTCTCATTAATTGTGACCGGTTCATTCCTGATGAAATACCCACGCAAGGATGGAAGCTTGTCTTTGGGATGAAACTGCTGACATCAGTTTTTTGTGTGTCTCCTGTCTCCCCTCCATGTTAGCAATTCACATCCTGGCATCTTTACCCAGGTTTGTTCCTCTCTGTGTTGCCTCAGACCACATAAAATGGAACAAAGCACCTGGTCCTGCCCTTCTGGGGTACAATTTGGAGAGCACAGAGGCCCCTCTCTGCTGCTGCCAATTCCTAGGCCAGCCTTGCTGTTCTGGCACAGCAAAGACAGTGCTTTCTTTTTCCCCTGGGCTTTTATTCTGCCACAGTGCTATATGTGGGATTTCACTGGCATCAAAAAAGCATGAATGTGGTAAGACTTCTGCATATAGAGCAGCAGTGCTTCTAAACACCATGCCTAACCTGTTTTTTAAACATCCAGAGAGACTGTTTCTGTTGCCTCCCTAGGGAGACAATTCCACTTCCCATCTGCTTTTTATAGCTGTGACTCTCATCCTGATATTTAACCTTAACTAGTCTTTATTTTGGTGCAGATTATTGCTCTTTCCAACACTGTCTTTTGTGACTGTAATTCCTGTGCTCAGTTTCCACTATGATAGGCTGTAGTCATACGTCTAGCATTGATTCTCTTCTAGTCTGTCTTTATCTTCCAGTCCTCTAGTCTCTTTTTTATTACTAATTTTGAATGTTTTTGCAACCCTTATTCACTCGTTTATGAGGGAACTAAATTACAAAGTCATTGGATACTTTGGATACAGGGGGCAGTACAGATGCAGACCCCTTAACCTTATCTCTGCCTCAGTTGCCTGCCAGTAAAATGAAAATAAAGAGCATTTCTCCACCTAGTTGAGATGGTGAGAGGGCAGCACGTGGGAATTGTGGCAAGGTACAAATGTATTGCTGTGATGAAGGTCATGTGAGTACATCGTACTCAGTGGTGCTGGTGCCCCAGCTGCACAGTGCTGTACATGATCTCCTTAGGTTTACTTAGCCTTTGTGCAGTAGTGAAACGAGATAATTACAAAGTGGAAGGAATAATAACTTTGTATTGTTACCATAACCACTGAGGTATTAGACCCTGATACCAGTGTGATTATCTCAGACACAATAGTAAGGTGATTATTAATAATACTAAAGGACTTACTACTTAGCCTGCAATTTTTGCGTCATTTCCTTAAAAACCTCTATCTATTCCATCAGCCCCAAGCCTGTGTGAAGTTGGTATGAGTTGTTGCCTCCTTGTTATCTGTTTTTCAGTGATGAGAAAATGAAGCAGGAAAACCCCCATGAGACCCAATTTGCAAATTCAGGGACCTAAGTACCAAGGTAGCTTTGTGTGCATCACTTGTCTTTGTGCACCAGAACTGCTGCGGACAGGCTGGCAGGTGAGACTCTAGTAGCTCAGGTATTTAAAGATCTGTAGTCCTTTGCTCCTTTCAGTTCCAGCTAGAAACAGTTCCCTTGTTTTTCTTGTCACCAGGGTTTGTTTCAGAAATGCAGTATTTTTATGCTCAAGTTAGCACATGTACATACAAACCCAGAATTTAAGGTGCAGGTGCTGCATCTGCAAGGATTTGGGTGTCTCATTGTGTTAGGATAAGCTGGAGGGACATGATGCAGCACACCAGGAGCCCTCCTGTTCCAGAGCCAGCCACTGAGGTATCTGTAGTGGGTTTTGCAGACAGAGATTCAAGAGGTGACAGAGAACTTTCTCATGCAATTGAGATGTAAACATTGTTTAGACTTGACCAAGGCACATCTCAGCAAAGCCAAGACCACTTCTGAGCAGCAAATATCACAACAGCTCTAAGGAGCAAACAAGTGTTGGGTTCTTTTTTCCCCCCTGAGAAAATTATTTTCAAGGTCAAAAAGCTTCTGCATATCGTCTCTGGGGAAATGAGATAGAGCGTTTGGAGCTGGCCTTTGTCAGTTCTTGAAGGAGTTTGTGAAACCTTTCAGCTTGAGAATGTTTGAGCTTGGAACCCAGCAGTGGTGTGAGGTCTTCTTTCATTGATATCTTAGAGCTGTATTACAGGGCAGTGTGACAGGGAGAACCACCCCTGGCATTTTTGACAGCATATGTTTTAAGGTGTAAAGAGGTATTTTTGCCATCTGGAAAGGAACCCAAGAGAAACTAAAGGGGGACAAAAATAACCCATAACCCACGCCACAGCAGAGTTGAGGAAAGCTGCTACTGATATATTCTCTTGAGCTCTCAGCAGCCTGTAATTATGAATTGGCTTACAGCTAAGATATTGATGGATATCACTCAAGAAGGAAAATGAGAATGTCTAGATTTTTTTACAGTGAACCTGTACTGAACTCTGTGTGACTCTCCTCCTATTTATAACCCTGTGTGAAGTTCAAGGAAACTTGTCCTGGAGGTTTCCCATGAGAGGGAACTGTGTTTTTACCTGACTAAAGCTCTCTGGATATTTTCCCATTTTTTATTTGATCTAAGTGTGAACTTTCTCCACCCTCTGCCCCTCCTTCCCTTCTGGAGTGGTTAGAGAGGTTGATTGCAGCCAGGATTACACAAGAGATGCCAGTTGCATACATGTTTTGCATAACTGTGCTGTGTTGATTTCAGACAGGGTGCCCCAAGTTCCCTCCCTGCCTTGCAACAGCAAGTCAAGATCTCTATCTTCATTCCTGAAGCTGGAGAAATGCTGGTGAGGCCCTGACTATTGAACCTTTGACAAAGAGCACCTGGATGGGACAGAGCTATCCCTGTGGAAGGGCCTCTACTTAGAATTTGTTTGGGCTCTTTGTATCAAAGGTGCAAGAGGTACTGCCACTGGGAAGGGCTGCAAGTGATCTGTGCCAGCTGCTCTGTGTTAAGGGAATGTGCTTCCCAAGCACATGTTCTTTCCTTCTATTCCAGCAAGAGGCATAAATGTTCTCATGTGCTCTGAGACAGCCAAGGACCTCTCTTAGGGAGAATCCTGACTGGAAAATTAAGACAGGCTCATCCCAGTGCTCATTTTGGGCCTAGTTCAATGTGGCTTTTATCTTTAGAAGCAGTGAGGTCTGCTTGATTTCAATGAGAATTAGGAGCTTTGACAGCCTAAGCCCTAGCCTGTGTTCCAGTTCCTTTTGCCAGGAAATAGGTAGATACTTTCTTCCTCCTGCATCATTTATTTGGAGTGCAAGTCGAGACCAGACTGGATGGGGCTTTGAGCAACCTAGTGTAGTGAAAGGTGTCCCTGCCCATGGCAGGGGTTTGCAGTGGGATCATTTTCCATCCCAAACCATTCTGTGATTCTGTGACAACAGCACAGGGTCCCCCCCAGCTAAACAGAGCTGGGGCTGTTCCTAACAGGTGTTGCCTCGTGGGACAGAGCTGGCCTCACAGTTGGCCAGAGCCCAAATGATTTAAGGGCTTCAAGGTCTTTCTAAAAAATAAATCATATGCAAAAAATACACTGCGGAGAATCTGATGTTGAGATTTTGTGTAGAAAAGTGACATGGGCCATAGACTCTCTCTCACTTGGATACCCTTCATGTGCCTGCTTTTTTGCTCGTTTCCTTGGAGACAGTGTCTTGTCTGAGAGCAGTTAGCCTTGGCTAGGAAAGGCCTGACATTTCTGGTTTGTGGGATAAAGCTGTGCTGATGAATTTTCCAACAACCACAGAGGCAGGATTTGGTACAGACATAAGCAGTTCTGAGCAGGGTTGTTATGTAGGCATCTCTAATACCTCTCTGGGGTAGAGTGAAGTCCCTGGTGGGAAAGCAGGGTTCAAAGATCCTCGAGGAGAGCCCAGCGATCCCTGTCCCTCAGGTATCAGAAACGTTTGACAAATTTCTCCCTTCCCTTTCCTTCTTCCAAAGAGCTGAGTCAGCTGGACTGGCATGTCTGGAACTCTGTGGCACCGGAGCAGGCAGTCTGCCAGCAGCATTACACACTGCATCCAAAGGAACACGTCACTCCTCTCTCTCTCTCTTTTTTTTTTTTTCCCTTTGCAATCCCCACCCTCTCCCTTTTATTTTTCCTTGTTGATCCGTGTAGGTGAGTCAGAGAAACCTGCTCATCCACAGCCTGTTCCTTCTTGCCAAATCCTGGAGCAGCACTCCCAGTTCTTGCTGGGTGTCAGGAATAGGTTATGAAAACAAAAACTGATACAGTCAGTGTACTGGGTATGGAGCCCATAGTGTAAATGCACACTGAATGTGCCACTTAGAATGGCTTCCTAACCTTGTATAGGAGACACCTTATTCTGTGATTCATATATAATATTAGTTTTATTGCTATAAAACACCAGGATGGAACAGGGAGATTATTTAAGGCATAAATTGGAGAACATCCAGGGAGAAAATCCATCTTAATTCTGAAGTTTGAAGCAATGGAAGAGTGGAAAATTTCAAGCAGGAAATCAGGTAGTTCATGGAAGTGGTTTTGACTGATGTTTTGGTATCAATTGTAGTTTTACTAATCTGAAGAAATTCCATGGATATTGCCACATTTCCTTCGAGTTTGCACTACTGATGAGTATCTGACCCCAGGAATTAAAACATCACGATTCTGGGTTCCCATATCAGATACTTACAAATAAGAGTGCAAGGTGATAAATTGGCCTTTTTATTTACCTTACAATATTTATTTCATGAGTGGGAAGGGACTGAGTGAGCAAACATGCAAGGTAACTTTTCCTCTTTGGTCAGCTGACTCAGGAGCCGGGTGTCTAACTTGGGGTGAAACTGCAGGTGTTGGTAATGCTGTAGGGACAGGTGTGTCTCACTATCCATAGCTACATTTCCATCAGGCAGCATCAAACCTTGATTTTTGGCGTCTCGTGCTGGAATGAAGCTGTTCAGCTGCAAAGAGTAAATCATTCACCAGGAAAAGTGCTTTGTTGGACTTTTACGTGCCATAGTAAAATGTCCATGTTTGCTGTATTGTGAAAAATGTATCCATTATGTTCATATGGTCTTCTACAAAGCAGCAAGTTTGTTCCAAGAGCTAAAAATGAGCCAACTATGAGAGGCTGCAAGTACAGTTCTGGCTGAGAAGCACAAGATTTCTGCCTTGATCAGCATGAAATGCTGGAGTGCAGGCCCTGGGACAGGATCACACCATGGTGAAGAGAAGGGAAAGGCCATTTTGTGATCAAGATGACTTTGTGTCAGGTCAGCAAGATGACTCTTGGTGAGATACAGTCATTTCTCTGAGTTCCAGCTCAAGAGAAGAGGAGAGGAAGGTTTACTGCCCAGCCACCTTCTGCAGGGGAGGAACCCAGAGGACCAAGAGAAAGGGACTTGACAAAGGCGAGACATCAGTGTCACAGGTGGGGATGAATCTAAATTCCCATCTGCTGACTCACTTACAAGACTTTCCACACAAAATAAAAGAATAGATGTAAAAAAAGATAATGATTTTTTTCTTCTAGGTATTGAGGAACAAGAAAATGTACATCTTTTCACTCTTGATTCAGACTTCCGGGTGAAATCACCTATTTCAAAGAGCTTAGTGTAACCTTCAGTATGATTTTTTTTTTCCTCATCAAATGTAGTTAAGTATATTCAGAGTTTCCTAAATTCCCTGCTTTTACAGGAAACATTTTTAAAGTATTTCTGGATGCTTAGAAAGCTATTTTCTCTTGTCCAGCTTTTCTGTCTTTACTTTCAGCCTAAGCAGCTGCTTTTTCTTCCCTTCTTTTCTTTTTCTTCCTTTTGGTTTAATTTCACACCCATATTTAATTCCCTTACATTTTGTCAACCTCCCTTTCAGTCACAATTAGTTTCTGAATCTGTCCAGGACTTGTAGTGCAAAGCTAATTGCACCAAAAAGGAAACATCCTAAACCCCCAAATCTTTCCTTCCTCCCTCCCTTTCTACTCATTCTCTCTGCTGAACAAACCTAAAAAATCCTGGGTATTAAGAAGTACTCTGAAATGGTTGTTTAGTTTGTTTTTTTTTTTTTAATTGAAACAAACAACAACCCCCCCCAAAAAAAAAAAAACCACAAACAAACAACAACACCACATAGGAAAAATATTGAGACTAACAGGAATTGCAGAATTTTATTACTTAGAAAAGATTAATCTAGCTGCTATACCAGACCTCGATAGTTGATGTAGAGGTTTGTGCTGGTACAGAAGCTGTCCAGTATCTCAGATTCCTCTCTTAAAGGACCCCATCATCCTTTAAAGGATACCTTTACTGTTAATTTTGCTGTGCTGAGATCTGTTTTTACAAAATGGTCATGATTTCCTCCTGCCAAAAACTGTGGTTAATTTTGACTGTGGAACAGTAAAGACCACTGGTGTAGGTGAGAAAAGTCCCACCTTAATTTCAAGCTGCTCTGCTCTGCATTGTTGGTGATAAACACACATGTTGTGAGGCAGAGAGCAAGAGCAGGGGATGGGAAAGCTACACATGTGGAAGGAGGGAGTCAGCTCCCCTGCTGTTTGACCTCATTTGACCCTGGTGCAAGACATGGCAAAACTGCCTGCCTGAACAGCAGATCTTGATGAGGGTAGCACGAAGGCATGGGCCACGCTGATTCCTGGGCAGTTAGAAAAGTGTGAATAGCAATTTTCATGTCCCAAAGGAGCCCATTAGTTTCACAGCCTGACCTGCTTTTGGAAACAAGATTTCCTTCAATGTTGGCCTTGATCAAAATAAGTGCAAACTCCCAACATCAGTGGTGAGGAAAAGAAGAGGAGCTGTCAGTATTACTCTTCCCAAGTTGCTGTTATCTTCATGACAGCTTGGTCTTAATTGTCTGTTTCCAAAACTTTGTTTCTGACAGTGACAAGAAAAGGGAAAACTTAGAGGAAGGGGGTATGTTCTTCCTACCTGCTAATACAAGACATAAAACTGAAAGGTGCCAGGTGCTAAAAGATGCTTTTTCTCATGCAGGAGCATGTAGGTGGAACAGGGGAAATCATTGCCACAGGATGAGAAGAAATGAGTTAAAGGGCTTGCTCAGTGAGTTTATGCAGGAGAAAACTTACTTATTGTTATAGTGAAAGCTAAACATGGTGTCTCTCTACCTCCTGTTGTTTATATAGCATAGGATACCTGGTAGCACTCTGGCACTGCCTGCTCCAAATAATTCTTAGATTCTGTTGGCTTTGTAATGCTCAGGAGTTTCTGCAGGATATGCAAAGGGGCTGCACTTGGAATAAATGCAAACTGCACACAGCTGATATGAATTGGCTTCAGGTTATTGCTTCCATAAAGAAATCTGGCCCAACATCTACATTTGTTTTACCCAAAGAGGAAACAAAAACCCCCAAACAAAAGCTCTTGTGAAGGGAGTGTTTGTCCAGCAGCATTCCTGATCTGCACTGAGGTGCCCACACCCTGCGCTGCCCCTGGGAGCTGTTCCTCCCCACCTGCAGTGGCAGCTGGGCTGCGATGGATAACGTGTGGATGTCCAGGCACCTCCTGACATTCCTGCTGAGCTGTGGCACTGACAGGGCAGAGAGGAACAACAGGCCAACCTAAACTTGTTTTCATTTTACCTTCTCGCTCTCTTGCTGGGGCAGGGTTAAAAAGCACAACAAGCACGTTTTGGAAGGTTTGCCTTGTGAACCAATTAACACTCTTCTTTATCAAGTCAACTTTATATAATGTTAAATGTCTGAAGTGGAGTGGAAAGTCACAGAGTTAAGGTTTAACCTCCTTCTTCAGCCTGTTCCCACCCACATGCAGATAGCATGGAGACATTGCAGGGTGGACTTTCCAAAATCACCTCTTGTATTCCTTGGAAGGCCTCTACCCCTTTTAAAAGTTAGTGATGATAAACCTGGCTGCTTGTAAGTCACTTTGAAGCCAACCAGGTGATAAAACCTGGTTGGGATAATAATAATAATCCACCAATTATTTGGTGGACTTCCTAGTTTGTGTTAGTTCATCTCAGCACCAGAGTGCAATCTAAACAGAGTCCTTTTCTAATATTATTTAAACATTTCAGAATCCATGTAGAATTCCTAGCAACCCCATCAGTGCTGGGGTCTGGACCTTCTGGGACGTGTTGGTGTGGGACTTGGACAGTGCATCCGGGTCAGTGGCCTCACAGCATTAAGTGCAGAACATTTGCACTTGAAATGTTCAAATATATGTGGGGAGGGAAATCAGAATGCTTCGTTGGCATTAACATAAACCAAAAATTGAGTGTCAGGTTCCTTTTGCCAGATGTGAATGAAGGAAACAGTTAAACTGTGAGAAATACATGAGGAGAGCTTCTGTGTAGTGTAATATGTGTTTCTTGAGACATAGAATTGGAGCTTGTATCCATGAATTTCATCTTTCATAACTAAATGCAGCATTATTGTCCCTATCTGTGTTTTCCTTGATTTGGTGCATCGTTTATTTGCATGTTTTCACATAGACAGGTACATTTTCCTTTGTTTTTTGCACATACACAGATACAACATACAAACCTGCAAAGTGAACAGGTGCTGCAGGAAAAAAAAATATGCTGCATCTTATGTGCTGCAAAGGAAAAAAATGGGGTGTAAGATTCTTGCTTTTTCTTGGTTTGAATGGGTGCTGCAAGATTGCGGCAGGAGCCGTGTGAATATTTGGACAATTTAGAAGATTTCAGTAATTCTGTGACTGTGCCAATGAAATAGGAGTTTGTTTGTTTATTTGTTAAACTTCTGGCACAAAAAGGGCACCTATTTATTTATAACCCCCGTGGCAGATTGAAACATTGTTTTAGCTGTAAAATTCTGCAGATTAGTTAATAAGTAAATACAATCTAATGAATCATATAACACAGCCACTAATAGCTGGAGAATAAATTGAAACATCTATTAAAGTAATAACAGGCTACAGGCAGAACCTCTTGAAGGTACAGATAAGGACCCAACCCCTTAAGTGCTTTACCTGAGCACTGATATTTACAGATTTACTCTAGATTCTGACTGTGTGGTTCCTATAGACAGTGTAAGGATAGGAAAAGTTTCTCCTGAATAGTGCATTTACTTCTAGCCAAGCTGTAGCTTGGATGAAGTCCTCAGGGCTTACGTATAATCTGGTGTTCAGCACTGCTTGTTGTGGCATATTGAGGGAGAGCTGAACACTGGTACAGTACTCACTGCTTGCTGCTTATTTGACAGTGCTGTAAACAACTGGCAGGTGGATGCAGGTGTCAAGCTGAAGGTTTGTGCCCTGGAGGTGTTTACAGGAGAGGCAGGCATGTCTAGAGAGCACCGGGCTTGGAGGTGTGATGTTTTGCTGTTGTTTCACTGGGTGCTGCTGTCCCACATGTATCCAGCTGTGTTTCACTGCCAGCTGCAATAGGACGTGGTAGCTGTCGACAGAAATCGTTTATCATTGACTGCCACTGTGCAGAAAGTCAGGACAAGCTGCTTTTTGTTTGCTGAGAACCTCACAAAATGTTGCGGCTGTTGAACAGCCACGTATATATCAATTGCAATTGACAATAATGTTGACTGAGAGGCATTGGGCCATGAGGTCATGAAGTCAGTCAAGTGCTCTATTGCGAGCTCCAAGTCAAGACCTATATGTAGGCTTCTCCTGTTGCACTGCTACATTTTAAGTTTTGAACCTTTTGAGGTGTCCAGAAACCTTATTAAGAGCAAATCTACTTGTGTGATTTTCTCTACTGCATGATCTGGTGACCCAGCCCTTTACCACATGGCCTCATGAACCCTAATACTTGGCCCAAAATATGTTAATCTAAAAGGTCCTTGTGAAATGGAGACATCAGAATTCCACGAGGTCCAGAAACGTATCCACATCCCTTGAAACATACCCCAGGTATTGCTGCTTGGTCTTGGACTGGGAAGATTAAAAAATTAATGTGAAGTTTTCATAATATGACTAGAGATTTTGTTCTTCCTGAAAATTAGATTGCTTTAAGATGTTGCAGGTTGGGCCCTCAGGAGAGGATGCACTTGACACTGTGTCCATGTGTTTGTGTGCTCTAGCCTTTATTTCAGATGTATACACATTGTGACTTCTGCATGCAGGTTGCCTTGGACAATCTTCTACCGGCTGTGGGACTTGACCTTATTTCTGAAGTCCAGTGTGTATGAGTATTGTATGTGTGTGTGTAATCTCACAGGCAAAAAAAAAAAAAAAAAAAAGCAACGCATCAAAGAGCCCCCATGAATTTCAATTAACACATTTACAGTCATTAAGCACAGCAGTGAGATACAGCTTCAGAGTGGGAGGCAGTTCCCTTTGCAAAGCTACGTGCTGCTCAGAGCCAGCATGGGCTTAGGTCTCACTCTAATTTTTTTTTTTGTGATTAGTTCGTTCAGGGGTCTGTTATTCATGTAAATATTTTTGTGTGTGAGACTTTGAGCCAGGCAGCTCTAGACAAGCCGAGGTGCAGTGTTTAATTACAGTAGCGAGGCACAGCCACCGTGTTGCGTCTCCAGAGCCTCAACCCTCCTGCTGCAGCCTCAGCTCTGCCTTGGCCCTCTCTGGCTCTCAGATCCTTGCCACGGGGAGCTGGAGGTGGCAAGGACAACCACAGCTTTTGTTGCCACCTTCCTGCAACTATTGCACCCTCTCTTTTTTGTCTCATGTGGGGTAAATGTCATCAAGCTCAGGGCATTTGACATCCCCCTGCGCTGTTTCCCGGTTTGAAAGGACTCTGTGCAGCACGTGGCCTCACAATGCCACATGCTGTTTTAGTTCTGATTTGATTTTCTTATTGTTCCTCTGTTCTGTGCCATCCTAAGTATCTCCTCCCGCTCTTTAATGTTCACTCCCATATCTAATATAATCACAGTGTATTATTAAGTCCTTAATTTCTCAGTAGAGGTACCAGTGCTATTTTTCTGTGTCTCCCTACTTGTGAGTGCTCCACTAAATTAGCCTCTGTGCATCTGGCAAAGTGCACAAGTTCATTTACATGCTGTGAAGAAGGGAATTATTACCTTAATCATACGTATGAATAATTGAAGCCCAGGAAATCAGAATAACTTGCCTGCAGTCACAAATTTGTAGTGTAACCAAGAGGTGAACTGTATGCTCCCTTGTCCCAACCCAGTGCCTTAAATCACATTTCCTACCTCTGTGCTAAAGCTGATTGTGCTCTGATAAGTCCCATTCAAGGCAAAGGGCTGCTTTGTAGGCACTGTGTAACTGCAGAACAGTTCCCTTCACTTAGGCGCCTTCCAGTTTGAGGGAAGACAACAATTAGTGAATTAATAAAGGTTATGGTTATGATGGGGGAATCACTGATAGGTTGAGATGCTCAAATGCATCCAGGAAAGGGCAACAAGGCTGGTGAAGGATCTGGAACACAAGACCGGTGAAGGAGCTGGAGTTGTTTAGCCTGGAGAAAAGGAGGCTCCGGGGAGACCTAATTGCTCTCTAGAACTCCCTGAAAGGTGGCTGTAGTCAGGTGGGAATTGGTCTCTTCTCTCAGGCAACCACTGATAGGACAAGAGGACACAGCCTTAAGCTGTGCCAGGGGAAGTTCAGACTGGACGTCAGGAAAAAATTCTTCACAGAAGGAGTGATTGAGCATTGGAATGCCCAGGGAGGTGGTGGAGTCACTGACCCTGGAGGTGTTTCAAAAAAGATTGGACATGGCACTCCGTGCCATGGTTTAGTTGATAAGGTGGTGTTAGGTCATAGGTTGGACTTGATGATCTCAAAGGTCTTTTCCAACCTAGCTCATTCTGTGATTCTGTGATTCCGTGAAGTATCAGCTCAAAAGAACATTTTAACTTTAACACTGCTCCAGAAAGCTTCAGTCAGAGAATACTGGTGTTTGCTCCAGATCTGGGTGCTGGGGGCTGAGCAGGAGTTCAGATTTTGCAGAAGTAAGTCCCACTCAGTGAACTGCTGTCAGAGGGTCTCTTGGTCTGAGCCAAAAGTAGCTGTGTTAGATGGCCATGCAGTGCACAAGTCCTGGCTGGCTCCATTTCCACAGTCTGGCCGGGGCAATAGAGCAAAAGTAATGGAAATCTGGGGCAAACCTTGCTCCTTGGACTGGGCCAGCCCATGTCACACGGGCAGCGGGGCCCAGCCCTGCCCGAGCAGGACATGTGAGTGCTCGAACTGTGGCCATGGGCATCAGTGAATGGACAGGGAGGAATTCTGCTCTGCTTTGCTGCAGAGGACAATGTGCTGCCCAAACCAGGGAGGGTAGTGTCAGTGCTCTTAAAGGGAGGCAGGATTTTAGCTCACTTAAGTGCACTGCAGCTCTGAAGCCATTCCATAAGCCTTTCTCACTCTCTATGCTTGTGGCAAGGTGGTACCTGGGATGCCTTGTTGTTTCCCTTTGACTTACTTTATATTCTGCTATTCACTCCCATCTCTTTTGAGAGCAAAATGCTCTGTGAATGCCTTGCGGGCTCTTTCTCTTTCACTGACCTTTTTTATGACTGTAAAGAAGTTTCCTTAGGCCCAAGTCTGCTTTCTGTCTTGAATATTGACCTTAAGAGTTACACCATCTCGTTGTCACTGCACGCAGACTTCCCAGCTATCAAAGTTCACCCACAGGACTCAAAGTATTCCTAACTCAGAAACACCTATCTTTTATGTCCTCCTCCTCTTTCCCCTCCTCCCTCCACATGAGCATTTTAATTTCACAAGCAAAATCCATTTTGCTGTGAATTTTGATGAGTGGTTCACCTGTTTCCAGGGTAAAAATTGTACTTCAAATTTAAATGTCTTTTTCACTGTGACTGTCATAATATTTTCCATTTGAGACTGAGATTCCACTGTGGGTTTTCTGTGCCATGTTGTCATCTGTCCAAATCTGAGCTTAAATGTGTGGAAATTCTGACATTTCAGTAAGAAATATAAAGTGGGTTTTTTATGTTCTTCAAGTTAGCTGTTTCATAGGTGTGGCCACTGGGTTTTGCCCAGCACTCTGGTCTTTCCCAGTTCAACAACAGATCGAAGATTTCTCAAGATTTTTGGGCTTGTTTGCATTGACTGCGCCGTGTCATTTTTGTGAGAATAAGTGACGGTGATTTTTTATCTGATTGTTGATCCTGAAAAGCTGATAACAGGCTAATTACCCCAAACCAGGCATTTCCAGCCTGACTTTGCTTGGCAGGAGATGGTTGCGTGTGACGCCGAATGTGGTGTCCCTGTACGTGCGGATCTTGGAGAAGGCAGTTTCAAATCAAGCACACTTGGAGCTGTTTCCCAATGAAAATCGCTCTGTGGTAGAAAGACCCATCTTTAGTGGGGGTTTTGAGAGGGGTTTGGGAGGTGTAGTGCTGTTGGACTCCTTCCCCTCGAGTCAATGCCCTTTAGTCAGAGACTGCTTATGCCCAGTAGTCTGAGCTACATGTTTTGGGGCAAATTTTGAATATTGCTGTTTACCTACACTCAAGTATTTGACGAAGGATGAAATATTTTTTTGTAAGTCATGTGGTTTTGTGTCAGGTTGTTACGTGGAACAAAGTATGCTGTTGAGATTATCACTGAAATTGAATTCTCTAAAAGGTTTTTTCAGCTTTCTATCAAGTAATATAAAATACATAGAAATGTACACCCACTGACAACATTCACTTCCTTTTTTTTTTTTTTTTTTGTCATTAACTTCTTTGAGAATACAAGGGGATATTTGCAGCTGTTTCAGTGGCTTGACATTTGTCACAATGATACAATTCCTAAAATGTTGACTGTAATTGCTGCCTCAGCTCACTGAACCTCTTACCAAACAGGCTGTGAGAATTGCTGGTGACACAAACTCCTGCTCTCAGAACTGATTCCATTGTGGTCTGACCTGATCAATTGCTCTTTAACGCAAGTCCCAGTCACTCTGTGTAATTCTATAGTGTAAATCTCTGTGTAATTTTATAGTGTAATATTTTACACCTTTGGGGCTATGATGTGATTACACCTCTAGAGCCAGGGGGAAATTAACCCAAGGGAGTTGTGCTTGATACTACTCAGCTGGTGCTCACAAACTTCATTCTTTGCAGCTGTGTGTTAAGCAACATGACCAACACTTGCCACATGTTGTTTATTCTCTTATCTTCCCCCCAAAGAAGGGAACATGTCTACTGGGTCTATTTCTTTCCTTAAGGAATTATGTTCCTTAAATCCCATATTGCCTGTAGAAATCATGTCTTTATCGTTAACTTTTATCCTGTCTATTAACTTTCAAATTTTATGGAATATTGGTAGCTGACCATCCAAGATATCGTTGGAAAAGGTCTGCCATGTTTTATGTAAATAGTTACTGAAATGGTTGCAATGCAGGGAGCAACCATTTGAAGAGGTCTAATAAAACCTCATTTTTGACTGTTAATTATTAATTTTTTATGATATGAGCCTGTAGCAGAATATTTCTCTCGGTGTTAAATGATAATAATGTAATTAATTGTAGCTGCCTAAAATAGCTGCAAGCAATCACCCCTTTTCTTTCTGTCTTACAGTTTATCTAAGTTGCTTGATAGCTTAGTGTAGCCAAACTGGGTGGGCTAATTCAGCCCTGCTTCAGCTCAGTTAACATAATTCCTTCAATTGCACTGGATTTTTTTATTGGACACCACATTAGCTTCTAATGAAGGTGTCAGACTGACAGACATTGATGCCCTCTAAATGCACAATGAAGCATTGTAATGGTGATTATAGAAGCCTCTCCATCCTGAGGAACCTCTGGTGTGTTTTCCTGAAGGTGCCTCCAGAATGAACTGGCTGGTTTATGTTTAAGAACTGGGTCTCGATCCAGATCATTCACATCAAGGGCAATTATTGTGGGAATGATAATGAGTCTCACACTGGGCCTCCACTGAGAATTCCATTACCAGCATCAGTTATGGCAACAGTGTAAGCAAGCGAGCAAACTAAAATGAAGGCCACAACCACTCTTTGGTCTAAGACACACTTTCTTGAGTTTAAGCCTTATCTCAAAACAAAGAAATCCACAGTTTGGATACTTACTAAAAGCAGGGGTTTTTTTCACTTGCTGGAAGACTTGGTTGTGCCACTAAAATGTGCATACGAACTTTTTGGGAAAACCCGAAACTTTCTGCAAGCATGTTCTTTTAATCAAATTCCTTTTTTCATGTTTGAGTCCTCTGCCCAGCTCATTCTTGGCTGTGCCTGTCCCCCCACAGCTTCCCTGCATTTTCCCATCCCAATGGTGACGATGCAGTTTGGCTGCAATTAGTACAGCTCAGATTTCATTAAGTAAATGACTGTGAAAAGCTTTCAATATTGGGACAAACCCAACAGAAACATGTAGATTACCCAACAGAGGATGTTCTCCATTTCTTTGGCCAGAAACTAAAAATCTTACCTAAGATTTTCAAAACTCTGGAAGAAGTTTGACCTTCCCCTTCCTTCAGCCAGCTCTGAAGTTTGCAGCCGATGGTGTTTTACTAGACTTGCAGCACTGACTTAATAGCTCTTTAGTTATTAGAGGATAAATGTTCATGTTCTACAAGTTTAAATTATATTAAAAGCCTTTATTAGCACCACTTGGCAAAATACCTTCTGGCTAGCTCTCTGGCCTTGGGCTAGGCCATTCTTGTGGTTTCTTAATGACATACTATGAAATGGATATAATTTATGAGAATTTGGTGCCAGGTTTTGCGTGTATTAAGAAGCATTTGCCATTTGTGCTTAATGCTGCTGAGCAAAATGAAAAAGATTAAAAACTTGAGTTACATCTTGCATTCATCTGGCTTGATATTCATTGTACATGGCCTTTTGTATTATTATGTATATGTATTTATACTATATATTTTTTTATATTGTCTGCTCTCTGAATTACTGGTGGTTTTTCAGTTCTGGCACATAGCAGTGCTATTACCAAAGTTACTTTCAATTTATTTTCCAACCCTCCCTGAGTAATTTTGGCAAAGTATTCTCAATGAAAGAACTCTGAGCCACATAATAGGTTTCCCCACAGTTGGGAGAAGAATTAGGCCACTGGGGCAGCTCATTTTTGTGACAGCAACTGTGCCATGGGCCAAAGGCCTCAGAAGTTTCTTTCCCACGAGACTTGGTGCTGGGGTGTGATTCAGCTGGTTGGTATTTTCCCCCTCTCAGCATCTGTTTATTTGCTTTGCCACCAAGGCCGCCTCCTTTTCCTTCTGCTGATGCAGCGTCAGTGTGAAAAACGGATGGGGCAAAGCACCGGCGGGTGGGAGGAGGCGTGTGCGGTGGGAAAACGGGCCTGGGAGAAAGACCTGGGGCTCAAGTAACCTTTCTTAGGTGTCTTTCCATCACAAGAGTTGTTTGAGGCAGAGGTGTGAGCTTTGGTGATTGCAGAAGAGGGCTGCCGTGGATCTGACCCGATGCTCTCATTCTTTCCGCAGTGGGGAAGCCTCACAAGTGCAACTACTGTGGCCGGAGCTACAAGCAGCGCAGTTCTCTGGAGGAGCACAAGGAACGCTGCCACAACTATCTGCAGAATGTCAGTCTGGAGGCTGCTGGGCAGGTCATGAGTCACCATGGTGGGTGCAAACCGCCTCCGGAGCTCCCTTGGACTTGGAGCGTCTCACGCGGGTTTCTTTCCATCTCCTTTTTCTTCCTTCCTTTCGTCTTCGCATCGCTTCCGTCTTAGAGGTTGCTTACACTCAGAGAGGCAGGAGGAGAAAAGATGGGCTGAAATCCTCACTCTGTCCAGTTTAACAGCCCTATTTGTGCTTATTTTGTTTAAGTCAGTATTTCACTTTTTAGTATGTGTACATAATGCAGGCATGAAAATAAAGCCATGTCACCTGTTCAAATTAACCTAAAAAATCATGTCATAGAATCATAGAATGGTTTGGGTTGGAAGGGTCCTTAAAGACCCTCCAGTTCCACCCCCTGCCATCAGCAGGGACACCTTCCACTACACCAGGTTGCTCCAAGCCCCATCCAATCTGGCCTTGGACACTCCCAGGGATGGGGCAGCCACAACTTCTCTGGGCAACCTGTGCCAGGGCATCACCGCCCTCACAGGGAGGAATTTCTTCACAATGTGCCATCTGTCCCTGCCCTCTGGCAGTGGGAAGCCATTGTCCTTTGTCCTGTCCCTCCATCCCTTGTCCCAAGTCCCTCTCCAGCTCTCCTGGAGCCCCTTTAGGCACTGGAAGTGCTCTAAGGTCTCCCTGGAGCCTTCTTTTCTCCAGGTGAACAGCCCCAGCTCTCCCAGCCTGGCTCCAGAGCAGAGGAGCTCCAGCCCTTGGAGTATCTCCAAGGCTTCCTCTGGACTCACTCCAACAGCTCCATGTCCTTCTTATGTTGGGAGTCGAAGCCATGTATAAAATGTGTGATTCTCCTCCCCTTCCTTTCTGATAGTGAGTGATAATTAGAAAAAATAAGGATGGCAGAGGTATTCAGAAGTCATTTTTTCTACCCTCTGTAATACTATCTTATTCCTCCAAAAAATGGAGGGATGGATGTAAAAATCTCTAGAGCAGTATGGAATTCAATAGTGTTGTAGAATGTAATTATAACAAAAAAAATGTTTGTATGCATTTACATTTGCTAGTATTAATATGTTAACTAACACTGCATGTGTTAATATACATAAGGGCTGAAGATTGCCAAAAAGATTGTTGAACGCAAGAAATGTCAAACTCTGTGAATTTGTTTTCAGAAATTTCTGGAGCTATTAGTATGGATAATGAGCATAATGTCTCAGACTGCAGGGTTGAAGGCTTCTCTGTAGCACTAAATGCTAAATGGTAGCTGTCCAAAAACAGTTATAATTTTATTCAAAATTAGTGTCTCACAAACTCTTCTAAAATGGAACTTCTTTTAACTTTTCAAAGTTGTCTTTAGATGTTTGATATTTGAAAACTTTAAATTTTTTTACTATTCAGAAAGTATAAAAATGGAATGCTTTCCATTTTGATTTAAAATTACCATATACCTATAAATACCAAAGGAAGTTAGTTTATGGGTAAATGAAAAGGCAAAAGAACACTTTCTCTTTTTTTTTACATTTTGCTTATCATGACTGAGTGGAGACACAGGGCTTTATCTGGAAATAATTTCTGTAAAATCTTTTTAAAACCCTGAAAATGCGAGCTGAAATAAATTCTATTCAGCATTGCTACTATAGGCTATATTGTGGTGACAGAAATCTCCAAAATTTTTTAAATAGTACTTTCCCATGACCAATTTAAGCCTATAAGGACACATTAGACAGTTTTAGTACCCGTTGCCAAAATATTCATACAGCTCTATTAAGTAATTGCTCTCTTTGTAGACACCCTGGAGACTAAAGTCAACATTTAAAATGTCATGGATGTTTTAAAGATATTGACATGAGTGATAATGTGCCTGAGGTGGCTTTTTTCTGGTAAAAATCAGTGAAAAGGCAGATTTCAGGGCTTTGCTCTTTGGCGGTACCTGTTGTGGGCTTGGTCAAGGAGTGGGAGGCTTAGGCAGAAATTGAATCTCTGAATTGATTCCCAACAAAATACCCACTCCTTGTGCCTGTCTTGTTAACCAGGGAGGGATGCCTTCAGTCAGCCTTTCCTTAGGGAATAACAGGAGCCTGCCCATAGCTCTGACAGCCAGGATGTTTGAGATCCTGTTGTGGAGGAGCTTCCCAAATGCCGCTCAATGTCTGGCTTTATTAGACAGTTATTTATTAAAATATTAAATCAAATTAATTAAAATTTCTGAGGAGATCTAAATCTTTTTCTAAGCTGCCTAATGCCATGACAAGAAGGGTAAGTCCTTAACCTTGTGTGCCCAAAGAAGCTGCAGTGATTGACCTTGCATTGATTTTTCTACCACCTGAAGTTAAACCAGTGCAAATCCCATGTGGACAGTTCTTTTATTTACAGCCTGACTGACTTTGCTTGGGCTTAAAATAGAAGTGCTCATACAACCACTTCACTTTTCTCAACAAAATTAGCTTAAAGCAGCACTTTGAATTCAACTAGTGCCTCTTTCTCCTCCGGGCAAATATGTCTGTGCCTCCCCTGGTGAATGTTTAAGGGGATGTTTGATCCACTGTCTTCATTTAGTTGTTTAGTGAGGGCACAGCGAGGACAGGCAGCGACAGGGAGCTCCAGATTCAGCTGGGACCAGTCATAAATCTCAGCTCCCACCCCAGCACCACTCACACCAGTGAAGCTCAGCGTGAGGGTCATGAGCACCAACCTCTAGAGGTCTGCAGCAAAGTCCTTTTTCCTGAGACTGTAAAGACACCAGGGAAGAGTACAAAAATGATTACTCAGCTTAATGCTAGGCCTTCTACTAACCCTGAAAAAACTGTATTCGTTTCCTTGTCTCCCATGTCACACATGGAAATGATATTCCTGAGGATGACTAAGAGTATGTTTTGGAGACTTTTATTTTGCATCCCACTGGGGTGAGCTTTCCTAACTCTCTTTCCAAATTCTTGGTGTTTTGTTTTTGCTGGGCGTTTTGAAGCACTGGACTGCATTTTGGTGTGACTCCTGCTCACAACTTCACTATTGTACACAGAATAGGGAGACGTGGGGATTTTCTGATCCCTACCAACATCTTGCTCCTCCTGCTTTTAACAGCACCAGCATTGGCCAACACTAAGCATTAATCCAAATTATTTCTGCAGAGACTAATTGTTCCAGAAAACTGGAAGCAGCCCCTACAGGGTTTGGATTTTTTTCAAGCATTGTGCTCAAGCCCATCAGTTTATAGGCATGCTACAGACATCTACTTTGGTGCTTTCAATTATCTCTGTCTTGCAGATGGCTGGGTCACCTGACTGAAGCCACAGAGGGAAGCAAGAGAGGAGGAAGGAGGGCTAGTTTTTGGGGGTGGGTAGGAATATACAAATCTCTGGGTCTTGCTCCATCCTCTTGCAGGGTGCCAGTTGCTTGTTGAGCTGCCCCTCCTTGTGTTCCTGTTCCCTGCTCAGCAGGACAGATGCTGCAAGAGAGATACCATGATTTTGTTGTTGAAATTTTTCAGCTAAGCTGTGCTGGCTCTGGAAGGAGAAATTAGTCTCTAGTCTCCTAGCTCACAGTGTGTTGGGGGTGACAAAAGGGGCAGTCCCTGAATGCCAGGAACATGCCCTTTGCAGGAAAGAACAGGGAGAAATGTTGAAGGCTAGCTATGGTTTGCACCCAGTTATGTCTTCTTCTCCACTGCCACAAAGCCGAAAGTCCAGAGAAATTCTTCCAGGAATGGAGAAGGGTACTCTTTTCAGGAGAAGGAGAAAGAAGCCTAGCCCTAGGCTGTGTGAGGCTCAAAGGCCAGCTCCACATAAAACACACAATGGCCTTGTGTCTTTCCCTCTTACATAGTTGCTTAAAACATCGTTAAAATGCTGGTCCCACAGGACACTTCCCACCAGGGTCCATGGGAATATTTCCTGTCATTTCTCTGCACACACACACTTCTTTTAAATAGCAATATTGTGAGCCTTAGAAAGGAAATTGAGGTTGATGGAGTAATACTAATTTATACCAGCTGAGACTTAGCCCAGTGTCTGGTGTCTGCACACAAAATATTTATCAGCAAAACACACACTGGGTAATTTTTTTGCTTCTCTTTTTTCCCCTATTCTTTTCTTACTGGTACAGCATAAATTTTTTTAATAGTTCATGTGGTTTCTTACAAATTAAGAAGTAAAAAGTTAAAGATACTCACTATAATTGAAAAAACAATGTCTTCAGGAAAAGAAAGATTGTTCTGAAGACTATCCAAGTTCATGAATTAAGAGTTTAGCTCAGAAACAATTCTTTGTATTAACTACAATTGAGTATTGACAGTGTCAGAGGCAGTGAACTCTTCCATGGGCAGTCCAGGAGCACACCCTGACAGGTGATAAAGAACATCCCTGAACAGAAACATACTCAAGTGTGGGCTTTTCCTGGGCTGAAAGTTTGATTTTTAGAATAAAAAAGTCTTCCTGAGCTGAGACTGTAAATGTTCAGCATAAAATGAGTTGCTGTATCTGTGCTAGTTATATCTTGTCAGCTGTTCAAGGTAATGAAGTAGGATGTACTACAACAAAAAAGGAATTGCATTTACTGCTGAGTAAATGTGTACACGAGCTTCTACTACAGAGCAGCTGATTGTTGAGAACTGGTAGTTGTGTATGATCAGTTTGTTTTCCCTCTTTCTTACTTTGTTTTTCCTTAAAAAAAAAAAAAAGCAGGCTGGGCTATGTGTCCTTTTTTTGTGTGTTTTTAAAAGTGAAATGAAAATGAATGTATCTAGAATTGTCAATGTGATATTTAACTTTTTGGGTTTCTGAAATGTGACGTCTCATCTGTTTGGTCCAGTTTTGTGTACTGTTTAAATGATTTCAGAAACTAGACTATTTCCTTCTTTCCCTTCTCCCAGGAAATCTGCATAAAAAACACAGTCTGGTAACGTATTTCCATCATAACACAAATATTGGTGTGATTCAGTGATTCTCTTGCAAAAGAGAAGTGCCCTGGATTATAGACTTGGGTTCTGAGATGGGAAAAAGTACCTTCAGCATGAAAGATAGAAAAGAAAATGTTTTTATTGTTGATGATTTTAGTTTTAAAATGAGTCCAAGCAGGATTTTTGCCTGACTTAGAGAAGAGCAGATGTCTTTTTTAGCACTATTCATTTTTCATGGAAGAAAGGTTTCAAATTATGTGTAGGAAATTTTACACACATATGCCCAGCAGCAGAATTATTTAATTATTACCTAATTGTTATAAGACCTTACAAATGTCACTACATTTGGGGCTTATTCAGATGGCTTTTAGAGTAATCAGGAGCTTTGAACTGGTTCAGGATGCTTTGCACAGGTGTTCCTAGGAGGGATTGAGCACCTTCCTAGTACCACACCACCAGCCTTGTGTGTCCTGTGCACCAAGGGCTGGAAATCCTTGAAGTTGCACTCAGGTGGACATAGCCCATGGCAGTCACATCCCAGGGTTCACACCCTGTGTGCATGCATCCACTGAGCCTGGGGAAACCAAAAAGGACAGCAAGATGCCAGTTCTCAGTGAAAATCAGCAGGCATCATCTTTTCTTTCTGCCCAAATCTCCTTGCTAAATACTTGAGTAGTGCAGATAGCTCCTGACCAAGTACAGTATTTAATTAACCTTAAAACTTTACCCTTAGCTATTAAAGTATTCCAAGCCTCCCAGTCTACACTGGGCATTAATTAGGTCACTTGAACACTGCATCCCATTTTGTTGCAACATTAGCTTCATTTCATATTTATGCTTTTTTCCCCTCCCTTTCAGTGATGCCAGCAGGACTGCCTTGTAAATGAGAAACCATTGTGTTTCTCAGGGGGAGCATCCTGTACAAATAAAAAAGCAGCAGAGTAAATCATTTTACAGCATATGGTAGATTCTAAGCCTCAAAGTACTCAGCTTTCCATAGCAGCAGAGGCTCAAACAGAATCAAATGAATAAATTGCCATGTTTTCTTATTATGATGATGTCTGAATTGAGAAGTTCACCTGAGCAGATACTCTGTTTTATAATTGCCTCGTATTTGCTCTTCCTTGCTAGGAAGAAGGCAGAGACAAGGCTTTTATCACCCCATTTTTAGTGTATTATGTGCTAGCAAACAGCTGTGTTTAGGAACAGAGGGGTGATTATTCCATGCCAGGATCCTGGAGGTAGTGCAGTTCCACGGGAGGAAAGTGGGCTGGTGGTGTTCATTTATGGCACTGTCTGGGAGAAGGTGTCTGTGACACAAAAGGCTGCCATGGTGAGAGACCGGAGGAGGGCTGGCGGAACACGAGGGTGCCAGGCCTTCTCTGCCACCTCTGCAATACCCAGCACTTTGCTGGGAGCCTGATCTAAGACACACAATGCAATGGGTTCCTCTCAGTTTACAAACTGTAGGAACTCTGTGCCCCAGCAACCCGCTTTCTGTTTTTCTGCCATCCATTCTTTATAACCCAACCATCCCATTAGCACATGGCCTAGTGGCTGATTCCTCTCAGGTTTTTCTTGCTACCTTCTGAGGATGAATGTAGGGACAATTAGGCCTGGTATTAAACTCATAACAGCAGAGCAGAGCTACACACTTGATAAGATATTGCAAATGACTGGGACTCTCCAGGCCTTCTCCACAGTCTGGTACTGCTGATTAGAAGAGGATGCTCAACAAAACCAAAGTACTTTATAGGTGCTTAAGAATGACTGTATCAGCAAGTGGCATAAAACCCTGTGCAAGTGGCTCACTACCCTGGTTAGAAGCCTGTGCAATTCCTACATTTTAGTTTAGGCACCTTATTCCCTAAACCAACAAATTACAGGACTGAAATGAGTAAAGACAGAAGAAGTTATTGATTTTTTTGGTTTTGTCTCAAATACAGTATATGAGCATTCCCCCTGATGTAGTTAGCACAGGAATGCTCCCTGCTGATCCCTGCTCCCTGATGATGTGAAGTAAGATGCAGAAAACCTCTGTTTGCAGACTGTTGGATCTGAGGGGATAAAATATTAATCAAAAAATGGGTAGTTTCTGGATCTGATTCTGAAGGGAATTTCCATGTGATGTTAATCTTGTAATTCCAGTACAGTGTGTGTTGATTTTACAGTCTCATTACAGTGTGAAGAGAGGAAATATGCTTTAGCAAACCGATCCTTCATTTGAGAACCCTTTGTCTTAGGGAACACACAGCCAGGCCCAGCAAACACGACTCATCAATGCCGTGTGTGATTTTTAATCATTGAGATTAGTGCAAAAAGATAATACTAAGAGTAATTATGCTGTATGTGTGAAGGGAATACACAAAGAATGATAACTAAAGATTTACATTGGTGACAGGTGACCATATTGAAGAGTAATTAATACAAAATGTCACCTAGAGAGTGAGTTTTCAGAAGTGTCCTCTCCTCGCTGGTGATCTTGAGTGTCCAGAATAAAACAGGCCCTTTTATAAATGCTAAAATATGGGTTTCTGCTAAATAAGATGTTCCCAGGGAGGGATGTTTTGTGAATGTGGCTCTGCTTACAGGTGATTGCTGTCTTGATGCCCAACGTGTTCTCACACCTTGCTTTATGTTGTGTTGCACAATCAGCAGGGCTCAAATTATTTGTGTTGTCTGTGAAGTGTAGACCAGACCTGTCTGATACCATTTTTTTGGTTTTATGTAGTACCTGCTCTGGAAGACTGTAAGGAACAAGAGCCTGTGATGGACAACAATATTTCTGTGGTGCCTTTTGAGAGACCTGCTGTTATAGAGAAGCTGACGAGCAACATGGGAAAGCGTAAAAGCTCCACCCCACAGAAGTTTGTGGGTAAGCTGGAAATGAGCCTTTTATTCTTTTATGTGCTATTTGTAATAGTCAGAAGAACAAGTGGAAAAGTGGCACTCTCACAACTTGTTTTTTATACAGCATGGAGGTGGTTAAATCACAGCAAGAAATCGTGATAATTACTGAATTCATTTTACCAGTCCAGAGAATTCAAAGGTGAAATCCACTATCATGAAATGCCTCAGAAAACCTTTAGCTTTTAACTTAATGCTGTTTTTTTTGTGTTTTTTTTAAACTTCTCTCTAGCCCTTTTGAGATTTAGACTTGTCATCTTCTCTCTCCTTGCTCCAGAAAAACAAAAACAAGCTAAGACTGTCATATAATTATCTGTCTCCATATGTGTTAAAAAAATAAACAACAAGTATCTCAAGACTTCTAATTTGTATTAAGTTTCTGGCACTTGGCAACAACTGGTCTGATAACACTGGAACAAGGAAGTAAATCACATCCCTCGTGTTGGAAGAAGAAGTTCTTGCTTCAAGTGCAGCACTCTGCACACAGTAAACTTATTAATGCATGAATATGAAACAGCATTGGGTGGCTTTTGGTTACTAGATTTAGAATCCTAGGTCAAGAATCCATATTTTGCTTTGTGTCTTGACATATTAAAATTATTCAGCTTGTAACAGGTGACAGTATGGAGAATTTTACTTGGTTTGAGCTGTAACTTAAAGCTTCTTTTTACTGCTGCTGAAGCAATGCAAAACTTCTTAGGAGGGAAGCTGAAACAGAGATTTGTTTGGGGGAAGTGTCAGAGTCTGAAGTCACGTAATAGGTGTTTTCCTTTCCACGCTCACTGCCTGAAGGGCAGTCACACAGAACTTAAGGGTGTCTCATTCTGCCTACACTAAGGACCCTTACAGAGAGCATCACAGGACTGTAAGTAATTAGCACAGCCATTTAGAAAAATTGTTGCCCCTCAGCTAGATGGAGATTCAGATGGATTTGTTAAATCACCCCTGCAGGTGGCTGTAAGTAAGCTGCATGGCTTGGAATAGCAGGGGGCCAGCAGTGTGTAGCAGCTCACCTGGGGGGACTGACACACTGACCTGGCTGCTCTCAGTCAGCTGACCATTCCCAAATATCAGTGCTGAGCCGAGGTTAGGCCAGCAATGATCCATCCCACATGGGGAATATTGGGAGACATCAGTATTTCCTATGATGTTATATATTCAGACCAGAAAGGTGATTTTACTTGTCCACTCATGCACCATTGACCATGTGTTGTTCTTGTGTTCGGCGGTAAATTTACTGATTGGAAATCTTTGCCTGAGAGATGCTATACTACGTTATTATTCTCTTCAGCAGGTTATACTACTTTGTTGTTAGATAAATCTGGTTTTTTCTATAGGTGTAACATATCACTATCCATATGTAGGAAAAAAAGTACCCCCTTTCATATTTACCATATCTTATTTTTCTGATCTTTAGTGGCATCACAGTGTTTAGATTAAATAACAGCAGTCTTCACTTGGCTGCCTTTCTTTTTTTTTTTTTTTTTTTTTTTTTTTGTCCCCTCCACCATGACCTCACTTTTCTTCCCAATTAAATATTGTTCAGCTCTATCAGGAAGAATGTGTAATGGTTCTGTTGCTTGCAGGAAATTTTCCTGTGCATACTGCAAGCATGGCACCTGTCCAAAACAACTTAATGGTGTTTATGAGAAGGTCATGTAAGCATAAGCTAAAATCTTTGCATGCTACATCTATCAGTGCTTTACTGCTCTTTCTGATCAGCAATCTCCAAGGGACTGTGGTTATGGACCACAGTCTCTCCTATGGCTGACTTTTCAGGAGGAAAGGAAGCAGCAGCAAATAGAATGAATTCATTTCTGAGTGAGAGACTTGGTTATATAGCTGCTCTTGAGGTACTAGTCTTACCAAACCAGCTGAAACAGTGCAGGCAGAGAGTACAATTTGCAATGTGCAGGAGTGTGAGTACTTCATTTTGCTTCTTGTTCAATGAGGGAGAGGCAGACACCAGTTAAATTAAAAGCAGCCGTCTTCAGGCTGGTCATGTGGAGCAGACTCACATATTTTCAGTTGGAATTTGGAGCTTCCTCTCAGAATGTCACCGAGGTTAAGAACTGGCAGGATGCAAAAGGAGACATTTATGTGGCTTACGATAAGCCCATGGTTGTTAGAGTAAGAATTAAAAATACACGGGCGTCTCAGAACAGATGAAGATCAGCCGGCTGCCAAATTACACTCAGCTTCTGGTTAATGGGGGTCAGGGAGAAACTTCCCCAGGGGTGAATGCTGGAACAGCTTCCTCCAAGGTTTCTTGGAGCTTTCTCCCAAGCGTCCAGCATTGCAGCTGCTTTAGATACTTGATGAGATGAACTACAGGTATCACAGGACAGCTGTGTCTGTGTGCTTTGATCTAGCTTCAAATACCTGTTTTGGGGTTTATTTGAATGTCATGTAGCCAAAGGGAAGGAAGTTTTTTCTTCTACTACACTAATGTAGGGCAAGGATAAATAGACTTTGAGCATAGTTTAAATGAAAATTCAGAATGATTGGTCTGATTAGCTGATTTTAAATATAGAATTGGCTAAAAAGGAATTTAATTTGGAAACCACATTGTACTGGTCTGGTATATTGGACTGTTTATTGGTTACTTCTGAGCTCTGCGTTTTACACCCTCTCCTTCCCATGTTATCATTTATTTTGCTTTTTTATGTCACACTCCATTTCTCAGGCTCTGACATCTTTGGAACTGGTTCATAATTAAAGGAATAAATAATTCAGGTCACTGGCAATTTACAGCTTTCTTTGCTGTCTGTGCTGGAGTAACTAAACATGGATGATGAAAGGAATCAAAATAAGGTTTGCATCATTTATCCAAGTAGCCCATAACGGATGGGTAATATTTCTTCATCTGTAAAGCCTACAAAGGACTGACAGTGTGTTTGGCAGCTGGATCAGACCCTCACCAGATACATTTCTTTATCCAAACACAAGAATGACACAGGAGGCCAGAGCAGGTGACAGGTACCAGTGGGCACCAGACACACTTGCCTCCTCGAGCTGTCCTCCAGTCCCTCTTTGGCCCTACTTGGGAAGGGGCTGCACTGTTTCACAGGAGGCTGGAGCCACGTCCAGTTGCAGAGCTGTCCATCCTGTCTGTGGCAGCACAGCCATCACAGGCTGCCAGACCACAGCAAAACACTGAAAGGAGGATGTTGGATGGCAAGAATCATCCAGCAGTCGTGTCAGATTACCAGGACCATCATTGGGTACACATCAGAGGTACACACACATGCTATGGTGTCCAGCCATGTGAACAGTATTGCTGAACAGAGGAGGAATATCCATGTGCTTCACTTTAGACTTACATTTAATTACCTTGATAATCAGGGCTAAGTTCCCCAGCAGAAATGATGCATCATCATTTCTAAGGACATCATGGTTCTTCTCTATGCATCACTTTAGAATAAGTCACGCTAAGTGGAATGAATTATTATAGTCAAAAATAAAATGCTGAGTGATAGCTGTGTTGAAATGTACTAATGCAATTTGGAAGAGATTTGGGATTACAGTTCTGTTTCTTATAGTGGTTTATACACATTGTGTTCCAAACAATTTTGGCAAAAGGTGATAGAAGAAGCTTCTTAAGTAATTTAATTCTTGAGTAGCCAAACCACTTGTAAGTAGTGACTTCTTGAATATATTAACTTACACTACTGGGAAAAAAGTCTGGTTTTATGTACCAAGGAAGTGAAGTAACAAAGACAATGAAAACCAACCATTATTATTTATCAGACTTCATAAAGTCAGCTTTAAACATTAGCTGTCAACAACCACATAATTGCATGTGTGAACACATAGGAGCATGTGCATCTTGTATCATATACATATAACCTTTCGTGTTTAAAAAAGAAGTTATTCCATGAGCTTTGCCTGTCCTGACTCTCCAAAGCCATCACTGAAAACGCAGTACTGCTGAGCTGAGCCCTGGTGTAAGCAGTGGTCAATTTGTTCACCTCCAAGGAGAGCTGTGATGTGTAACGTGGTGCCCTGTGACTGCCATAACGTACCAGCGTGTGGTTCTGGTTTTGCACATCTGTCATGCCATTGATGTTAAAAGGTTACAAGGATGTGAGTTAGGATTCACAGTGATGAACCAGCCAGCTTCAGCATCATTAGGTATAAATTTATCCTGTGTCAGTGAAAGGTGCTTTTGTCTTTTGCTAAGTGAAACAAAGCTATACACCTGGTTTCTCTATTTGTTTTCTTACCTAATTAAACACTGGGAAAGGAGCGGTGTGTATGTCTTTTTTTTCTTAGTCCAAAAAGGATAGAATTTTTTTTTTTTTGAGGAAGGAAAACTGCAAATATCAGCCTCCACTGCTCCTGTAAATGGCTTTATTCTTGGCCACATGCACTCATTTAATGTTTGGGGGTTTCTTCTGCTGGTCAAAGGATTTACATATTGTGGCTCTAAAGGTGCCACCATAACAAGCCCCCCTACCTGTTGTTTGGGTTTCTCACTGTTCAGCCCTGTTGTAAGGTAGGTGTGAGGCACCTCAGATTGTGGGCCACATGTGAAATGGTCCCTTGAATTTTGGGGAGAATATGTCTAACGGTATACTCTGTCAGAACTTCAGTGGCCTCAATATTTCAATTCAGTTAACATGTATTTCCTAACTTGAAGAGTGAGCACAGTCAGGCTCAGTTGAAGATTTGGAATTGCTCTGGAAGTTGCTGCAGCCACATGTTTCACCTGGAATAAATTAAAAAAAAAAAAAGAAAGAAGAAAGCTCTTGGTGAGGTTACTGTTTTACCCATTACAGGACAGGAACTTTACAGGAGGTCAGTAATAAATTAGAAGGAGGTAAACTTTAGACTCTAGAATAATTTCACCCCAAGTCAGGGGGTTTCTGTCCCTCCCCACCCCTTTTGCAGTGAAACATTGCAGTGATTATGTTGACTTTACTCATGGATTTGCTTTTATCTCTTAGGTGAAAAGTTCATGAGATTTGGCTATCCAGATATCCCCTTTGATATGAACCTAAGCTATGACAAGGAGGCTGAGCTGATGCAGTCTCACATGATGGACCAAGCCATCACCAATGCAATCACCTACCTTGGAACTGAGGCACTTCACCCCCTGATGCAGCACACACCGAGCACAATTGCAGAGGTGGCCCCGGTCATCAGCTCAGCTTACGCTCAGGTCTATCATCCCAGCAGGATAGAGAGGCCCATCAGCAGGGAAACAGCCGACAGCCACGAGAACAACATGGATGGCCCCATCTCCCTCATCAGACCAAAGAGTCGAATCCAGGATAGAGAGGGCTCCCCCAGCAATAGCTGCCTGGATTCTACTGACTCAGACAGCAGCCACGACGACCGCCAGTCCTACCCAGGAAACGCTGCCTTAACCCCCAAGATCAAGCCAAACCCGGCTTATGTGAAGGAAGAGGCCAAGCCTTTGGATGTCACAAAAGCTTCTAAGGGCTCTTTAAAGGATATGTACAAGGTGATCAACGGAGAAGGGGAGCAGATTAGGGCTTTCAAGTGCGAGCACTGTCGCGTCCTCTTCCTGGACCATGTCATGTACACCATCCACATGGGCTGCCACGGCTACCGGGACCCGCTGGAGTGCAACATCTGTGGCTACCGGAGCCAGGACCGCTATGAGTTCTCGTCGCACATAGTCCGGGGGGAGCACACATTCCGCTAGGCCTTCTCATCCAAAGGGGACTCGTATGAAGTAGAAGAACTGCACATGAAGAAATACTGCACTTACAATCCCACTTTTCCTCGGACATTGAGACGCCTATTTTGTTGTTGTTGCTGTTGTTGTTGTTGCCGTTGTTTAATTATTATTATTAACCTTATTTTTTGTGGACCCAACCTCATTTGCTCTGCCCAGCTTAAGAATGGAAAGAAGGAAGGGAATGGATAAAAGAGGGGTTTGTTGTGGCAATCAGTTTTTGGGGAGTGACCCGCCTTGCTTTCTGTGGGAATTGGAAGGCAGTCCGTGTCCGTCTCAGTCAGTTGTACACCATGTCCTCTTTTGGGATGTCGCTCAACCATGCCAGGTGCTTTCAAGTCCCAACAAGATGCCACTCATTTGGAATTTCAGAGGAATAGGTAGAAACATTTCAGAGGAGAGCCTTTTTCTAATGTGAACATATGGTACGAGCTTTTGGTGGCTGGAGGAAAGGGGGGGAACTTTGTGCTGCAGAATGAACAATTATTTTTAAAGCAAAACTGGTAGGGAGTTAGGAGCATGAAGCAAAGTCAATATTCCTCTCAAAATTACTTTCAAGGGTGAGCTGTTTTCCTGGGGTCAGTGTGTATTGCCTCTCTAGAATGTAAATAAATGGAAAAAAAATGTATGTCTTAACACTGTACCACATTACAGCAGTTTAGTTTCATAAGTCTGAGGGCCTTCTGTGGTAAGTTTGAGGCTTTGTGTTTTTACTTTTCTTAACTTATGAAGCACCTTTTTTTAGAATTGTTGATATTCTGTTACTCCATGCCTATGTGTTGTCTCACTGGCTCCTTAGAGACCCTTGGGAGCCTTATTTCTTTAGTTGCACCCTAATTTTTAAGAAAGAACATTTAGAAATAACATTTAAACTTGCTTCTAGGACAATAAATGGCCTAGGAGTGGATGAGAGTCTGTAGTTTACTCTGCTGCTCTTCAGAAATACTTCTGGGTTAAAATTATGGATTTAAAAATGACAAAAGTACTAGTAGCAAAATTGTTCTTTAAATATAGGTATATATAGATACATAATTATGTAAATACTTTCTCATTCTACTATCACAGTGTTAACCTCTTGGCAACAGCCTGAACTAAGACTTGCAGCTGGGAAAGCGTTAGGAGCCAGATCCTTGGCCAGCATTAATCCTCTTGGCTCCATTGAATTTAATGGAACTGCCCCAACTACTTCAGCTACATCAGGATCTGAACCTTGACTGTTTTTTCTTTTGTTGACTCCTTACTTGGTAATTTGTTTAAACCACTGACTTCCTTTTGTTTGTATGTCATCAATTCTGCTTAATTTAGAAGTGGAAGTATTAGCAGGTTTTGCTGGATAGCCTTGGCTCCTGGTGAGCACAGAAGCCTGGCAAGTCAACAGGTCACATACAACCATCCCTACTTTTTCAGAGAGAGATAAGTGGAGATGTAGGTGCTGTGTATTGGACTTAAAGATTTCATTTTTATTCCTAATTTAATAATTTCCCCATAGGGAAAGCAAATGGAGAAATGGACTCTGAAGAGAGTCCTTGACCTACAGACTGGACAAGAAAACAAGTCCACTGATATGTTTTGTTTCCTTTCTTTCTCTCTCAGTAAATAACAAAGCCAGCAACTACCCGGCAAGTTGCATCAGTAAAAACTGGGCTTAAACCTACAGGACAGATTGCCATTGAAACCCAACTGTTTGTACCAATCACAATTGAAATGTTGTTGTTTGGCAACAAGAGCACAGCTTGAGAATGGAAAGATCTGGATGGGTTTAACCCCCTCAGCACACACGGTCTCCATGCGCTTGGGGGGACCTTTTCCAAAGGATAAAGTTACTAAAGTATAAAAGAGAGAGCAAGATCAGGCCATAATGAATTCCCATCTGCTCCCTCCAATCTGTGCACTTGATGCATATGCCAGTTTGCTGTTCGTTTTGAGGGTACTGGATTTTTTTCTTCTTCTCTTCCTAGACCTGGAGCATTTGAAAGTAGGAGCTGAAAGGTATTGATTGAAATCTTTTTATGGTGACATTCTTGGCAGCTAGAACCTGTGTTTAGAAAGAATACAGTAGATCATGGCCAGATTACCTGATGACTGCTTCCCAGCACTGCAATGCTATTAAGTAGGAGCTGGTAAAGTCTTGCAGTAGCCTATTAATTATAATACAATATGGAGAGAAATGTCATCTTGTGTAATGTGAGACCTATCAAGGCTGGGAATATGCAGGCTTTGGAGAGACAGATTTAAAGATCTATTCCCAACATTGTTCTTAATGTCCTTGGGTTCCTCCCCCTCCTTCTTTCTTCACCCTAATGTAGAAGAAACTGGGGCAAATGAACCAGTGCCATCCTCCAGACCATTCTTGTTGTCTTGTGCCTGGTGCAGTCAAAAGAGTTTGTGCAGGAGAAAAGCAGGGAGATGCTGGAGGGCATTGCTTTTATTCTGTGTGGCTGATTCTCTGCAGTGAGGGAGGTGGGCTTAGGAGGCGGGTGGCTGTGCTTTGTGTCAGGATGTGCCTGGAAATGAAGAAAAGAAAAAAGTGGTGATTTGCTGAGGCAGGAAACATCCTTTAAGAACAAGGTGGAAAGAGAAAGGTCTTGGGCCTTGAGGGTTGCTGGGCTTTCCTGGGCCTCCAGAAAAACACATGCCCAAGCTAGAGAGAAAGGTTGCCGGCAAATCCCTTCAGTCTCTGGGGGAAGCACTCCGTTCTCCCCTCTGTGGTCAGTGAAAGAACATTGGGCTGTGGTTTCTTGGAATAGCTAGCACTAGGGAAAAAGTGTTTAAAATGTCTGCCTTTGTTTGGGAAAGCACCAGAATACGGGAAAGGTAGAGACTCTCTTGTGTATCCACAGATCAGTTGGCTGCAATTACATCTGCAGTTCGTTAGTGTGCACTTGGGCTCACTGATGACTCACTGATGCCTCCGGTAAGGTGTATTCTGTGGCTGTTCAAAGGATCACATGGGGAGGCCCACTGATTTTGGACCTGGCTTCAGTCAAGTCCAGCTTCTTGATCTAATGGTAGCAGCTGAGGTTTGGATGTCCTGGTATCACAGGCACAGGGAACTGGGGAGGCACTGGGGAGTTATCTTAAAGAAACTACATTTTTTGGAGAGAAAGAAACTTGAGGGGTCATATTGATTTTTTATTATCAATGTCCTTTTCTAAACATTTACAGAAGACTTTTATCCTAGAGTTAGGAAAATAAGAAAGATTAAATTCTAGTTCAAATTTTGAACAAAATTTTGAATTATCATGTACTTTAGAATTCACTTCCTACTGCAAATTATTAGAGAGCTTTATGTAATGCAGTTTGTTCCTTCATAAAAGTGAGCAAAACGGGGCAGCAGAGATTTCTTTGGGTGTTTTTTCTTGCTTGCTCTCTGCAAGAATTGGATTTCTAAGAAAAGCTCTTGAGTTTCGTCAAGTTCATTAGTCATTCATAGTGTACTAGGAATTTCAGTAGCTAATCCTTGGCCTCTAAATCCGTTTGTTCTGAGTATTTGGTGCTGGAAATCGAATCTGGCTGATTTTTATTGGACTCTTTTGAAATTCTTGGAATCAGGTTTCCGGTTAGAAACATGCATTTGCAAATTTAGAGTTGGCTTCCTGTGAGCATTCCCCATTTTCATTAGAAAAAAAAAAATCTGTGCGCTTCTCTGCCAGTAAATCCTTTTGCTTCTTTTACATCAAAAATGGCAATATTCTGACTTAGTTTAGAGGATTACAAGCCTATTAATTTAAGGAGAAGTGTGACTGCTTATTCTGCTCTTGGTGTGATCCATATCCTTGGAGCAAAGGGCATTATCTATATATCTGCAGTTATGACTGATTAATTTTACAGCCACCTCTCTTTGTAATCTGTTAGGAGTGCACATCAAAATACACTGCATTTTTCAGTAAAGCCTGCTCTTTAGTCAGTAACTTATGGGATTAAAATAATTTTATTCTCTTTAAAAAGTGCTTTCATCTATGATGTGATGTGAAAGGTGTCTAGGCATTAACCTGTAGTGGTCTGTAGCAGAGAGGAAGATTTTAAATGGGTTAATGGGCCTGATTTTTAGTGGTACTGGTTTCTACAATGTTAGGACCCAGCTCACAAAGTAGCCATGTGGACCTAAAGTATGTTTATTCAAGGTGAAGAGATTCTCAATTGTCAGAGTTTGCAAATTTCTTTCTGTTTACAAGGGCTTCCGTAAATTTGTGCTGTCAGGCAGGAGGTCAGTAATGAAACCCAACCCTTCAAAACTGGGCTTTCATGGGGCATTATTACTGTTGCCCAGGCCCTGGGCTAGCTTGTTCTGATTTGAAAGAAGCCAGACAACAGACACTCCTTCCTCCAGAGAGAAACTTTGGAGATAACTGCAGCAAAGGTGCTTATTTCAGCCAAGGGCAGGAGCTACAGTAATGCAGCTCCTTCACTGGATAAATTCCTTTCCTTAACTCTTGCTGTGCTTTTTAATGTAATGAGGGGGGACGGGGAGGCTGCCAGTCACCTAAAGTCAGTGTGGGATTTTAGGAAAAGAGTGATGAAATTGGCTTTTCTGATAGTAATTCACATCTTAGCTTGGCTTAATAGCATTTAAAAACAAAAGTGGATGGCCTGTGGTCTGGGGCAGCTGGAGAGCTTGAGAAAGTACATTTATATATATATATATATATATGGTATTGTGTAGTTAGAGATGTGCTTTATTGTATATGTGCCTTTTCCAAATGCATTTTGGGAGATCCTGATGTCGTTTGTGATATCCTACCAGACCCTTTCAGAATGCACAACAAAAACCAACCCAAAGGAAACATCCCTTCTCCTGCTCTGCACCCTCCTTGGCAGCTTGACCCGGAGAGAGGACCCTATTCAGTACTTTGCTGTGACATTTCCTGGAGTCAGACAGCTTTTAGGAGTGGGAAGGGCTGAAAATTACCCCAGCAAAGTACATTCCAGCTATCCAGCCAGAGCTGGTCTGTAGCTAGTCCCAGGGAGCACGGCATCCCCAGCACAATGCCAGGACTTGCCGTGGCAGCCCCCAGCTGCACCGTGCCCTATGGAGAGCCAGGGAAGCATCTCCTGTTTCCTCCCTCTCAGCGCTTTAAGTAAAGCACCCTTGGAAGTGGACTTTGCTCTGCTTTAGAGTTCCCACTTAGGTCTGGGAGCAGACTTTAAAGCACTTGCTTCTTGCTTCAGCCTGGAAAAACAAATGTGGCGAGTCCTTTGGAAGTGGTTTGCAAGTTTGCCTGTCACGCTGCTGCCACCGCAGGAATTGGCACAGAGACGAGAGAAGCTCATCCGTAGGAGGCGTTCAGGGGGCTCACGAGGTGGAGCACTGTGGTGACGAGCACAGTGCCGGTTCTGGGACTTTCCCAGCGGGTTGGTGACCTGGTTTCAGGTGCAGTTGTTCCCCCTGCAAGGCTGCAGAGCTGAGTGTGCCAGCACAGCCAAGGTAGGAGGGCCACCGTGGGCAAGGTGGCTGGGCCAGCAGGCTTTGGGCAGACCCTGAGCCCAGCAACAGCCCAGAGCCACCCCCTCGGCAACGCTCTGCTGAGCCCAGGCCAGAGCAGCCAAAGAAGGGTGGTGAGGGGAGCAGTTAGGTAGAAAAGAGCTAGAATTTGCTTCATAGTGAATAGATTCCCTTATATCCAATTGATGTGTTCTGAGATAAAAGCAAAGAACCTCGCTGGTTTCAAACTTAGTTTCTAATTTGACCTCCTACAACAGCACCTTAAAAGGTGGGTTGTGTCCTTCTTGTACCCAGCTCTGAAATATGCAGAGGACAGTCAGGAGGAGGGCTGGGCTCAGGCTTTGCCATGCTGCATGCTTATCAGGCCAAGAAAACAGAAAAACCAGTCTCTGTTTAATTCACCTACCTTCCCAGTTGATCATGCAGATTCCTGGTTCCTGTTCGCTTCCAGCCTTTGGAAGGGTGTTTATCAGTGTGCACACTTGGGTTCTCATCTTTGAAGATAACTTCCCATGCTATCTCCTTCTGTACAAACTTCTGCTTTTCATCTTGGGGCCTAATTAATCACTGGACAGAAATGACCATTTCAACAGAAACCTGCATAGTTGTAGTTAAACTAATATTTTTTTACCGTTGGAAAAAAAAAACCCCACAAAAAAACTGTGATATTTTGACTAGCAGTACGTGAAGTATTTCAACAGACTGAATGACAGTGAAGTTAATCAGATCATGTCTTGAGAGGGGCTGGTACCATGTGGACCCTGTTGGGAGAAAGGAAGCAGCCTGGCCAGAGCTGGGGCCAGCGCTTCCTTTCCATAGCGGGTGCTGGTTTAGGCAACTGCACTGCAGCCCAGGAAAACATTTGAGCACCATCAGCCTCGTGCCATCCCTTTGGCTGGAGCTGGACGTGCACAGGAGCTTTGCAGCTGGCCATGTGTCTGGTCACTCCCATCACCTGCGGGATCAGGGTGCAGCACAGCAGCTCTGGGTGGCGGCACTGAAGGCGTTCCCTTATTCCACGTAGCAGCCTTAATCCCTGGCCCTCGGAGGTACCTGGGTAGCCACAGCCTCTGTCTGTGTCACCGGGCTGGGTAAAGGACAGGGGGGAGCACAGCTCCTTACGGGCACACTTTGCAGTAAATTGGGCCATTTAGTTTTACCTCAAGTGACATCGAGTAAGAAAAGCTTCTTGCAGGGGGTGGAGGTCACTGAGTCCCTACTATGCACTTACTGGGATTTGACACTGCTTACTGGAAATGGATGTTCGTTCCTGAACACACTGTAACAAGGGAAGGACTTTTTTTGGTTGTTTTTGTAGTCGTTCAGATTCTGAAACTGTGATCAATTATTTGACGAATTGTCAAGTGTCCTCAGAGCTTGAACACGTTCACTTCCTCACCATGTAGCAGTCTCCTCTGGCTTTCTGTGCTTTTCTCTTTCCCTCTTTTCCTTCTCGGAGCTTTAAGTCTGGGCCTGCTCTTATCTCCTGTAGCTTTGGGCTGTCTAGGGGTTTGGGGGGGTGGGTGGTTTTTGGGGTTTTTTGTTCATTGGCTGTACAGTCTGTTTACATATTTTTGTACTCGAGTGTAGTTTTTTATTAAAAACAGAAAAAAAAAGAAAAAAAAATAAGGTACATACTCTTTGTAACACTTTAAAGATCTAGGGTTCCTTTGAGATGACTCTACAGTGATGTAATTATAATACTGTATATTTGCCTTCCTTTTTAGTTGGTTTTATTTTCTGTTTTGTTTTGGTTTTTTTTCCTAAAATATATATCTTTTTATGAGAAACTGGAAACTTTTAATGCAAATGTTTAGAAAGATTTAAAAGTTGTAAAGTTAAAAAAAAAAAAGTCATATAATTTTTTTTTCCTGTTGGAAAAAATGCTTTAAAAAAAGTTTTACTACTGTTATATTCCAGGGTGGGGGTTACCAACCCCAAGTTTGCTTCTTATGCTTCATTCTTGGATCCTGCTTTCTAAAAGTGATCATTGCAGACATGGATGATTTGCTTGTATTAATTCTAAAAACAAACATCACCAACATTTGGGTTATTTTTCTGTTCAAGTGCAATACTTACCCTGACATCTTATTAATATACAGTGGTTTCTGTGTTCCTTCCTCAGCCCATACAAATCAGTGAAACAAAATGCTCTGCCCTAAATGCATTTAAAGATACAGTTCAAGTAAACTGATTGCGATTGACAAAAGATGAGAAACTGTAAATTAAGGCTAAAGCCCCTAATTTACCTCCTGCTTGTCGCTGGCATTGAAACACATCCAGAATTAAGGACATACCTGTTCTTGACTCTTCCTTCCTCTTCTTTTCTAATTGCAGCTTTTTTAAGAAAAGCACTTAATATTGGTGTTTATTAAAAATGACAAAAAATAAAAAAGATCTTTTGGTCTGATCCAAAACCCACTCAGTGGAGTGTTGGCTTTGACGATGGATTTTGGATTAGGCCTAATCTCTTAGCTAGGGTAAAACTGCCATTTACTCTAGGGAGAGATTTGCCTGCGTAAGAATTACAGGACTCATGTCCTTTATCTACCTGAGAGACCAGAAAAGCTTCTTTAGAGTTGTCCTTGTCTTATATAAGTTTAGATGGGACTTGTTTTACATATGATACGTATTTATATATAGTGTATTTTTAATGCCTTCCCTCCTGCCCCCCAGTAGACTGAAGCCGCTGTTGTGTAAATATGTATTTAGGTACGTAATAAAAAAAAAAAGGAATAAAATCCCATTGAGATTTCTTGGAAAGGCAGTTACTGCGCATGCACAGTAGCCACTTTTGTCTTTTAAATTTGTATTTAAGAGATTTCTTTTTAATAATAACAAAGGCGAGGAGACTGCCTCCCCTTCTGATTGATTGCCAAAATCGTTGCCCAGCCCCTGGTGTCTGAGCTGAAGAAGAACAACGCGTTCAGTGGGCGACTGTGGCGGTGCCCGCTGGTCTCACCCCTTGGGCCAGATTTTGGGAGCCCCCCGTGGGCGGCTCGGCTCCTGCTGCTCACGGGGCCCGCGCTGAGCAGCGGGACCCGGGCACTGCCCTGCCGGGCAGCGGGGCTGCGGCTGCGCCCGCTGCTCACGGCATCTCCCCCGGCCGCTCTGAGCTGCGCTCTGCCCTCCTCAGTGCTCTTTTCCTGACCGCAGCCGGCCGACTGACCTGGGAAATTACCCCTTTTTTTCCTCCCAGGTGTAAGAATTTTTAGTTCTGTGATAGATCTTCTGAGCTCAAATTGAGGAATCTTTTAAATTAAAAAAAATATATACAAATAAAATTTAAAATTACATCAGAGTTTACTCGAAAAGCCAGTGAAGACACTGGGAATTGTCTCACTTCTTTATGTGTTCATTGGAAGGTGCTCTTATAAAAGGAGTTCAGAAACAATCCCTTTGACAGTGGTGCATGTGAGCAACCCTAATGTAAACCTGTATCCCCCTGCTAAAAGAGTTTTGCCGCTATAGACTGAACTATGGGACTTGTTGTTATTTTTATTTTCTTCTTAGCATACATGCATACATATGGTTGCACATCTGTATGTGTGTGCTCTGTACCTGTGTGAGTGTTGTACAGCCATGTGAGAGTGGGAGTCCGTGTGTGTGTGCGTGTATAAATAAAAGAAGCTGCAGAAACTTTGTAATACTTTGTGAAAAGGATTATATTATAAAGGTTTGTACTGTCTTGAGTGCACAGCTACTGGAATACATGTAGGGAATCTCAGGAACAAGCATATAATTTGTCCAAGAATTATTTCTTCTCAGAAGTGTAAGTGCAGTTTTTAATTCTGTATATTATTTAATATTTTACCAATAAAAATAAACTTCTGACATGAAAGGGTTTTCCATTCAAGCTTTCTGGACACATTGGTGTATGCATACACTTTTCTTTCTTGCAGCAGGAAACACATGTGGTGGTTTGGCCCCTCCCAGGAATCGTATTTCTACCTGCTCACAAATCCTGTTAATTAGCTAGAGAGACTGGCTGTGTTATGGGTTGGGGTTCTGGGCATGGGTTATGAGAGAGGGGAGTTGAGCACAGATCTGCTTTTAACGCTCATTGGAGCTAAAGAAATGCCTTCCATTGGCTTCAGCATCCGTGAGAGACGTGTCCACGAGGGTCCTACTGTGTCAAATGGTGGCACCAGTCACCTGCCAATGGCTCTGTCATGTTTTTGAAATGAATTGGCGGCCTAAGATTTTTCTGGAAATACTTGGACTGCACACACATTTCCTTTGAACCCTTCCCTCAGCATGGGGTTTTTGCTGAGTTTGCTCTGTCATATCCAGAGATGGTGTTCCCAGTAGGGATTTGTTGGGCATTTCACATTGCCCAGCTTGTCCTTCCTTTCCTAACGCAGCTATCGACCTGGTAGCATTCGCAGTACAAACTCTTCCGACTAAAAGGAAGATCTCATGAAGCTTCATAAATTGTTTGCTGTTTGTTTTACAAATCTCTTGTAAATTCTTGGTTAAAGATTAACCAGCCTCTCCCCATAATAAAAGTGTTCATCATTCACATGAGAATGGAAATTCCTTAAGATATCATCTGAATAAAAGTTAATCTTCCTTTAAGTCATGTTTGATGTATGTTTCTCCAAGGAATGCTTCCGTTCAGTGAGCAGAATTTCCCGATTCCTTTCACACAGGATTGCTGGATTACTGATTTTGCTTCAAAAAGCCCTCAAAATTCAGTTAATGGGACAGTCTGAATCTTTAGTGCATGGAGCAGAAATCCCATTGTGCCATTGTAGGACGGAAACGACTGGCTTGATGGACTCGGGGTCCTGTCCCAAAACTTATTTGGGATGGGTGATGCTCTTTTCATCGACTTCAGCTAAGGGTCTGAGATGATCAGGGGAGAGCTCATAGGCAGGAATTAAGTGACTTTATAATCCTTAGGACTGCTGAGTCATTTTCAGGGGTGAGACTGTGCGTGGCCTCACATTATTAAGAGGCTTTTAGAAATCTCCAGGCCTTGATTCAGTGCCAGCATGGTGATGTGCCTTGTCTGGGCAAGAGTCACACCGTGAGGTGCCATTGCCTTTCCCTTTAGATCACCCTGTCAGCAGCTGCAAGCAGAGGGCAGGTTGACCTCACCCATTCAACTCTTATCTAGGCAACAGGGAATCATGTCTGATCCCTCCTCTGTATGGCTTTTGCTGGGAAACTCTTGCTGTATCAAACCCAGCCTTTTCCTCTTTATAGCAACAGATGCTTTAAAATTACTCCAGTGACCAGTGTCAGCAATGCTGCCATCACCCAGTCTTCCTTTGGTCTATGGGAGGCCAGTGGTTTAAAAATACTGAATTATTTTCTTTGCTGCCACATCAAATGATGCACCTTCAGCGGTCTTTGAACTGCAGCATCACACCTCACATTGATAACTGGATCAGTCTTGTAGCCAGGTAAGTGTTTGTATTTCTGATCTACCAGTCCAGCCCTGCATTCTGCCAGTGGCCTTCTCCAGCTTTACCAAAACCTGTATCATTTTCCCAGTTAATAAAGGTTATGCCTTGTTTTCTGGCTTTGGCTTCTATAGCGCTAATATTTTTATTTTTATGCCATACTTTCAAGAATTTACTGGAGTTTCTTCTGAGGGTGAGTTTGTTTTTAAAACGTGGCGAATCAAAGAACGTTTTCCTCCATCTCTGTGCTCAAATGTCAAATCCCAGCCCTGCCATGAATCATTTCCCACCATGACACTGTGGAATATATAACAGAGCCCTTGTTAATGGGAGACAACGCAGGGCCTCAAAATCCCATTATGAAACTCGCAATAATCGAGGGACTAAAAATAAATTTTGCTTGGATTGCAGTTTGAACATGCTTGGGTTGTTTTTTTCTTTCTTTTGAGTCGATTCTAATGTAGTTAGTCCTCAATAAACCCAGCTTTACCCTTGTGCCCTTCAGTGCTTATTTTTGTCTCCTCTTGGTGCATCATATAAACATTGTCATAACTTCCAGCATGCAATTATAAGTGTTTGTTTTGGGCTTTTTCGCAGCAGAGTACCTCAGGAGCCACAATGACTTCTGGATTCAATGAAATATGAGTTGAAAGGATTACTGTGTAAATGCAGAGTCGCCTAAAATTTTAGACTAAGAATGAAAGCTCTTTTCAAAGGAATATACTTGTGAAATAGCCTTTGTGTTTCCTGTTAATTCCTGGTACAAAGATTAGGGATGGAGTCCCAGAGTACGGTATTTTCCAGGGATTTCTGTCAGTGGAGAAACGGAGCCCTTGTAATGAGACTATAGAAATGCTCAATATTATCTCATTATTTGCCATTAATCCACGCACAGCAGCCCGCCTCCGCACGCTGTAATTCCATGTTACCACCCATGTTCACATTAAAATAGGAACAGATTATTCAAGACTCCCACACAAATCGTGAACCTCTATCCCTTCTGATCTGTCACCGGCCATCCCTGAGACAGAGGAACCTCTTCCCTAGGCAAGGAGTCATCTTTAAACCTGGCAACCCAGCCCTTCTGAGCTAAATGCCTATTTTTATTCCTGGCAAATGCTCCTGTGGTATCCAACATCTGAGCCTGGATGAAACTACCCTGTCAGAACTGATTTTTAACAGAAAATTGCTTTTCAATGAACCCATTCTCTATGGAAAGTGTATGCTTTTCATAGATTTGGGGGATTTGGGGATTTTTTTCCCTCAATAAGAAAGCCTGAAACTCTAAACCCTTGGAAGGTTTCTGTACTATTTTTTTTTTTTTTTTTTTTTTTTTTTTGGTTTCAAGAGGAAATACTTCCCTGCCCTCAACTCCTGTTTTCATATCAGTTCAAATAATGTCAAGACACTCTTTGCTGCTCTTTCCCATTATTTTTGTTACTTTTCCTGTTTCAGGCTGCCTGCGTGTAGTTGATAGGGTGTGGTGAGGAATGTAAATTATTATTTTCATGTAGGTGTGGTAGCTATTCAGTTGTAAATCCTGTTTTCAATCCTTCTGACTATTTTATTTGTGATCTGTAATATTGATTTGTCTTCTGAGCAGAGAATGCTGCAATCTATCAGGAGCAGGGACATTTTATTCCTTGCTAAAATAATTCAAAGCACTCCCAGAAATCTGCAAGATAGGGAAAAAAAGAGATCTTCCTTGAAGCTTTTTTTTTTTTTTCCCCTCTTTGAAATGAGTTGAGGAATTTGTTTCTGCGGTTGATTTGTTTTTATCAGTTAGTTGCAAAATCTGACCAGCCTCTCCTTTCAAACCCATCTCCCGTGATAACCTGCCACTGGCTGTCTCTTGATAACCGACTTTAAAAAAAAAAAAACAAGTTAAAAGGTTCGCATCTGAACGCAGCTCAGGCTGGTGGAGGAACAGGGCTGAGCTACAACAGGCAGCTCTGCAGTTGCTGTTGGAGTCGAGTGAAGATGTCAAGCTGTTCCAGTTCCACACCAGCCGTAGCAGCCGTGCCTGGAACACAGCTGTATTTTCCCACAAGCTGTGAGGGCTCTTTGGCAGCCGCAGGCCACGGGACCGCAGATGCTCCGGCTCTCCAAAGCCTGTCCAGCTGCTCCTGCCTTGGGAAGGAGGAGCTGCTGGCTCAGCCACCAGGGGTACCTCACCCATGGAGCCGACCCTCTGCCTGAGCAGCCTGGAGGGAGCTGAGCTGATCTGCCCCATCTCTGCCACTGATGCCTCAGGTTTTAGCTCTTACATTTTTCAGATTCTGTACTACTTTAGCGTGTGTGTCTGAGCTTCATATTAGGGGATGGTGAGCTCTCTTCACAGAGCAGGGAGACAAAACAATTCCTTTCCTAGCTTGGGACCAACCAATCCAAATCTCAAGCCCAAGAGCATAAAGAATGGTGAATTGAAGAGAGAAAAACAAGAAGGATGGGACTTCATGGACTAAAGCTGTAATTGGACAATTAACTCCAATATGCAAATGAAGCAGAAGTGAGAGACCCCGTGACCAGTCTCCATTTTGTGACCATTTTGGTTCATCTTGGGTGCAGCCCTGGCTGGGCTCTTGTGCTGCCCAAGGTGTAACCATTGAGGCCTTTTAATAAATCCCTGCTTTATTCTTTAACTCTGTCCAGCCTCTGCTCTAGGTCAGCCTTCTCAAGGCATCACCAGTGCTGCTCTCAGCCCCAGGGATGCTGCGTGAGCTCCTCTGGCTGTGCCCTCCTCTGGGCCCAGCCCCTCCTGAGTACCTGTCCTGGTAACAGCTATTAGAGCCAAAACCATTGTTACAGCTTCTGCCTGTGTTAGTGCAACTTGGCTTCTAGCTGTCAGTTCAGTCTGTCTCATTTTGGGATAAATCTGGAACCTAGGAGTAAAATCACTGCTGATTTTTTAAAATTATTTATATTTTTATGGCTAGCTTTAGGCCTGTAGCATTCTTGTGCCCGAGGCTGACTAGCAAGGGTTGATGGTGTCTGTGAAAACTGAAGTTTAGGTGTCACATGCTGCACACTCAAAGCTGATGGCCTGTTCTGGCCAGTGTACTACGAAAAGCCTGGAATGCAGTTGTCCTTGGATACCTCTGCATATTGTTCTCTATCAAAAAGATCTTTTGAAGACTGACCTGAAAACAACCCATGTCCTTGCAGCTTGAAAGGCTTCTCCTTTCCCTGAAGTGGCAGAAGTGTGCAGTGTTTGGGCACAGGTTGCATTTCCCAAGCAGTGAGTGCATGGTTGGGATGTCTGCAGCACACACCGAGTGCTATGCTGCTGCTGTGTGGCCATCAGGAGGCATTTAAAGTGCTTTTTCTTGGCAGTTCTTTTCAAAAATTTATTTCTTTGGTCAAGTGTTCTCTTTATTTGTCTTCAGCTTTCCTCCCCATTTCTTCCAGTAAGAAAACAGAAGTTGTCACTAGATATTAGAACACAGCAAGCTTTAAGTCAGGGTGGGTTAATGCTGATTATTTGTATGATGTTTGTTTCTAGAAGCCCTTCTGAGCTAGGTGGTGTTCTAGCACCGAGCAAAAATAAGTCCTGGCTCACACTAATGTATTTAGCATCTAATTATAAAAAGAAACCAAGCTTCTTCTCATTTTCAGAAGTCCAAAGACCTTTCTGTAATGCTCCTTTCCTTTATTTGTCTGAGCCTGGTTATCAGATTTGGAGACAGTATTCCCATAACTGTCCCTCTGGCATTTTACTGCTCCTTGAGACTATTCCCTTCGTAGCTCCGTATGGCTGTACACAGAGATGGATCTCCTTGTGTCCCCAGAGCAGCTCCACAGGATTGTGGAGCAGTGAGCTGAGCTCCCAGCTGTGCCCTGGGTAGCTGAGCTCAGAGCCTTGGCTCCATCCCTGCTCTCAGGGCACAGCTCCCTGCCCATAACCAGCATGGCTTGGGTGCCGGATCTGGGGCCGGGATGTGCTGAAACACGTGCTGCTCAAATGAGTCCAGCTGCCCAGCAGATCCGGATGGCTTTGGATAACTGACATCCTGATCTCTGTCACATCTGCCTCATCTCTGAACGTTACCGGCTCTGTTTCTCTGGGGTTTTTTTGTTAGATCTTTTGATAAGATATTAAATTATCTGTGTCTAAACCAGATCTGCGTTGCTCAAAACACTGCAGCTGGATGATGTCCTGGTTGTCGGTCCTAGGTGAAACTCACTGGTAGAAAGATCCTTTTAATATGTGAGCACTGATTTTTTGTTTTCTCCAAAAGCAAAAGAGAGGGGAATGCACTAGCAGTGTCAAACAGATGCCAGTTTTACCCTGGTCATATCTGCTGGAAAGGAAATCTCTAAGCTGAAGCTGGTGTGATGCACCCTGTACAAGACACTTCAGCTGCTCTTAGGAGACAATTTTATGTAAGAGGAAATGTAAAGGACTTTCAGCGTTTGATACAGACTCAGTTATAGAAGAAACCCTAAGCTCTTAAGGAAGAGGAGGTTTTTAAAGAAAACATCCCTAGCCAGTTGGTTCAGCCTCACGTGAAATTGCTGGTATTTTAGTGATCTCTGGCTCACCTGTTCTGGCAGATTGAGATGATGGTAAGACTGCTCACACACTTCATTTCACTGCACAAATTACTGCCTTGCCAAGACTTCTTTGAGAGCCAGGCTGCCAATAGAGAAACCTTTGCTGTTATTTCAGGCCGATCTGTGCATGCCTAGGCAAGGTTGAATAAACCACAGATGACCTCTGATGTAATTTTACCTTTAGTCATCTGCCCCATTCCACTGCCAAGCTTGCTCACACAATCTCCTAACCTGGAGATTCTTTTTAGGGCAAAATAATGGTGGGATGAGCCAAATGGGGATTTTCACAGCACGGTAATTCTCACACCGCTGCCCTGACAGGGTACCCTCTAATTCATCATTCCCAGAGCCTTTGCACCACTTGGCTTATCCCTGAGCAGAGGGTTTAGTGCAGGCACTGCCTATCTGTGTCAGGAGGTATTTGGGCAGGAGTATTCCACAACAGCTATTTTGGGCTATTTCCCCACATCGAGAAGCTCTAGTGCTTATCTCAATGGAACGAAAGTCAAGCCTGTTCTTCTAGATAAAATGCTTTCCCCTCCAACTGCCTGATGCCTTATCTCTGGTCTTGCAGCATCACCCATAACCCCTCTCCTGACCCACTTAACTTTCTGCTTTCAGCAGAGCTGGGCTGGGGGCAGGGAGATTGATTAATGAATAATATTCACTTTCTTCTAATGCGAAAACTCTTCAAATGGTCCATGCTCATGTAATTAGGAGAGAAATCTCTATTCTTAATCAGCTGATAAATTATCTATGGGCAGACCTTTAAGAATGTATTTCAGGTAGCTTTGGTTCACATGAGTTGCTGGGTTTTAAGCATTTTTCAGAATCTCCTGACAAAGAAAAGAACTTTAATGATATTATTTGACACTCCTCACCTTGTTTTTCTTTGCCTGTTTAAAAAACAAACCAAGACTGTGTTATCTCTTTTCCATATCCGCAATAATTTCTACAAAATCAATATTTTTGCAAGCATAGTAATAAGCTAATGCTTTCCTCTTGAGCTTCAAAAATTAGATAGGGACTGAATATAGGCAGTCAAAGCAGCGAATGTGTTGACTCTTACATTCCAATTTCAGCAGCAGGTACAGCCAAGGCAAGGTTGTTTGTTAATTTATTTGGAATTAAGCTGATACTTTAAAGCCATTTCCTAGTGAATTATTATCTATCAAAATGTTTTTATCAACTGGAACTGACTGATGTTCATTCAGATAGTTTCTTGAAGAACCAGCATGTGTGTAGTTAAACAGAATTCAGTCTAGTTTCCTGTTTGAATTTTTTTTTTATTGCCTCCATTCTTTGCAGTGTGGCAGGGACTGCTCAGAAAATGCTCTTCTCCCTGAATGTATATGCAAAGAAGTCCATTGGTGTGAACAATCCTGTTCCTTTGTTGCCACTGGATGGTGGAACCAGGAAGGATAAAAATTCTGGCCGTTGTGGGTAAGATTGCTAAATGTGGGGACTCTGGCACTTCCAGGATGGAGTTCTGGAGAGGACACCATGGACACTGCAGTTGCAAACATGATCAGGTGGGACTGACATAAGGGCCTTCCCCCTCCTCCCCACACCAGTTTAGGGCACTGGTGGGTGCCTTAGGGAGGCTGAGCCCTGCCAAGGTACAGGTGACCAGACTCTTGCTTGACTTTATCGTTTCAGCTCCAAGAAAGGAGTGTGATCCCTTTCCCACATCCAAGAGTTGTCACTGGGTTCTGCTATGGCAAAAGCAGCAAACAAATCAGTTAATGGAAGTCTTCACAAGGCACACAGCCTCTCGTGCTCTTGCCTTTGCCTTCATTGCTGCCACTATGTGAGGTGTCACTGTCTCACCTGCTGCCTCCCAAGGACAATTTCACCACATCACCTCTGGTTTTTGAATTTTTTCCCATGCATTCATTCACAGGTGGGGAGGAAGAGTGAAGTCTGCCATACTTGGCCAGCATGGAGCTATGATTTCACTGTGCTGGCATATTGCGTTGCAGCCATGTGTCACAGATCTTTTGCTTGTCATGTCCCATGTTCTCACTATTCCCTGTCACTTTAAAATTAATTCATTGTTAATCACTTACTCCACCCAGATGATACCCATATTCTTCTACTTGCAAGGCACCACCTGATGCTTCATTTGGGGAGAATGGAGGGAGGGACAAACAAAGGCTGACAATTGCACTGTGAAGCAGTAGAATTAATTTGTCCCATATGCAAAATGTAATTTGAACAGTATGAATAATGAAGCTCTTTGGTCAGAGCACTGCTTCTCCAGATACCGCAGTGCAGTTTTTCTATACAAGGGAACAGAAAGACAAAAGGAGTGAGATCTTCCTTTCCAAGTTTGTATGGGACACTGCACTCCCAGCTCTTGGTGGATGACTGGGGGAAATTTGCATTAATCACAGAATCACAGAATCACAGAATAATGAGGTTGGAAGAGACCTCTAAGATCATCAAGTCCAACCTATGCCTTAACACCTCAACTCGACTATAGCACCAAGTGCCACGTCCAGTCTTTTTTTAAACACATCCACAGATGGTGATTCTACCACCTCCCTGGGAAGACAATTCCAGTACTTTATTATTCTTTTGGTGAAAAATTTCTTCCTAATATCCAACCTGTACCTTCCCTGACGTAGCTTGAGACTCTGTCCTCTTGTTCTGTCAGTGCTGGCCGGTGGAAGAGACCGACCCCACCTGTCTGCAGCCTCCCTTCAGGAAATTGTAGAGAGCAATAAGGTCACCTCTAATCATGGTTATTTCCAAGGGTAACCATTTCTCAGTGCCCCTGCCTGAGTCACTTCTGGTAGAATCACAGAATCATGGCATGGTTTGGGTTGGAAAGGACCTTAAAGTCCATCCAGTTCCGCCCCCCACCATGGGCAGGGACACCTTCCACCACACCAGGCTGCTCCAAGCCCTGTCCAACCTGGCACTGGACACTTCCAGAGATGGGCAGCCACAGCTTCTCTGGGCAGCTGTTCCACTGCCTCACGCCCTGAATAAAGAATTCCTTTCTACCATCTAATCTAAATCTCTTCTCTTTCCGTTTGAAACCATTCCCCCTTGTCCTACCACTATCTGCCTGTGTAAAAAGTCACTCTCCCTCTTTTTTTACAGCTGTGCTCTGAGTCAGGCAGGAATTTTCTGAGTCACAGAATGCTTGAGGTTGGCAGAAACCTCAAAAGATCACCTGGGACAACTCCATCCTCAGGCAGGGCCACCTAGGGCAGGTTGCCCAGGGGTTTTGAATACCTCCAAGTGTGGAATCACTGCCACCTCCCTGAGCTGCCCGTGCTGGTGTGTGACCACCCCCAGAGTTGAAAACACTTTTTTTTCTGGTGCAAAGCTCCCGTTGGGAAACAGGATGTCCGCGTGGAGCAGGGCAGGTAAGATCAGGGCAGAGTTCCCCCCTGTTTTGGCCGGCCTCTGGGCTCCAAGGAGCCACCTCATCTGCCAGCCCCCAGCAAGGAAGCCTCAAACCAGGGCTGGGAACATTTTGAAACAGATTTTTGTCACCCAGCATTGTGGGGGGAGAACAGGCCCTTGTAGCTGTGAACCAGCGATGACAAGATAAAGGCACCCAGCTCATCCTCTGTACCTGTCCAAGGAATTTCAATCCCTTCCTTTCAGGATGTGGTGGAAATGGGACATTTCTCTTTCACAGCTCTCCTCGCTCTTTTGTTTCCTAATGTAATGTATATGCACACCTATTTTTTAATGTGTGTATATGTAGAGGGTCTGGCAAAGTGGGATGTGCTAAAATGGTGATTTTTGATGCACAGTTTGAGGAAACACAGCCATGAAAGTCTACAGAAGGATTCCTACTGCGTTGTGTGGTTCATCTCAGGTACCATTTAGAGCCCAGAGCATTGCTGGGCTTGGTTGATGTTTGACATCAAGCCAAATCCCTTTGTACCTTCCTCAGCTCACAGGAGGCCTTCTGCTGGCAGAGGAGTTGCAGAAGAACACAAGAGTCACCAGGTGCCCAGAGAACGCCAAGTGTGGTGCAGGAGGGGTTCTTCAGGTGGCAGCCTGGTGATCTGGTGAGTGATCAGGCAATTGACAGCCGGTCTCTGCCATCCTCCTTGGAAGAAGGGACTAAGTGTTTAATCTCTCTGGAGAACGGAAGGAAGGGAAGCCAGAAAATCCCCCACAGGTGGAATGAGATCATATCAAAAGCTGCAGAATTCCAAATGAAATTGATTCACTTTGCTCCCAAATGAGCATCTGAATCGGTATGAATCAATACAAATGGCATCAATAAATGTATCTTGTTTTCTTCCAGTTTAACATCTGTTTTCAGAAGGTGTTCAGAAAGCATTTGGATACATCAGTGCATGAAATACTGCTGTCAGATAAATTCAGATTATCCTGGACCACTACATACTTATATCACAGAATGAAAAGAAAACAGGCAGCAGAGATATAAAAGCAAAGAAACTGTTAGTGCTGATTTCTTGGGAAATGTCAGAAAGGCTGATTTGAGAAGGGGTGGTGTTTGAATCCCAGCACACACTAACATTTGTTTTGCTGCTGTTTGCCCTGAACTTCTGCAGCACAAGCAGAGAGAGCTCGGTCTCCAGCAATACCAAATAATACTGTTTTATACAATTTTGTGAATTTTACCAATAAATAAGAAGTATGACTTGGGTTTTTTTTCAGAATTTAGTAATCTCTGGCATATCTGGCACTAGTTGTGTTTTGAAAAAGGCGGTATCGTTACCCAAATTGTAATGACTCCTGAATTCTTTGAAACCTAATTGCAGAGTATGTTAATCTGGTTTTTAAGCTGTTTTCTAACATGAATTGGTGTTGGTGCATGTTTCTACCCAATACGTGATGTGTGCCACCCAAAAAAATATGAAGTTAACATGAAAACCAACCAAAAGCTGGAGTAATGAAAAGGTCAAATACATTATTAAGCATTAAAATTCTGAGAAGTGCCTGTTGTGCAGGAGATCGTAACAAGAAGAGGAAACAGCACAACACGAGCGATCTCTTGTGATAAAGATCTGGTGGGCAGAGAAGAGCAGAGGAAGTAGAGCATGTGTGGTGATTCCTGTTACAGGACGTGGCCCTCCTCCTCTTCCCCATCAGGTGGTGTGCTCAGGGCTTTGGCTGAAATATTCTGGAATTTGGTTGAACTCTAGAAATAAGGTTACGTTTTTGTTTATTTCGTTAAGCGAGTGGGAACCTTGTTTTTATGGTTCTAGAAAGGCATCTGAGGCTGAAGTTGTCCCATCCCAGTAAAGCACCCTCTTCTCCTCTGCCTCTCAGGTCTGAGCTGGAAGGAGATGGTGCCACGCGTGCAGGGTCACTGTCGCTGTACCGTGCCTCGTGTGTACCTCAGACACCTGTGCCCTGAGACCTGGGATGGGCCTCACTGTCCCATTTTGACACCAAGCAGGTCCCCCATTGCTAGTGACAAGTCAGACAACAACAGAGACCCCTATGAAGCTCTTGTGAAAAGTTGTACATGTCTTGAAGCTTCTGTTGCCACTTTAAAGGTTCTGTAAATCTTGAGCAAGTTGGTGGTGTTGAGATGCACCACCTAAGGGATGAGCAAAAGTTGGCTAAATTTCCTCAATTATAAAGAAGTACATTTTTGTTCCTGTCACTCAGTGTAATCTGCTATGTGCCTCCACCATGAAGGCTTGGTTTTTGTGTCTCCTAATCACTACCCTCTGCCTTCACCCGCAGGTAAAGCCGGTGAAGAGGGTGAGTGCCAGATGTTCCCCGCATCCCTCTGTGCTGCCGCTCATCCTGGAGCATCCCATGTCCCAGAGGACGAGAGTGAGAGAGCATCTCTTGGGATAGCCCGCCCCAGCCGGGCCCTGTGCCCTAGAGTGGGTCACTGGATGTGCTCCTCCGATGAGGGGCAGGAGCAGGATGCTTTTCCCCGTGCCTGCGGGTGCTGGGATTGCTGCCGGGCTCTCGCAGCACTGCTGAAATGCAGAGCAGCAGAGGGGGCATCGGTGTTTCTTGGTTTTATCCCTAGTGTAGGCACGCAAAGACAAGAAAAGAGAATTGAGGAGAGGAGGAAAGCCGTGATTGACAGCAGGGAGCGCTCAGGCAGATTGGGTGGGGTTTGCTAATTCAGCCATGCGTGCAGTCACACCGGGGAGGGGGTGAGGAGAGGTGATGGCATGGGAATGTGTCATGAAAGTCACTGAGGGAGCGAGGAGCCAGGGGAAAAACCTGCTCTGCGCCAGGAGAGGACGGGCATCACGTCAGCCATTGCGTTTGGGAAGTGCTGCTGCACGCACAGAGGTGCAGCCAGGAGCCCACGTTGGCTCAGGGGAGTTTTTGACTTGATTAAAATCACTCTATAACTTGATCGACCAAAAAATAAAAGGCAAAAAAAATTACTTCACCAGCTTCACTCCCCACACAAGTTTTATCTAGCTCCACTAATAAGTTAGAAGCACAGAAGTACAGACCTGAAATGGGCTGTAGGAGACCAAGCAGTCTAAGAACACCACACAGAGACAACAAGTTTAAATGCCATGGTAAAAAAAAATAGCTTAAATCAGGGTAATATTTATTCAAGTCTTCATGCAGATCATATTCATGTATTAGTGTGCAAGGTAGGTGAGACCCATCTCACCCTGTGCTGGCTCAGGTGGAGATGGTAAATTCTGGCCGTGTGTGCTTCATCTCCCAGCTCCCTGAAGAACACCTGGTCCCCTGCTCTGTGTCTCCCCATCCTGCCCCAGCAAAGGCAACTGCTGCAGGGCAGGAGGGGTGGCTCACCCGCCTGGCCCCGGGCTTCGTGTTAGAGCCAGAAGGCTTGGGATAACACAAACGGCTACTTTCGGTGCTGTCATGCTAATTAGTCAGCACTCATCAAGATAGGTGGAAAAATAATTTTGCAGATCGTATCAGAGTAGTTTGTGGTTGGCTTGAACTGGTGCTTTATTCTGCAGATACAGAAATCTGCAGCATTTTTAAAAGGCCGGACTTTTAAGTTTTCTTTTTTCCCATTCACCACCGAAAGGAACAAAAAACAAAAAAAAAAAAAACAAAAAAAAAAACAAAAAAAAAAACAACAACAACAAAAAAAAAAAAACCAAAAAAAATCCAAACAAAAGCCTTATCAGTGCCTGTTGATTTGCTTCCTTCGATGGCTTTATTTCTCCTTTTTGCTTGCTACCTGGTGTTTTCCCTGTCTTTTGAGATCCCTGTGAAGCAAAAGGGGCAACGAAACTGGCAATGCAATATTTTCTGGCTACGCTTTGCTGTGCTGATATGAAAAGATAAAACTTCAATCCAGCCCTGAGATGTTCCTGTTTCAGGCCTCCAAATAATATTCTAACCCTCTTGCAAGCACGCTAGGACAGCAATTCCTTGCTTTGTGTGTAGGTAGCAAAGAAATGATCCTTTGCTGGCTGTACTGTGGGAACCTCTCAGCTGATGCTGTTCTACCCCTCATGCAGCTGGTTTGAAAATCCCTGGGATTTAGTCTTGAAAAAAAAAAAAAAAAAAAGAGCTTCCTTTTAACTCCTTCTGACTCCTTTCTAACAAGGGCTGCTTTTTGCTCAAGAACCTGTCTCTATTTTCAAGCAGAAGCTTCTCGGGAAGGATTTTCAAAAATTTTTTTTTTTTTTTTTTTTTTTTTTTTTTTTTTTTTTTTGTCCCTCACCCCCCCGGATGAACGATTGGCCTAATTCAGGAACACTGAAATTATTACTCTTTTTTTTACAGAAGCACACCTGTAATTTCGCACGGAATACGCTTTGCGGCACAAGAACCGCGTCCCCTCCCAAAGCGTATCGTTATGTAAGGAGCAGCTCAAGCTCGTGTTTCTTGCTCCCTCAGACCGGCGGCTGTACGGAAACGCCTGGCTGTTTGTTTGTGTGCCGGTGCTTAATGCTCATTAGCAGGGAGACTTAATAGCGCAGCCTGGAGCCAGGCAAAGTGCGAGGCGCTCTCTGCGTGCATTTCCCCAGCTGGATTTGGCAAGCGCGGCCGGCGCTGAACCTGCGGCACCGCTGCTGCTCCTCCTGCCCGTGCGAGCCCGTGCCGAGCTCGGGTGCAGGCTGTAGGGCGGCATCTCCCTGCTCCAAAGGCTCTGGGGGCTGCGTGGGCTGCTGCTGTCCAAGGGGCAGTGATGGAGCCCCAACAGTCCGGCTCCACCTGCGTTTCCTCTGCTTCTCCAAGCCGTGATCCCCTCCGCTGTCGGCTGCTCCCCACAGGCATCCCCTGCTCCGTTTTCTTCAGGTTTTGCTGGCTCATTTTTCCCCTAGCCTCTGTTATTTTTTTTTTCACTCAGGGGATTATCAGTGTGTGACAGCGAATGGGAAACTGAGGCATCTGGCTGCAGAGTGTGTCATGTGAAATATGTCAGCGGTGCTGTAGTGCTAAACGGGGAGAAAGTATCACCAGACTGGCAGCTCAGAGGGAGATCAGGGTGCTGATAGCTCTCCTCTCTCTCCAAGCCAGAGCTAAAAATCTGACACAGCCCAAGGGACAATATGGGTTTCCCCAAGTCCGTTGCACTTAGAGAAAAAATTCAGTCAGGGAGAAAGATGAGAATCACAGAATAATGAGGTTGGAAGAGACCTCCAAGATCATCAAGTCCAAGAAGAAGCACTGCTTAAGTTTGATTCTGGAGATAAACAAGGTTTAGAGGCTCAGAATCAGTCTCCCCCCAAGAAATGGTACCTGTGAAGTTGAGGTGTCTGTTGAGCTGGCCCGTGTCTGTCGGTAAGCCTGAGACTGGCTGCATCACAGGTCTGCAGAGACAATGCCCAGGGGATGTGCCTTATCCAAGGCACTGGATCCCAGCTCTGACAGCTCTGAAATCACCTTGCCAGCTGCACTGGGTGGGGGGAAACGCAGCACAGACCTTGCAAGGAGATAATATTTTAGGTGGTTATCAAGGAAGGAACCAGGCTCCAAATGGAGTCACTCATTTCTAATGTTGGCATTTTATTAGCATCGTCCTGTTTGGGCTTAGCAAGATCCAAAGTCTCCCGTGGCAGGAGTGATGGCAGGTGTGAATGGCCAAGGCTGGGGTCTGGCTTTGAAGGTAAAATACGGTGTGGTGCTCCCTGCCGTGGCTGGAGACTTCCCAAGGAGGGGAAGGGGGACATGGGGACACGACTGCAGAAGGGCCTGGACAAGGGATGGCAGTGTAGTGCCTTAGTGGAGAGAGGGCTGTGCATCACTTGGAACCAAGGAGAGCTTTCCTCCAAGATCCCTTGGGAGGAGAAGAGTCAAGGTGGGGGTCTTCACTGAGGTTTTGGGTGCTGCAGTTTGGCACAGAGGAACGTGGATGTGGCAGGGAAGCTGCTGTGACTATGCTGAAGAGGCCAAGCTTTGCTCCAGGCATGTGCAGAAAACCGTGCCTGAGTAAATGTCTGGTAATAAAAAAAAAAAAAAAAAAAAAGCGCCAATTAAAGAAAAGGTAATAGGTCTTGGTGGGTGTGACTGGGGATTCTGCCACTTGTGGAGCATCTGGCTTTAAGTCACTTGGGAAAAAATCCATCACACTTTTCCCTTGTAGAGAGAGGAAGATCTAGAGTCCAACAACACAGTCTCTGCTGGATGGTCACACACATGAGGTCTGAAGAGGAGTGTCCTCAAGGCTTTTAGTTAAGCAGGTGGTTAAAATGCAGAGTGTTTGTAGGCCGTGCTTATGGCATCCATAGGGTATTTCCATTCCAGCATCCATAGGGTGTTCCTCTGAGAAGTGTCTAAGGGACTTGGCCACCACAGGTTCACTCATTTTTTTCTGACAGCTTTGGGCTCCTCAGCTTCTGCAAACATTGCCATCATTTGTCTGGATGATGAGTGCTCATGTCCCATGTTAGACAACCGAGTCTCACCGAGGGATGGTGGCTCCTCAGGAAAAGTAGCCTTTTCTCCTGGATGAGATAGTCTCAAGTGACAATTTCACTCTGCAGAAAAGATTCACCTCATCTTCTGAAAGAGGCTGAAATTAGGTCCCATGTTGGGTAAAAGTACCTTAACCAATGAGATACTGAATTAAGGCTTTTGGTTTTACTTTCTCCTTCTCCTTTTCTTTTTTCAAAGGAGAAATTCTTCAGTACCCAAGTTCTTGATTTGAAAGATCAAAGTGCTGCACTGACTCATGGGGAGGTAAGACACCTCCATCCTCATCATTCAGTGACGGTTTCCTGGTCCTTTTGTTGAGCTGGGGACACTTCCCCTCAGTGTGATGCTTAAAATTACCTTGTCTTAAGATGGGCAGCTCTTCCTACCTGTTCACAGCCCAGGGAATACTCCATCCACTCCACAGGTGTCTGCTATGGAGATCAGCCTTTTGGGAGCTCCAGTAAGTCTCGAGGCTGCAGCCCTTCAGCCTCTTTTCAAGAGCCTGACCTAGTAAAGTCAATTAAAGTGTAGCCATGGCCCATGAGAGCCTTTGGGCACACACAGATATAAAACAGAACCATAAAAACTGATGCACTGAATAAAATATAATAGCACTCATTCTGGAATAGAAGCTGATTTATTTTAACTTGACTTAATACATTTTCTTATTCTAGCTTAAGAGCATCCAGAAAAGTTCCTCTAGTCAATTTTCAAGTGTCAACAAGCTGTTTTTCTTGGTCTCACAAACTCATCTTTGAAATGGGAATAACTTAGTCTCCCATATGGTGTTGAAAGCTACTTCATAGCGGAAATCTCCTGTATATTCATACAAAATTTTAGAGGAGCAGGTGGAAATTATCTGGCAATTAAAGTTAGTGCTATGGAGCTAGGACTTGGAATGACACAGCCAATCTATTCAAAGACCTCATCTCCTACTGTCAGCAGTTGGTTACGTGACTGTTCATGGTGCTGCTCCTCATGGGGGGAAAAAGCCCTTGAGGGGGTGGCAGAAGATTTCAGCTGATTTCTGATAACTGGGGTTGAGCCGATCGTGACATCTATCTGAAAGGAAATGGTTAAAAGCAAGTCTCTAGCAGCTCTGGTTCTGACATCGTTCTGCAGACTTATTGGGGTATTAATGAAGAAAAGTACGTTCTGTGAATGCAGGAAGTGGCCTCCAATAAAGTTTGCAAATTTCACAGAAAAAGGGACATAAAAAGGTCAAGACTCTCCTCAGACATTTTGTCTAATTTTATTTTGAGCAGTAGATTTCTCTACTCACTTAAAATACTCAGGTCTGAGCAATAGCACAGGATGGTTGCCACCAAGGGGAAGTGTTCAAAACCCTCTTGCAGCAGCAGTCCAAGGTTTATCCCTCACCATTTTTCAGAATTGCTCAATATTTTCTTGACTGTTCATAGCTGGCATTAGATCACCAGCTTTTCCTCCATTGCAGAATTTACAAACTTCAGGGTTTTTTTTGTTTGTCTGGCTTTTTTCAAATTATGCAGAACTCTCCTACTTCCCTCAAAGGGTTTGCTCAAACATTCCAAATTTGACTGGAAGACCTGATTAACTATTTTACCTCCAGAGTGCATGGTAGGGAGGTATAGGCATGTGTAAACAGCTGCTTGGGCTGAAAATTGATTTCAAATATTGTTTCAAATATATATAAAAATGAAACCCAGCACTTCATGGAGACACTGTCAATGGAGAGGAAGATCTGCAGCCTCTTTCTTTTAGACACTGCTCCTGTTTAAATTTCCTTCTGATGTTGAGGTGAGGAGCGTTGTGGCATTGCTGTGAAATCTCTGCTGTGCAGAGAGAATCCCAGGTGAGACCAGCTCCCTGTGAAGCAGATGCTCAGGTGACATTCCAGAGCCATTGAGGGCCTGGTGCTCAGGGAGCTTTCTCCATCCTGCTGAGGCCAGGAGGTGAGCAGGGAATTCAGTGCTTGGCATGAGCACTCTTGGAAGAGGGGTGAGCTCTGCTACTTTAAAATTAAGCAATCAGAATTAAAAGGAAACATGATTGACCTCAGCTGGAAAGTTGGTGCATTTTAAATAAGGGATGGTGCTTTTTTGCAACCTGCCTAAGAAGTTTGCTAATGCCCCTGATTTATTATAGAGGCTGAGAGAAACAGCTTTGCACAGCAGGATAAGCATGCTTTTGACTTGGTTCCAGGTATGACAATAGCTGAGAGCCATCAAAAGTAGGAAGAAAATAGCTGCCAACAGTTCTGTCTGACTTGGATGATCCTGATTTTCCTCTTGCTCTGTCAAACCCTGCTCGCTCAGTCCTTTCTGATGGAATTGAGGACGGAACGTCCTTCTGAGAGCAGCTTTTGTTGCTGTCAGCATTTAACTGTGCCTTCTCTGTAGGATATGCAGAGCCCTGGGAAGAGAACTCTCTCCTCTGCCTTCCTGTGCTTCTCCAAGAGGGAATGCTGGGTACTGAGCACAGACAGTGGGTTGGACCTCCGAGTTTCACAGAATGCCAGCAATATTCACAGACAGCAGCAATATTCAGAGACAATATTCAGGAAAAAGGTTTGCCATTGGAAGTTGCTGAAGAAATATTGTCTCCTGCTCCCGACTATGGCAACTGGAATTAGCAATTTCTTCCCTTTTCTCTGAAAAGGACAGTGGGAGGCCAGGTAAGCCTTCACCAAACCTTGGCAAGGAAATACCTGAGCTGGAGAAATTAGCTGGAAAATCATGCTAGAAAATGTGGAGTATTAGACTACAGGATTCTGGTCCGAAATAAAGCCAGAAGCAGAGTTTTGGAGGTTTTGTGACAGTGGAAAGGAGTATTTTTGCAATGTTTGTGAGGGGGATGATGCGTGGGCTGTGCAGTTGTAGAGTTTTGTTTCACATGCTCACGTGCCACTGCAGCTTCAGCTTTACAGAGCTTGTCCTCTTCTTCTGGGAGAGGTAAAGGACACATAACCTGTTTGGGTGACCAAATAGGTAAGGTGGTGTATAAAACAAGATTGGAAAATATGACCTTCTCACTGAAAAATTACAAACTTCAGGCATTTGGCCACTTTCCTAGTCCTTTTAGAAAACTTGGAAGCAAATGGTTAAAAGTCAGCTAAGAATATTTACCTCTAGCTACAGATTAAACAAAATGTCAATTTTTTTGCCTGTTTTTCCCCATCATGCTGTTTAAAACTGCTAAGAAATTAGTTTTGAATGAGTTTTCATGCATAATTTGCACGCAAAGGGTTTTTTTTTCCTTCTAATATGTAAAATAATTGGGTTTTGAGCAATGTTGTATGTTTAAAGCTAGTACTACATGCAACTAATGGGTATGAAATTTGAAGGAGGGTGCAGATCATTCTTTGAAGGTAAAGATGCCACAGTTTGCATAAGTTCAGTTCATGTGCTTTGTCAGCTGCAGCTTTTGCTCTGTCCTTTGAATTTCCAGGACACCACCTTTCTCGGAAGGCTTATATTGAAACTGAACAAGCAGTCCATGATTTTGAAGGAGAGGATGAGGGCTTTTTCCCTTACCTGAGGAATCTGCTCTTGAACTGAAGACCACAGCCTTTAAAAGCCTGGAGTGGTGATGTCTGTCTTTCAGAAATCTATGCAGGTGTGTAACTCATTACTTTTGTACCCAAAGGCATTTCTCCATGTGTTTCTTCACTAAGACTCAAAAATTCCACACTGGAATGCAATAATATTGCTTAAGGAAACTGGAGATTGCCTTGCCTTGAAATAAATCCTGTCCCCTCATTGCTAGAAGTGCCTGAAGGCGTGTGCACTCCCTGTCCTTAGAGTCACAAGCTGTTTAATCATAAACCATAGGTAGTGATGAATAGCCATACACAACTTGGATACACTAAAAACCGCGGAGGTGGAAGGGATTGGAAGTTTCAGGAGGGCAGAAAGAGGAGTCCATGCTTAGGGCCACATCTGCCCTGGTACCCACGGATGTGCTGGAGGGGAAGAGGGAGCTGGGAGAGAGGCCCCAGCTGGGTGGGAGGCTGGGGCCTCGGGGTGCTGCTGCCCTGGCCCCAGGCTGCTGCCCAGCTTCAGCAGGGTCCAGCTCATTTGCTGCTCTTTGAAGGTCTGTGTCAGTTTTGGAGGGGATTTTTCCAGGCAGTGCAGAGTGTGAGGGTGGCTGGTTTTTGTTGTTAAGGAGGGCAGCTTGTGTTTGTTCAGCAGCTGCTGACAGCTCTGTCTCAGGGCAAACAGGGAGGGGGACAGGACGTGTGAGTTTGGGGGATGAATCCCTTTCCAGACTATCCTGCCTTGGCCAGCAGTTTCTGTTGCTTTATAGCAGGTGTAGAGTGTGTGAAGGGGTGGGGGGGTGTGGATTTTTTTCCCTCCTCCCCAGCAAAATCCATCTGTCCCCAACTCCTTTCCCCTCCAAAAATCCTTGTGCTGCACTCACCTGCCCTGCACTAGGCATGTGGGGTCTGGCACTTTGCAGACCCTCACTTTTTCTCCCTCCACACCTTTTCAAGGTGTCTCAAGTTTGGGACATAGCTCTCTTTTTTCCCTCCCCCCCTCTCCTGTGGTGGATTCATCCCAGTTCAAAGCTGGAGCTTGGGGTGGCACTGAGGTGGGCACAAGGAGACTGATCTCATGGCCCTGTGGGTCAGATTGGGCTGCCTGACAAATGTGAAGTGTCCCTGGGACACTGCACTGTGCTGGCTGACAGGGAAGGGGGGACAGGTGATAAATGAGTCCCAAAAATGCTGTTCTGAGTGCACAGTAAGTGCCACAGGGCTGCAGAGTAGATCTGAAAACACAACCACTGGGTTCATGCAAGCTGTCCCTCCCGAGGCTGGGAGCAGCTCCTTGCTCTCTGGCAGCCCAGAAGCAGCTGGGGAAGATGGAGTAGTCACAGTCATTCCTTTATGGCATGTCAGTAAAACTCCTGTGGGAAGAGACAAGCAGGCTGCCCAGCTTTTCACCCATCAATGCTCTTAAAAACACAACATCCTCTTCTGAGGCCCCAGCAAGAGGGTCTGCACACCTTTTCAGGTGCTTGTCATTGGTCTTGAAGATGCAAATTGGCAGTAAGTGAGGAGATTTTGTTTCTTCTGAGGTTGGGAGTGTTGTGTCAACTCTAAATTAAGACAGGTTTTGTCTGGGCGGTATCTGACACACAGCTTGCCACTTGCTAAATCTGAAATTAAGATGTTTGGACCAAAAGAAATTCCCCTTATATTGAGATATTTTAGCTCTGTTGTCTTCTGTAGGATACTGAATAGAAGCTGCTATTTAAAGGTATTTTAGTGGGAAGCATCCATGGATGCTGATGGCAGCTCTCTCTACTATCTGCTTATAGGATGCAGACATTCTTCTTCAGCTTCTAGACACTACATCTGTTTGTTAAACTTAAAGACTGGCTTTTTCTCAAGCCTTTTCGGTCTGACTCACATTGCTCAGGGATCATGGTGCAAATGCTGCTCCCTTTTGTGCAAGATCAGAGCTGGCTGTGCTCTGAACCAAGTGGTCACACTGCTCCTCCCCGAGTGTCGCTGTCCCGTGGCAGAGATGGATTAGGCTCCTTTGGGTTTTGGTGCTGACAGTCCATGTTACCCAGTGGCCACAAGGTTTGTGCAGGAGTGTTTCTTTGCTATCTAACCACACTTTTAAGGAGAGTCCCCGGGGCTTGCAGTTCACACTTGATGTTCGCTTATTTTCAAATGCAACACTTCAGCATGAAGAGGAGACCCTTAATATGGAAAAAGTCAAATTCCAGTGAATGCAACAGTGGATCTGGCCCAGATTTCTGGCCAGAAACTCTGATCAGAGTGAAGTAGCTATCCTGAAGTTCCTGCTCTCCAATTAGGAAGATGTCACGGCTAAGCAGCAGTCTGGTAAACTTAGGGATGTTTTTATTAAACAGCTTTGGGACACAGAAGTATTTACACTGACCTTGTTTTTCAACTCTTCAGAGGGCCAAGGAGGAAGCTGGAGGTTGTGTAGGAAATAATCCTCCTTCGTTATATTGCTTCCCATCTGCTGGGTTAGTTTTTAGGGTTTATATGTATTCTTCTCTCAGGGAGCACTGGGGGTTTCACAGGCAGGAAACTTTATCAGGGCACTATCTCAGAGCACTTCTGTGTGGCATGGACAGGAGCTCAGTGCCAGGTGAGGGGGTTCCTGGGGGGCCAGCAAGCTCACCCCAGTCCTGTGCTGTACCACAGAGCACAGATGGATGGGCAGGAGGGTGAAGTGGGACCTCAGGTCCACGTGCAGGGAAGTCAAAGCCTTTGTGCTGCACGAGGAAGGAGAGGTGAGCCGAGTTCTCCCCTCGGTGTCTATGGTGACGGCTTCCCAAAACCATCATCCACAGCTGTGATTATGTGCAGTGGTGGAGAGGATGACAGGCAGTCAGTACTCTGGTGGTGTCACCAGTCCTAAGCCAGGATAGAGGGTACAATTTCCCCAAGCACTTGAGAGACTCATCATTTCCACTTCGATCCTATGATAGCTCAAGGGGATGTTTCCCATTTTCCTTTTTGGTGCCCAGTAAAATGGGCAGTGAGTTAAAGCAGGAGCACCCACCACATCTGAAATGCAGAGTGCCACATGTCCACAGCCACACGGGGCTGTGAGTCAGATCCTGACAGGATCAGGTGGGCAGAAGGCTGTGAGGAGCAACCCGGGCTCCCAAATCTGGTGTGACACTAAGCAGGATGACTAGCAAGAGGTGAGGTGACACCAAGCTTGACAGGCAAGCACCTGGTGGTTCATGTGTGCTTTAATGGAACTATTTATAACCTTTTGGAAAATGTAATTAAAAGTGAAATCACCCATTTGACTTATGGTTTATTGGTCCCATCTAATTCAAGTGGGAGAAGAATTTCCAGGAGAAAAGTGCTGCGGTGAGTGCGGGTGGGATCCCAGTGAAATGGGATAAATAATGCTGGCTGCAGGAAATGGGTGGAATGGTTTCCTGTCACACCCAGCATGCTTCTCCTCATTGCCACCCCCAGTGAGTGGAGGCAGGGTCAGGGTAGTGCTGCACTCATGATGTGATCCTTGGGCCATTCTTGGAGCTGGCAAACACGTTTTTGCCACCCTTCTGCTCAAGGGACAGTGACCTGTGTGTGCTGCAGTGTTCTTGACCTCTTTTATTGAAGGACCTTGAAAAGAAGGCAATGCTGAGTCCTTTAGCAGTAGACCTATGTGAGTTAGGAAATAGCCTCACAAAAGCAAAAAATCATATGCATCCCATTCTATAGCGTTCCCTACTCAAACTGGAATACATTATAGGAGTTTAAAGGAACAGGGAAGCACATGGTCTGGAGCCATGGAAATTATGTTCATCAGCCTTTTTTCTAAACAGCCTTTGCCTATCTGGCCACAAATGCCATGGCGTTGCAACAGGGGAGCTGGGCATCACTAGAACAAACTAATTTTCATTTCAGGATTGCCCTCACAGGGTTTTTTTTCTGCTCTGCCAGTGCCTGGTGTTTCACCCAACACCTGGCTCCAGATAATTTATGGAGTCTGGAGGATTTCTGCTCCCGTTTGGAAAGCTTGGGTTTGTTCAGGTGGCTGCAGCGTCACTTGGCACGAGTGAAAACCTTGCTAAAGCAGGAGACAAGTAACCTCTCTTGCCTGGTTCACGAGTTTCAAGGCGGTGTTGGACTCGCTGAGGAACAAGGGGTTTGTTAGCTCTTACTGGCAAAGAGAGTTACTCCATTCTGTGCCCATCTTCTCAGAGCCAAAGCAGTCATGGCACCTCATCCTCCAGTACCAAGCCATGTTTAGCCTTTCCCATGGCTCTTCCCAGTTCTCCGTGGGCAGGCTGCTCCAGACTAAAGCAAAGCTTGGAAGGAGCGTGAGGGAGGGCTCTGCAAAGCTGCCGTGGCGGAGCAGGGAGAGCTTTCCTTGTGCTCGCTGCAGAGCTGGGCTCCTGGCACCCCCCTCCATTAACCCCTGCTCTCACACCTGTTCTCGCTCAGGAGACACTTCTTGCACCTCCCACAAGTGCACATGCTTGGGCTCCAAGAGCCTCCCTGGATTTCGGACCTTCGTGTGATCGGAATGAATTAGACTTGGCTGAGGGATGGGATTATTGCAGACCTGTCACTTCACAGTATGTTCCTGTTACAGCCCACACTCGTGTCTGCTAGTATTTTAAAGTAAACTTTAATTAGCATTTTCCCAAGAGTGTGAATAAATTGTTTTATTGTTGTTTTGGTGTTGGTTTTGTTTTAAGGAAAAGAGTGTTTACTCACCAAGGACATGTTTCCAAACTCTCCATCCGCACCGGTCCTGGTTTTTATGGTATCTCATCACAGATGCCTGGAAAGCTCTGCGTGGGGCTGGTGCTGGGAGCAGGGCTCCTCAGTGGTGGGGTAAGATGTGCCCTGGAGGCCCATGCAAGTGCTGGAGTATTTCTGAGTCGTGTTGGAGCAATGCTGTCAGACTCCTGATGGCCACGTCTCACCCGTTTACTAGCAAATTTCAGGGGAGTTTCTCCAGCCTAAGTAAAGCTGTGTCTGCCTTGGTTTGGTTACCTGTGGGCTCGGCTTGGGCTCAGTGACCTCAAAAGTCCTGATTAACTCCTGTCTAACCGAAGCCAGCAGTGCTGGGCAGATCTCCTCTTATGGTAAATAACATCTGAGATGCTCTTTGCAGGGGATGTTGAGCATGCTGTTTTCCAGCCCTCAGTCCAGGAAGGGTGAAGCAGGTGCCTGATGTGGTCCAGAGATCTGCTCAAAGACAGCAAAGGAATGGAAAGGATGCTTTGTGTGTGGCTGAATTCCTGCAGAATTACTTTACTGCTGAAAATAAGCACACTAATAATGTGTGAAGGTTTCTACCCACCCAACCCATCTATTGGATGGAATTTGTGAAAGTGGTGGAATAAGGGATGAGCTACAGACCTGTTTGTCCTCTTTGTGGGGAGAGTGTTAACAAAGGGCTGGGAAATGGAGCTGGGGTGTTACCTGTGAGTGCTGGCACAGACTGGGATCCCCAGCCCATCCCACCAGTTTTAAAAGGTGCTGTGAGGAAGGTAAACCCACTGCCTGGAATAATAGAGGTAGGGAGAAGTAAACCAGCAACTGGGGAAAAAAAAAAAATAAAGAGTAAATTTAAAGAGTAAATTTACCACCTTACCTGGGTGGTAAGGAAAAAGTTTTGGAGGGAAAAGGGTGCTGCCTTGGGTGAGCCACAAGAACTCCACTGGCTTTTGCATTGCAGGAAAACACACTTGAGCAAATGTGCTGGTGTGAAGTGTTCAGGCACAGAGACTGACTCCTTTTAGCTTCACCCATGCATGGCTTCGGTTCCACCCATCTTGTTTAAACAAATACACTCGCTGGGGATGAGGCAAGGAGAATCCTGTTCTCCGCTCGCGTCTCTTCTTCCCTCTGCTCCTCCAGCAGGGACACTCAAAACACAGATGGAGATCAAGGCGTTAGGTTTTAACAGATCCAAATCAATTTGATGTGTCCTTAAAAAATCCCACAGTCATTTCCAGTGGCATCGGCAGAGCTGCTAACAGCTGAGCGTGTGCCCAGTCACTTGTTGCTGCATGTACTGGTTTTTCTCATCATGAAACCATTCTTTCCCTGTCATGTGAAGACTCCAAGTGTGGCTTTTTGGTGGCAGCAACACAGGAACGTCTTTAGAAGTTGCAAAGTGGGTCATCTGGAGTGTCACCATGGGAGCAGCAAAACTGGGTTGTCATCTTGTGCTTCTGCACAGGCCTTGTTCCCAGCTGCCTGGTGAGACCTCTGTCAGGGAGTGCCACGTACGAAGGCTCCATGCAGGTGATCAAAAAAAGGATAATGGATAATGCCTGGGAATCGAAACACCCAACTCTCTGACCTGTCAGTACTGAAAATGGGCTGCTCAGGCCCTTCCAGCAGCTCTCCAGAAGGCACAATCTACTTATCAAAGGAGACCCCTGTGCCTTCTGGGAAGGAGCTGGCCCCCATTGCTTCCTCATATGAGATAGGGGATGCAAGAGAGCTGGCAGCCCACGCTGCACTTACCCACTGGTGTGTGGCAGTGACCTCATTTGTGTGAAAAATACATATTTGGTGACTTGCAAAATCCTGAGAGGCTTCAAAATAGGAAGGATTATTCTTTTTATGCCACTTTTCCTTTATTCCATCCCCTAGGGCCTCATAGTGGGATGGTGGGAACAGATCTCTGTAATCCAAACTCCCATCTGGAGCAGGACTGTCTCCAATACCAGTTCATGTCAGCTGTGGCTTTGGCTGCCCAAAGCCTGATCACTGCTGTGGGTGTGGATGTCACCACTTTCTGGGTGACCTGTTCCAGCTCTGTCTACCCTCCTAGGCCATTTTTTTTTTCATAATATCCAATCTGAACCTCATAAGCCACAATATGTGGTCATTGCCCTTACCTGCCAATTCCAAGAGCAGTGGCCCTCTCATCATGACACCCCCCTGTCAAATCCAGTGGGCAGGAACCTGTAGAATTTAGCTCCAGTTTCCCTTTTTTATTGGTTTTGTGTTCAGGAATCACTCCTTTTACTCCTGGGCATTGCTACTGAAGGAGAAAGGGGTTTCCTGTGGCCATGACCTCCCCAGCTGGGGAAGAGCGGTGTCAGGCTCAAGCCCTGAGGAGAGGTGGGAATGTCCAATCCATGCAAATCCATGGGGCAAACTGTTTCTCTGAAGAAAAGTTCATTTGCTTTTCCCTGTGGCTTAGTCTACCAAAATTGAAGAGAGAGAATTCAGAAGTTATTTGCATCAATTTTTAGTATAAAAGATTACAAGGGACTGAGTGCTGATGCACATTCCAGGTCTCTCCTATTATCTTACCCTTCTCCTGACTCGCCTGGTCTGGCTGCTTTGTGTTGCTCCATCCTGGGAGAAGCAAAGCACTCAACACGTTGCTCACCTCTCCTGTGACCTCTCTGATGCCACACCTTTGTTGGATGACAGCAACAAAAACAGCACAGAGAATTCCCAAAAGGGTGAGGACTCCTTAATCCCTTCAGAAAACCAACCTGATACTTCGTGGGTGGGTCCCTGCTAGTCTCAGGGTAAATTAAAATCTCCTTCCTCATCCACAGCTCCCAGCCTTTCAGACCACACTGAATGCAAAGGCCAATCCCATGTGCCTCTGGCCCCCCTTGCCTCCTTGTTTGCAGAGGTGGTGCTTCATGGGGACAAGGGTCTCGCCCTCTTAAAATCCCAGCTGTCTTCCCTTTTCCTAATTCCACACCTGCCTGTCTAATCCATGGGTCAATTGTTTGCCTGGAAGCCAGCAAGACAGTCCCCTCATGCCCACCAGCTTAGCTCAGCTGACAGTTTTGCAGCTTCTCCAGTGACCTCCCTCCATGTTTTCCACAACTCTGTTTCTCTCTGGACTGAATTCTTTGTCTATTTATTTAGCATCTTTCTTCCATCCTGTGTTTTGCGCAGACACATCACCATGGTACCGAGGTTCCCCGTGGTCAGTATTAGATATTAATCATTGAAATGTTGGAGGATTTGTCTCCATTTTCAGAGGAAAAGGATAAAAGAATTCAGTTGTCTGTGTTATGGGATAGATTGTGAGTGAGACCAGCCCCTGTTCCTGTCTAGTCAGGCCATCCTTTCCATTTGGGGCTTAAAGAAAGACACATTCCATAGGACAGACCCCAAACCCTGTGTTATGAAATCTTGATGTTTTCCTGGCTTCCCTGGATTTGTAAGGCTGTGATTTATCAAGCAAGAACACAGCAAACCAACACCTTGTTCTACAGCCTCACTGCAGGGATGATTCATATGGGCTGCTGATGGCACCTGAGACTGCATTTTGGCTGCTCTTCTGGAAACAGTGAGCCCTTTGTGGATATCTGGTCATTAGATGATGAATTTTTGTTTGCTCCCACCTGAGCTTACTTCAGGCTCAGATGCCACACATCTTCATTAATCCTCTTAGCCCTCCCTGATTTGGTTGCACCTTGTTACCTGAACGAAAGGAATTTGATAATGCACCGCTGGAATGAGCTGCAGCGATCTGACATCCCAGCCCAGAAACAAACAACACTTTCTCCAAAGAAAAGCCCCACCAATTTCTCTGTCAGTTGTATTTCCCTGGCACACTCCCAGCCCATCCCAAGGCTGGGACGTGTGCTGGGCAGTACCCAGTGGCTGCTGGCATGGACTGGGGGCACACAGAGGGGCTTCTGTGGGGCTGGATGGGGCTGTGGCAATGCTGAGGAGCAAAGTCTCCAACACACAACAGCCACAAAATCTGTCTGAGTTCAGCAAAGCACATTCTGAAAGCTTGGGCTTGTTTAATGGGAAAAAAAAAAAAAAAAAAAAAAAAAAGGGAAGAAAAAAAAGAAGGAACCTGCTGGAAAAGAGGGGTTTCCAGGCTCCATGGATGTGGGAGGTGCAGACAGCCCAGACCCCATCGTGTCATGGGATTCCCCACAGGGATCCTTTCTGCCCTCGGCACACAGTCAGTGGTCAGGGCTGTGCCTTCACCTGCAGCACCTCAGGGATTTCAGAGAGAGGCCTTTACCCCTCTGAATTTGATGGCTTAATGGTTATGGCTTGCTTAGGGTTTAATGATATATAATGATGTAATACTTCTCAGTTTTAACAATTTTCCCTGAAAGGCAGGGGTGACAGTAAATACATTTTGCTCTCAGCTTCTACGGCACGGCAGCTGGTTGTTTGTAGCCTGCATGATAAAGCCTGTCCCAGCCCTGTCTCCCAAGGCATGGCAGGGCCAACCTGTGAATCCCCAGTAGGGAATTCCCTGCTTGTCCAAAGGAACTGGGAATTTCTGAAGGATTTTAGGTGCATGTGAAAGGCATATGCACAAACAGGAATTCACCGAGGTTCTTCCCAGCAATCTCCTTAAACCTTTCAGAATAAGTGAAACTTCGGTGCAGCAATAGGAAAAATGCAACTTTTTCAAAACTTTCTGCAAGGCTAGCAAAAATTTGTCCTTTCATAACAAACCAGCTGCATCCTTAACCATTGGAGAGCCTGTATCCCTCTGTTTTGGTAACTAATATCCCATCCCTGGTGCATTGTTTCCATCTTCCCAGCTGCCCAGAAGCCAATGCTGCTGCAGAGTCTGAGGGCCAAACCTTGGATCAGCTTGGCTTGGTATCACACACACCAGACATGCAATGGCTTTTCCTCATCATGACTCATGAAAATGGGTGTGCCCTCAACTTCTTTTGGAGCACTTAACTGGAATAACTCAAATGGAGAGGGAACACCTTCTACCTTGCCTTGTGTGCTTGTGCTGGTCTTGCCACAGCCCTGGAGGAAACCCAGAGTTCTTGTCCTGCCTTAGAGAGATCCTGGGCACAACATTTGTAGGTTTTCAAAGTGCCACATCCATGCCCTTCTGGATCCTAGCAACAGAATATCTTATGTTGGAAGGGGCCCTCAAGGATCAGAGAAGTCCTGACTCTGATGTGGTGAATAGCAAAGTCCCCATGAAGCTGAGATTTCACAGGACTCTCCCAGAAAAACAGCTCATCACATTTGTGGTGTAGCTTCTTCTTTTCCTTTGGTGCAAAGCTGGGGGGGGATTTCACTAAAAATTACCTTTTCCATGAGCACATCTGCCTTCTATCCCAGATCTTGGGATTTATGTATCAGGCTACTGACAACCAAGCTGTTCTGGCTGAAAACCAAAGTATTTTTGTGCAAACAGCATTAGCATTTCCCATGGGAACTGTGGTTTTCCAGTACCTTCTGCTTCCATTCTCCTTTCAGGACCAACTTTTGTTGCAGACCAACCTGCAGCTCCCAGGGTGTGCTCCCAGCTTTCCCAGACAGAGTGTGGCTGTGCTAAGCTAGGAAAGTCTTTAGATTTCGAGGTCTTATGAATTTGGGTGAAAAAAACTTAGGCTGCAAAACAAAATGTGGAAAATATAAAGGCTTTAAAGGACAAGAACTGAAGCCCAGTAGCACATTTTGGAGCCATGGTATTCTGCTGAAATTTTTTTTTCTCCTGTGTGGAATTCTGATAAAACCAAAACTGTGTATCAGCACTTTCTGAAGGAAAATACCTTTTCCTCCTAATTTCAGTCTAGTCTACTCCTATAACAAGAAGGAAGTTTTCACAGTAGTTGGCTTATGTGGGATTTTAACAACCTGACCAAGTGCACCAAAAGCAACTTTTTAAAATTTCATTTTTTTAAAGAGATAATTTTAAAAATCTATTTGTTGCCACAGTAGTGGTTTTCTGGTATTAACTGAGTTTTGTAAATGATAGCACCTCTGCTGACGTACTGATAATTGGGTGTATTCTAGTCCGCCTAAGAAGACAACGGGCTTTTTTTTTTTTTTTTTTTTTTTTAGTTGCAAAGTTCCTCCTGGAGTCAGAAAACAATGCGCCCAGCTATGCCAATCCATGGAAATCACTGGTTGTGTTTATCCAGCAATTAAAGGGGGATTACAGCCGCTTCAGAGCTCGGCATCCCGTCCCCTCCCCTGCACACACCGGGAGCCTCAAAGCCACATTGTTCCCGCAGCCGCCAGCGCCAGCCCGGGGACAAGGCGGGCCCGGGATGGGAGAGGGGAGAGGGGACAGGGGACAGGGGACAGGGGACAGGGGACAGGGGACAGGGGACAGGGGACAGGGGACAGGGGAGCTTCTGCCGGGGAGCGGCGGTACAGAAAACCAACAAACAGCGAAAACAAAGGGCAAAGGGCGGGGGAAGGAACCAGAGTCACGCTTTCTTCTTCCAGAGGTGTTCTCCGTGCCCGTCCTCGGTACAGGGCAGCAGCAAGGGAAACGTCCCTGCCGAGCCCCCCCCGCCCCGGCAATCATCCTGCGGGGATGTGCCGGGCAGGGCTTGTCCCGGTGCTGGGAGCGCTCATTTAGCGGGAAGGGCTCCCTTTGGAGGTGGCATCCCCAGGGCCAGGGCCCCTGCTCTGCTCGGAGCTCCGGCTGGGGCGAAGCAGAGGCGAGCGTGTGTCCCTTTGAGCAGGATTCCTTTGAGCAGGAGCCACAGTGTGAGCGGCATCCCCGGGCTCCTGCGGCCACCAGCGGAGCCGGATTCCTGCTCCCCATGGAAACAGCCTCCCGTAGCGCCCGTCCCTGCCCAGACAGCCCTAATCCTCCCTCTGCAGTCACCCCGAGCAGCCTCCGGCTCTCTTATCGCCGAGGATCTTCTTTTGGCAAATATTTACACGCGGCTGCATTGCGGAGGGGGCAGTGAGCCAAGGAGGGTGACGGCGGCCCACGGTGCTGGCAGGGGCAGAGTGGGGGGCATGGCGTGGCTGTGGGGTCCCTGCAGCGTGTCCCCTGCCGCCCTCCTGTGCTGGGGAGACGTGGCCGTGGCTCCCACAGGTTGCAGAGGGAAGCAGGGGACGAGGGACAAGGTGCTGGGGACAAGGACACAGTGCACACACAGTGCCACCGAGTGCCACAGCGTGGGACTGTGGGAAAAGCCCGAGCGAGCGACGAGAGCTGGATGATCCCGCCGGGAGAGGCGTGGGCACACCAGGAGAGCCCAGGGGAATCAGGAGGCGCTTCCTGCCCTGCCCCTCCATGGAGCTGCAGCTCCAGCTCCCGGAGCTCCCTCGCTCCCAGGGCTGCCAGAAACCCGTGCCTGCCCCGCCCGCAGGGACACAACAGGGCTTGGACAATCTCTGCAAGAAACAGAGATCTGCAAAGCAATTGAAAAAGAAAACAGCACCGCCGAAAAATTAAACCCAAGCCCCCCACCAAAACGGGCTTTGTGAAGGTGAAGTGTTCTGTCCCTGCTCTTGGTTTGACCTTGGTCATGGCCACAGCTGCACCAAACCTGAGTGCCTCACTCCTCAAAATGACAGCACCCAGGCCCAGAAGTTCCTCTGCACACAGGTGTGAGCTTACTTTTCCTTTCTTTTCCCTCCGTAGCATGGAGCCAGTAATTCCTCATGAAGGAAATCTGAGTGCAAAAGCTGAAGGGCCTTCGTTACCCTGCTAATGGTACATAAAATATATGGGGGCCTGAGAAGCATTGAGCTGGGAGCAATAATCAGGCCATGTGATAACATCCCACTCCCTGGGCAGGCAGCAAAAGCATCTGTGGGAATGAGGTGATGCTACACCATGCAAGAAAGGATATCTGAAGCCTTTTGCAGCATTTGTTGGCTTTTTCTGTCTCCCTGTGTGGCTCTTCTGCACTGTAAACTGGCCAGTGAAGAAGGAGATGTGCACTGGCACGGGGGCAGATCAAAGGCCGTTGGGTTTTGGATTGGTTCTGAATGGTTTTTTGCACACCCATGGGATCATGGATTAGTCTGTGTTGGGACAAACTCTGAAGATCATCTAGTCCAATACGATCCAGGCTGCCCCGAGCCCAGTCCAACCTGACCGTGGATGATTTCAGGGATGAGGTGATTGATGATGATGATGATGATGATGATGATGATGATGATGATGATGATGATGATGATGATTCCATCCATCACCACTGTGGGCCGTCCCGTGTCCCTTGCTATAACACGGCAGTGCTGGTTACAGAGGTAACACTTGCTGCCAAAACCCCTGGCAAAGAACAGACTCCATCTTTTCCTTGGGTTTTGCCTCAGCTTTGTCTCTCCTGCCTGCGGCAGCCGGCACTGCCCAGCAGACTGCGTGGCTTGCAGGGGCATCTAGTGGCCGAACGCTGCAGGAGAGATCCGGGCAGTGCAGAGGTGCCCTCTCCCACGCAGGGGACTGTCCCACAACCAGCGCCCGCAGAAATGCTGCCAGTAATGCGGTGTAAAAGAGACCCGTTTTCCCCCAGCCCTTGCCAAAACACCTGTTTTGGAGAAGCAGCACAACTTTGCAGGTGGCATCGATCCTCCTTGTGCTGAGCACGTGGCACTGATGCTTAGTGACAGTGGCACCCTGCCCACATCACTGCGGCTTCCTGGGTGCAAAACAGCACTTTGGAGGGGGCCTGTACCACTCCACAAGTTTTGGTTGGGTGATTTATTTAGCTCGGGCATATCTCAGCTTAAAAAGACCAAAGGAATCTCAGAGTTGGGTGGGAGGAAGAAAAACCATCCCGTGCTGTTTTGCAGAGGCAAAAATTTGCTAGTGTGGTGCAGGTGACCAGAAGTGAATCTGCTGCTGGCCAGGGTGATGTGGGCACAGCCCGGCCTCAGGAATGGGAGGGGGATGGGGAGGAGCCGGGCACACTGCAGTGACACCAAGCACTGTCTTTAAATGTTCAGAGAATGATACCTTTGTCAAAAACTCCTTGAAAGTAAAAGTGCAGTATGGTGTATTGGAGGCTGATAAACAAGGCTCTTTTTTAAGGCCCCGTGACTCATGTCTCATGGATTTTATAGGAAAATGCACATAAAAGCAATTACTGGGGTGTGAATTATTTAGTTTCTTAATGGCCTGACAGCTTTGACAGCTCCTAGCTTGTTATCTAAGCTGTTATCACAAACCCTCTTGATCTCCCAACTTTAACATGACTTTTAATTATGCTTTCTTAAGAGTAAAAGGACAGACAATCTGCAGTCTGGTTTCCATTCAGTCAAACTTACTTAAACGAAAGAAACTTTTCCTCCTAGTGAGTAAAAAGAGTGATTTGGATGTGTAGAGAGGTTTAAATATATGTCTAAAGAGATGTCTAAAAACAATTGCACAAATAGGTTAGAGTCTATTCTTTGTATGATTGCAGGATGGAAAAAGAAAAAAAATCAAATTTAAACTTGGCAGCAATGGTGATGGAAATAGTATACACTGAGAGATGTGAGCTGGAAATACAGGGTTAAAGTTAGGAAGGTTACACTAAAATTACAGTAAAAGACAAAATGAACAATGTTACAAAGTAAGTTTTTGATATTCTTCCAGCTCAGTCATCAAACAGGTGGGAGGGCCCAGGTTAGGGGTGTTTGTACAACCTATTTTCTTTCTCCCCGTGCATGTGCATTGAAACACGTTCCTTAATGCAAACATCATATATTTATTTTCCTATATGACCTATTAGAAGCATCTCTTATTGGAAAAGAGCAGCCTATATGACCAGAAGGGCTCTGGAGTTGCAGAGGTGTTAAATAGATCCCATACATCAGTTGTTTGCTGGTCTGTCCAGTGACAGGCTGCTGTTTATCTTAAGGTAAAACAGCATGTTAGGGAAATGCCTCTCTCAACTGCATTTCTATGGAAAATGTTTTTGTAGAGGGAAAATATAAGGAAAAGGTAAGACGAGAAAAGGAAAAAAAAAAAAGTAACTTGAGAAATTGAGGGCAATAAATCAGCACACCAGATGGTATTCATCTGCAAATGCCGTGCAGAGCTACCAATTTATAAAAACTGCACGGGAGTGTGCCATTAAAATGCAGACATAATATCTGCCCAGCCTCACTGCCCTTCTTTGTGGTGCCTGGGCAGGTACAAGGCGACTTGGTTCTACCTGCCCACATCTCCAGGTGTCTTCAGAGTCCACTTGGCATCCCCACTGCAGCCTTGGAAAATGTTATGTGTCTTGGAAAATACGTGTCTGTTTACTGACTGATTCTCTTCATTGCAGCGAGGAAGTGCAACTAAGTGTGTTCTGAATAATCTCCTTGAAATCCAAGAGACTGACTTGCAATGATCTTTCTGCCAGGTACGCTCCTGCAGAGGAAAATGCTTTGTGTTGAGCTCACATGCCTTTCACCCTGGGTTTTAGATGTCTTTTGGATGCCTTGGCCCTGTGTAGAGCAGAGAGCTCGTGATCCACCTGCACGTGGTTCTGAAGGTCAGCAGGGGAGTTTCATGTTGCTGTCAGTGTGTGATCCAGCAGTGTGTGATCCAGCAGTGTGTGATCCAGCAGAGGCTGCTCTTGCTGTCAGGGCCACTCTGCAGACCATCCTGGCCATGCTGAGAGGGGCTCTACAGGTAATTCTCCAGGCTGGGGTGCACTGGGTGTGGGAAATAAATGACTTAATCCAGTTTTGGGTCTGCAGCACAGGGGATCATCATGAGAGGGCATTCCCAGCTGGTTGGAGGGAGCTGCTTGCACTCCCAGGGAAAAATGCCGAGTAAGGACCAAGCTGTAAAATACTGGGAAGGTGCACTCAGTGTGCCAGCTCTGAGGAAAACAACACCCTTTTGTCTAATTTGGGATTTTTAGCAATTCTTTGAAAGCGAAATAATGGGAATGATATGTGAAAAAAGGATAGCAGGTAGATTACAAAACCCATATTGAGAGCTTGGGAAATTGCAGCCTGCACAAACTGGGAGGTCAGTGACATTAAGCAAACCCCCCCGAATCCTATTTTCACTCTTCCTTGCCTTGAGATTAAATTCTGCAAAAGTGTGAAGCTGTAGCAGGTACACAGGTGCATAAGACAGGGGACTCTTTCAGTTTGGGGATGAGCCACACATAGTTCCCCTCTTTTAGATTAAAGGGAGATGCTGGCTGTGAGTCCTGCTTAGAATATATTCAGAGTGTGGGTACCTTTTTTTTATACTTAATTAAAAAAAAAAAGAACAGAAAGTGTTGTTTCATTCTCATGTCTGAAAATTATGATTTGTAAAGAAAAGAAAATTGATTCAAAGGCCACAGAAACAAATTGAGGGGTCAATTTTGATTTTAATTCCAACAATTAATTAAAGAACTCTTCTGGAGAGGTTTGTAAAATTAATATTGATCTCAGATACCAGGCACTCTGCAGTCATGTCTCCATCCTGGTTTCAATCCTCCCATTTGGATTAATGGATGGGCTTTAGCAGCAGAGAGCTCTGTGACAGGGCAGCTCAGCAGTGCTGTGCTGGGACTCATCCCAGGAGCACAGAGCTCATCCTGACAGCAGAGCTGGCACATTTCAGCCACATTTAGCCACACCAGTGTCATGTTCAGTGGGTGCTTTGGTGGCCAAGTGTCTAATCCTGCTGTCCTGCCCCAGCTCACCCTCCTGGCTTCTAGTAAATGTCCATCTGAACAATATTTTTATCTGTACAGCGGTGCAAAATGAACTAAATTCTGCATTGTTGGGAAGGGAAGAGCACATTTGACACTTGAAGAAGCAGAAATAGTTGGTAGCCACTTGGAAGGGCCTGGAGCACAAGTCTGATGAGGAAGGACAGAGACAGCTGGGAGTGTTCACCATGGAGAAAAGGAGGCTCCAGGTGGACCTACAACTCTGCAGTTCCCTGGAAGGAGGTTGCAGTGAGGTGGGGGTCGGTCTCTTCTCCGATGTGACAAGTAACAGGACATGAGGAGACAGCCCCAGGTTGCACCAGAGGAGGTTTGGCTCAGGTGTTAAAAATACATCTTCTCCCAAAGGGCTGTTGAGCACTGCAACGGGCTGCCCAGGGCAGTGGTGGAGTCACCATCCCTGGAGGGATTTGGAGGATGTGGCACCTGGGGTCATGGCTTGGTGCTGGCATCTCAGTTGGCTCGGGATGATCTCAGAGGTCCTTTCCAAATGTAACGATTCAATGATTTTGAAGGAAAATTGTCTGTAGAAGGATTGCCAGAATTGCTTCACGTTTTTTGAGTTGTTTTGGGCAGCTGGGTTGGGATTCCCTCACGGGCTGGGGTCTTTCACCACCAGGTATCTCTGATGGCCGAAGAAGAGATGCTCAGTGTAGGTGCAGGGGCCAGAAAGGCTCCTCCTGCTAATGGGCTTTGTTCCATCTGGGTATCCTGTTCCACAGGCTAGGCACTGCAATGGGCAGAAGTACAGCCCTCACTCCCTGAGGAATGTGCCTTTTCCTGCCAAGATCTCATCCTACCCTGTGGTAATAAAAGGGAAAATCCTGAAATACTTACAGAAAATTGAAAAAAAAAGATATCTCATAGGTGATATTTTCTCTTTTGCTCTCTTTTCTTTATTCTCTCTTCTTCCCACTCCTTATGAACACTTGTTTTAAGCCGGCAGATTTCAGAGGCACGGAGATGGGTGAAGGGCACAGTTCTGCTTCTGACCTCTGCTGTGCCATAAACATAAAAATTTAGGAAGGGTCAACCTGAACAGCTGCCCATAGCACTGCCCCAGTTCCCCTTCTCCTCGCAGAGGCTCTTTATACCGACTACAAACCACACATTTCTCCAGCTGTGTGGGAAGAGTTTGCCAGGAAAATCACCTCTGTCCAGGGAGTTTGGTGAGACAAAAACCACCTCAGTATTTGCAATCCTATAGTGACAATAAATGGATTTCTAGTGTCCCCTGGAACTAAACCAAGTAGCATCAGCTTAAACAACATCACTGAATGTACAAGCCTGGGAAGTGAATTTCCAGCCTCAGAAAATGTTTCTACCTGCTCAATATTAGTCATGTTCACTTTATGAGAGGGTAGTCACATTAACAGGTGAGAGGTATTTAGCATAACTTTAAGAGATTAGGTGTAATTCTAGTCACAATGTAGCATGGAAAACAAAAATCAAGGTTTTCAATGTTGGGAATTGCTACATGGCTGAAAAAGTATCCCTGACAATGAAATACAGCTGATATTTAGTGTCTTATTGTTTTATTTACTACTGCCTTTACAGCACACCCAGCTAGTTAGCCAGCTACTTATAAAACATATTTAATGTTTGGAGACACTCAGTACAGCTATAAAATGATTTTTAAGGGCATGCAAACATCGTGTTTTAATGACTACAGCCACACTCGAGTTCCCTCTGGAAAAAAAAAAAAAAAACCAAACAAATAAGCCCCCATTTTCTGAGCAGACTCAATTGTGTCTTCCTGAGTTTTGCAGATGAGCTACACGTCTCAAACTGGTTGACTTCCCGGCACTTGATGGGAACCATTTAAAAGGATAAACGTGGAGAGATCAATACCCCTCACATACTGGAAGTGATGCAGCACCGAGTACTCAAGGGCTGTTAAAACCCTGTCGTGAGCGACTGCTCAGAAATCAAACGAGAGGGCAACAACGCTGCACTGTGGTTTTAGGGACTTAGTCCCATTCTGTTGCACGGGGGTTTTACTTGCAGAGCTGGTGGCAATCTCTCAGGCAGGTTTCCCTTGGTTTTATTCTCAGTTTGCAGGAGATGGAGGGAAGATAGTGTCCTAGTGAGCAGGCAGAGATGGGAAGAGGCAGCCGTGTGTGTTTATCTCTTTGTGGAAATGGGGAATCCAGGGGCAAACAGGTTCAGCAGTCCCTGGGTGCAGGTAATTGAAAGTGAGTGTTGTTTCATGCTCCAAGGGTTAACACTCTTCTGGGGCACTTAAGACCAAGCTCCTTTGAGAGCCCACATGAGATCTCCTGCCTATCCTTCAGCCATTACTTTGTTTCTCCTTTCAGTAAATTCTGATTATTCAGGACAGGGTAGGTTTTTTTTTTTTTTTTTGGTTTTTTTTTTTTTTTCCATGGTGGACTCATGTTGGCTCACCCTTTGCATTATTATATTCATCAAGAGGCTCTACTGCATTCCCTAAGGATCTGTGCTTCTTCCTGGTAGTGTGAGGAGGGACTGGGAGTCTTGGGAGAACCATTAGTTCATTTTGAAAGGATTGATATGGATCTGGCCTTCTTCCAGTGCCTCCACTGTAGAAATTATAATTTATCATTGAAAAGCACACTTTTTTTTTTTTTTTTTTTGTTGGCAGATCAGCTACTTCAGTCTCAACTTTTCTGGACGGGTGCCATGGAAACCCAAATGATTTATTAGAATTTAGAGGTTGGGATTGAACAAGCACCTCTTTATCTCCCTCTGTACATCTCCACTGACTCTGAGCTGTCCTGTGGCATGTAGGAACACTCCATGTGCTACACCAGGGAATTTATAAACCAGAGTAATGCTACAGGTGTGCTGCTGCCTCTCATCTGCAGCTACCTGTGGGCAGGTAATGTGTGGCACTTGTGAAGCTGCCTTATGTTATCAGCAGGGTGGCCAAATAATACAGGACAGCAAACTTGCTCTCCTGTGATTATTTTACTGGTGCAGATACCAAGACTGACATTTGAAGGAGAAGATACATATCCCCGAGGCTGAACATAAAATATTTATATGAAGAGGCCGTGGACTAATAAATTTCAGTTATAAATGTTTACAGCTGAAGGTAGTAATAAATAACCTTCCAAAAGCAATATTTCAATTTGCACTTATTGGACTTTACTACACTTTATATTTTCAGGAAACAATAATAACTATAACAGGACATGGAATTAGCTCATGCTTAATGAATGATTACCCAGTTTAGCTGTGATCTTTGTAACATCAGGGTACAGTTAAAACTGGGAAATGTTGTTTATTCTAGAGAGACATGGGCCTGTATCTCCATGTATACATCCAACCAATGCATAATTAGTTCATTAAATTGGGACTGAGGTGGGTACACTTTAATAAATTTGTCAGATGACTCCCCAGCTTCAGCTGTGCAGGCTTCCCATGGTCTTTAGCAACAGAGGGTTAAAGCCAGGATAAAATTTCACCTTCAGTGACCTCAGTGTCCATCTCCTACTGATTTGCTAGAACCCAGCATTCTACTCCGTGTTCACTGCACCCAGCCTGGCTGCTCTCTCCTCATTCCTTAGGGCAGTACTGTTGTCATCTTTAACCTGTGTGTGCCTTGTAGCTTTGCTTCGAGTTGTCACCTTGCAATTAAATGTTTGGGATGGGTTTCAAAGAGAAATACCTTACCTGGTGGCGTGGATGGAAATGCTGCATTGACATCTCTCTTGGGTTGATTCAGCCTTGAGTGGTGCGAGTGGAGTGGTTGATACTGCCTAAAAATGAGTCACTGGGTGCAAAGCAAGCACCTGCTAATAAATTTGATTGTCTGTCTCATCTTATGGTGACAAAGCTGTGTTGTGACAGGGACCAGTAAGCTCTGCCCAGAAGGGGAGAGCTCCTGGGTTGTCTGTCTGGCACATCAGCCTCAGACAGGAGGGAGATAATAGTTACAAATAACTGGATGCTGCCTTGGCATGCAAGCTGGAGGACTCCTGTCTAACCCAAACCCCTGACAGATGGGCTTCACCTTGTCTTAGGAGGGGCAGCTGTACAAAATCGTTCAATACAAATTGTTAAATCCTGTGGGCAATGCAGACACAGGGAGAGGCTTCTACTAAGGATAATGCCACAGAACGACAGAATATTTTGAGTTGGAAGGGGCTCATAAAGATCATCAAGTTCAACTCCTAACTGAACGGCCCATACAGAAATCAAACCCACAACCTGCCATTCTTAGCAGCCCCTGTGGCTGTTTACCTCACCCTTGTCACAGGGAGCTGTGCCTCTCCTAGGGGAGCTTCTTACTTGTTGCTGACTGTGGCCAGCCCTCTCCAGTGGCCTCTGCTTGGCTTTCACTCAGCAGGCAGCTCTCCTGTGCCTAAACATGGTGAGATGACATCTCTCTTCTCTAATGTTTCTGATATCCTTCAAATGAGTGGCTGCTCTCTAGCTACACACTGTGTTAATTTTTCCTCCTCTGTTTCTTTTCTGTCTTTCCTCTGTGTCTTTCTGCCTTTCTCCAGCCCACATGTCTCTGTGGGAAAAAGACTGACCTTGGCAGGAAATGTGTTCTTGGCCTTTCCCAGGGAGGACATGACGTACTGCAAGGATAGACTGGAGCTGCAGCCAGGCTGAACCACGGTGCAAGATGCCTCCAAAGCTCTCTACAGATAAGTCTCAGAAATGTTTTGGCCAGTGTGGTATTCAGGGAAGCCCTGGGAATATGGAGATGCCCGTGGGGTGATGCCTTAGATGAGAAGCACCTCTGTTACATCAAGGCATGAGTCTTGCTGGTGGTGCTGCCACTGTGCTGGTTGGAAGATCTGGGTGAGACAAGGTCTGCAAGGAGCAGGCAGTGAAATGAACAGGCTGCCACAGCCAGCAGGAGGAAACAGAGGAGCCTTGGGCCTTGCCAGCAGAGAGCAGAAACAGCTTGTCAATAAAACCTGCACCTCTCAGTGCTAAGTGCAAGCTGAGTTCCTCCATGTCTGGTTGGATGAGCTGAGGGAAAACAGGATGGGCACACGTACAGGAGAGGGTTGATTGGCAACATGGGAGGTGCCAGCCTTTTATTATCTTTGTACTGGAGAGCTGGACAACTTTGTACTGCTTTTTCCACTTAATAAATGAAAGGAGTGTTTCCCAGCACTGTCTAGCCCCACTTGGCAGGTGTTGGACTCCTTCACCTGCTCCTCCTGAAGGTTGGCATCCACGGGAAAGCTGTCTGGAGTTGGGAAGGGGCAGCACTGGAAAAACACTGAGACAGAGTTCACTTTTCTTAGATTCTCCCTGGCCTGATGTGCTTGGTGAGCTTCCTTGTGTTATCCTTTTCTTTTCTAGGGAAGGGGTATGAGAAATTTGACAAATTCCCCTCTCATAGTTTGCAAATCCCTGAGAGGAATTTAGCTGGGAAACCAAACCGGTCGGGTTGGCTTTGCAGGAAAGCAGCCCATCTGCAGGCTTTGATCTCCACTGCAATGCTTGGAATGTGCAAGAGAGCTGGGCAAATACTTGAAGGCCCTCTGTGACAGCTCCCTTTAGCAGGCACTTCACCCAGGAGCTCTTTGGAGAGCTTGCAGTGGCCTTGTCTCAGGAGTGGCCCTTAAATGGGCAGGGGAAGACAGCAAAGGCAAGACTGAAAGTAAGGAGGTGGCTGCTAAGGATGCACAGTGTTTGCACGCTGCCCTCCACACTTCTGGACAAGCTCTTGTACAAGATTGTGACCCTCGCACCCAAAAATTGTATTTCAGACAAATTTTTCCCATTGTGAAAGCAGGAGGAGTATTTCCCAAGGCACGTGGGCAGCTCTGCTGCTCTTGAAGTCAAGAGCACAGTTGAGCATTTCTGTGTGTTGGCACCTTGGAGTAGATTTGAGATCCTGTGCTCTGCAGCTGCCCTCAGGAAATGCATCACTTCGGGCTCCTGCTCACCTGCTTTGCAGGAGTCCTGTGCAGGACAGCCAGACAGATGGAAAAATGGGCAAAAATGATGAAAAATATTCATACATATTAAGGTTCCCATTAATTATTGAATTACCAATTCACTTATTGAAGAATAATTATTAATATTTATAGCATCCAGATTGCTGATGATAGATTAACTGTGATGGCATAATTTAGCAAATATTTTTAAAATAAAACATTTAACAAATAACATTTCCACCATTTTTCCATCTTAAAAAAAGTGTGAAGGCCTCATGAATATATGCAATCCTTTCTGATTTTAAAGCATGCTTTTGAATATTTTATTATTATTATGGATTGCTTTATTGCAGATTTTATCCTCAGGTTGTTTCCCAATGAACTTCTACACTCTAAGGCAGAAAGAAACCTATGGCAAAATAAGCTTATGGTAACAGCACTATAAATCCACTGTGTAAGTACAGTAGTAAGTAAATGCATTATATGACTCCATTTCATTCTCCTGATTTCTCTTTCTGAAGTCTCTGTAGAACAATAATTGATGTATATGAAAACCATTTAGCACATATTAAACCGGGGAGTCAAAATATTATTTCAAAATTTTCCAAGATGCATTGATTCAAATTTATGTCAGAATCTCCTGAAAGGTTACTTCGGCCCATGTTTTGCAGTATTCATTTTTCATTGTAAAAGTTCCTATGTGATATTGCAGTAAAATCTAACATAAATACGGGTGCCAAAATGCAAAATTCCACAAATTTCAGAAACAAAACAACAAGGGAAATTTGCAGGTTTTTTGTAAATGTCAGATTTGTTAAGGCTTGTTTGGGCTTCTTTGTTAAAAATGATTTGCTTGTATTTTTATCCCTGAAAGGTTTATTTTATTGGACAAATGGTTTTGGAGCAGATCTTTCCACCTGATCTTACAACAAGCCTATGCCTGCCATATTCTTCAGGCAGGATCTTTTCCACCAGATGTTTGCTGTGAGTGATACTGTAATGTTTTCTCAAAAGTACTTAACTGCAGTTCATCAGGAAAAAAATGATTCCTTGGCTTCCTTCACAAAAACATCGTGTCAAAAATAGATGTGAGATCTCGTTATTTATATTGCTGAAGTGCTGAATGGCCTTGCCTGAGAACAGACTGTTCCTGCATCAGGAACTAGGCTGGGAGATGGCCTTCCACTGAAGAACCAGCTCTTGAAGGAGACAAATGGAGCATCCTAAAACTGCTGCACAGAAGTGCTGGTGGAATACCAGTGCTGTTTCCAAGAGAATCCCACCATTTTCTGTTCATTCATCTCTCCTCCCCATCCTTCTGGCAGCCAGCATGGGCCTGAGACATGCTCCTGGTGAAAAGAGATAGAAAATTCCTACTTTGCTTCAGTGTTTGTGCTGAAAAAATGAGCTTTTTAAGGAAGCAGATCGAGAAATGTCCCGGGCTGTACCTTGTGGCTCAGCTGAAGATGAGCTGATAGGCAATGAGGATGACTAAATTTATTCAGTCAGTGGGTGGACATTCCTGTCTTGCAAAACCATGATGACTGATCCATCACAAAACGTTGGGCTATCAAATCGCTATTCAGCAAATACAAACTGAAAAACCCCCTCCTACGTCACACAAAAGATGCCTCCCTGCAAGGTGTGAGGGTCCAGCTGCCCCACCTGCCCGTGGGATTGCTTTAGTTCCCACTTCATAGGCATGGCTGGTCCTTTAGGAGGTCATCCACCCTGAAGCTCAAAAAGGAAGCTGGCTTGCAGGTTCACATTGTTTAAATGTGTCTGTTGTAATGTATTTATTCAGGGTAAAAAAAGAAAAAGAAGAAGAAGAAAAAAAAATAAAACGTGCAGTTTTTCCAAAGCACTGGAATATGTTGCTAATTTCTTTGTTAGTGCCCTTTTCAAGGTGCAGGTGCCACTCCACGAGACTGCTCTGGACATCAATTTATTCTGCCCAGGGTCATTTTGCAGCTGTAATCTCCCTGCCATTTTTTTTTTTTCCTGGGGAATACGTAGAGTTTGCAAATAATATTTCCTTGCCTTAAAGACAAGACAGTGCTTCTTTAGTAGCTGCTGTTCTTTGAAGTGTGTGCACGGGCTTTGCCATCAAGCAAGCTCTCTTTGGGATTCTGCTTCCTCGGGTGTATCAGAGGCTATTTCTTGGCATGAAGTAATTGGAGGCGAGGCAGTTTTACAGCGGGAGGCTGATCGCAGCCTGCTCCCCGCTCGAGTGCTGTGCCTGCTGACAAAGCCCTGCTTGCTGGAGGCACTTGTGCTCGGTGGGGCAAATCAGGTCACCGGGATGTGCAGCTGCCCCGTGGCTAAAGCAATCAGCTGGAGCTCCAGGAGACGGGAGCCAGGACAGCGCTCACCGCGGGGGGATGCGGGCACCCTGCGAGGGCGAGGTGGCCACTGCCTGCCCACCTGGCAGAGTCCGGGGGTGGGAGCTGCTCTGCCAGGCTGCTCATTTGCAAATAGATGCTTGTGCTCGTCCAGGTGTGAGGAGAGAATGGGCGATATCTTCTCTGGAGCAAGAGGCTTGCCAGCAGAGGTTAAAGGTAGGTGAACTTCCACAGTGTCCGAGCACCCGCAGAGGGGAGACAGAGCCACGAGAGGCTATCACACGTCCCACGGACAGCACCGGCGTTCCTCAAACCACTGAGCATTTTAGAAACACCTCTGAATGACCAGGGTGGTGATTTCAAGTCTTTTTACCCATGAGTGTAAATGCAAATTGAGATTTTCGTTGTACAGGATACAAGTAAAACTCAGATGCGATGCACTGAGTGTCTGAAAAGCCTGACCTATTTGTCTCCCTCCGCAATTCAGGTCATGGTGATCTTCCAAAAGCAAAGCTGTTCTCATTCAGACATACAGCGCTTGAAGCTGCTGCCTGTGTCAGGCACAGGACTAGGATGGGTCTGTGTCATGCAAAGAGCTTGTTTTCTGAGCAGCAGGTGTTGGGCAGATACAGCTTCTCCAAAGAGACAGCAGTTCCCTTCCTCATCTTTGTCACCACAGCTGGAAGCCAAAACGGATTATTTCAATTTTTTCCAAGTCTTAGGTTCCTGCAAAGGAGATTCAAGTGGAGCTTCACGTGGTGGGACTTCCGTCTCATTTTAGGTTTTCCATGGCTTCTCCTGCTTCCCTACTCACACCAAGGTTGCCGGTGCAGCACTAGGGCGTGGCTGATGGATGGAGCTGTCATTCAAGACCTGCAGTTCCTCAAAGGCTGCTGCTCAGGGGCAGATGCATGGCAGAACAGAAGTTTCCTTTGGAAGTGGGGGAAGGGAGACGGGCAAACGTGGTGGCAGTGGCATAGCAGGCTTTCCTGCTTGCACCTGTTCTTATTCTCAAAGTTAAAATCTACCGTCCTTGCAGGGGGAGCAATGCAGGACTGAGCAGTGCCTTATCCTTTACCGGTGGAGTCACACCTGGTGAGGAGGGGAACCATCAACAAAATGGTTTTCCTGGAGAAAAGATGTCTTCCTGGCAGATGGCTTGGCCAGCCAGCAGGGATTGCAAACCTCTCTGGGAACCTTTTCTTTATGGCTAGTGAGAAGGTGATATTGCTTGTGACAGCGCAGAAAGATTGGCTGAAATAAAATAAAGAGGTTTCCATGGTGATCCCTTCATATTGCAGTAAATTTTCATCTTGCAGTCAGCTGGGTTATGCTTCTTCCCCCAGAGGAAGAGTCCTTGGCTCCCCCTGCATTATTAGTTCCTGCTGGTGCTAAGGGAAGGCTGGCAGGCCCTGAGTGGAGCCACTGACATGGACAGCTCTGTGGTGGCCTTGTTAATTATCCTAAAGAGGTGGGGCTGCCCAGACAGCCTGCAGGTGCTTCAGAAACAATCCTGTTTTCTGGCTTGAACTGCAAATAGATAAGGAATAGAGGTAAAGATGTAGCTGTGGCTAAAGGTAACAGGAAGGAAGTAGGTTTCTTCCCATTTTACAGCTGGGGAAAGAACCACAGTCAAATTGGGTGACTGCCCCAGAACCAGAGCCCAGGTGCTGTTAGAGGAGGGAATTGAATGTGTAATTCCCAGATGGCACAGATGACACCTTTTCTCCTGAGGTTAATACCAGGGAAGGCACTGACCTGCAGAGGGTGGGAAGGGAAGGGAAGGGAAGGGAAGGGAAGGGAAGGGAAGGGAAGGGAAGGGAAGGGAAGGGAAGGGAAGGGAAGGGAAGGGAAGGGAAGGGAAGGGAAGGGAAGGGAAGGGAAGGGAAGGGAAGGGAAGGGAAGGGAAGGGAAGGGAAGTTCTTTGCGAGATCGCCTGTGGGAACACCACAAAAGGAAAAGGCAAGGGATCCTCGCAGGCTGTGGCTGACAGGGGTGAAAACTGCCCAGCAAAAGAGTGACCTTTCATTTCAGGAGACAGGGAAAGCCCTTCAGCTGTGGAAGGCAGTGACTCACGGGTTCCCCATAAGTGTGATCTCTCCTGCCGTGCCGCAGAAATGAGCAGCAGCAAGACGTGTCTCACTGTGGGTAGGCTCAGCAGAGACTTTCCCCACTCCTTCCCGGGCTGACGGCATCTTTCCATCTGCATCTGAACTTGAGAGTCATGCACACAGTGCTAGTCAAGCTCTGCCACCCAAAACATGCTTAATATGAAAAGCATTTCCCTGAGAAGGTGTGTCATTGAATGCAAATGAATGCTGCCTTGAGATCCTGTTAATTTATGCTATAGAGCAAAACTCTCCTGTCTGCTTCAAGCACCACAAAGCCAAAATAGCCCTGACCCACACGTGGCCTCACCCAAACCTCCTGTTGTTGTGTTTTATATACAGCTCCTAATGGGCTGGAGACTTGAGAAGCAGGAGGGGTGCTGTGATTGTGGCTGCCTGGAATGGTCCAGGGTGTGTGGGCACCCTTGGGAGAGCAGAATGTGGGGATGAGTTGCTCCTAAACTTCAAAATTGCTAGGGTCAGCCACCTGCTCCTGTTCTGCTGGGAACTCATCACATAAAATGAAGCCTCTGAAGACTGTCTCCTTATTTCCCTTGAAGTCATTATTTCTTCCAGAGCTTGGGAAAGCTGAGATTTTTTTGTCTTTTGGGAGGACACAGGACAAAAGGGACGGCCATAAAGTAGCCACTCTGAGCAAGAGAGTCATCCCATTTCCTGCCACTGCCAGTGCAAACTTGGGCTCAAGCCTTTAGCTTGGTAACTGCAGTAGGACAGCTATAAAAGCCTGTTTGGCAGCCAGCTTTTAATGTGCAAGCAGTGAGGTTCTTATTATTAAGTTAACAAAAAGCTGTGATTCTGTAAAGGAAGGAGCTATTAATAAGAAAACAAAAAAAACCCCACCAAAACAAAACAAAAAAACCAAAACAAAAACAAAAACAAAAAAAAAACAACAAAAAAAAAAAAAAAAAAAACAAGAAGAAGGGGAAAAAACCCACAGAGAGATCACAAGCTGACTAACTCTGCAGGGAGAGGTTGAGAAAGTCTCATTTTTTTACTAAGAAATAAAAAGACATGTAAGAAAATAGAAGACATACATTGGAGGCAGTGCTGTTGAGCTGCAGTGCCTCAGGTCCCAGGTAATCTGCTTGGGGTGATTGCCCCCATCTTCCCAGGAGTGACACGTGGGGTTTTGCCAGGGTAAATTTGCTTTGCAAATCGCTCTTTGTGTATTTGGATTAGCTTTATTTACTCAAGAATTCTGGAGGTAATGTGGAGGAATATTCATGGTTCTGTTAGTTAAAAATCTTCTCTTCTTGTTAACATCATTTCAGCGTGTCATTCAAGGCAAGCACATAAAGCAGATATTTTGGGGATTAGAAATACATTTTTTTCCTGTGTTTTCAAATAGTTTCTCTCCAAGTTAGGTATTTAGTTGCTTAGCTTTGCCAGAGAAGCCTTGTTATGCTCCGCCATCATCCAGTTTTATTCCAGCAGAAAGGTTTATAATATATTTCTTTATTTAAAGCAAAGTGGAAACTCCTTTCTGTAGGAATTTTTACCTCAGACCAACCCTGCCTCACATCTGCTGCACGTCCCAATTACCCTGGACAGCCTAACAACGTCAGCACGTTGCACCTTGTAAACAGCATTTTCCATCAAAGACCACGGGCACAGTCAAACACACTGAAATTGCATGGAATGGTGACTTCAGAGCTCAAAACTATCTTTGGCTATGTGGCCAAAACTTCATCTTTTTTACCAGCAACACTTGCTGAAGATGGGCTAGAGCTCTGTTTCACCTGTTGTGCAGGTCACAGGCACTGCAGGGCACTGCTCCCTGTGGGATCCACCCAGCAGAAGGCACTATGCTCAGAAATCTCATTGAGGCAGGCAGCCACCAGCTCCAACGACGTGGCAGCTGCAGGAATTTGTTACTCTTTATTAAAAAGAAGCGGAGGAAGTTGGTTTTTTTTTTACAATTCCCGTTTGTTAAAAAGCTTGCAAGCACCTCATTAACTCCGATGGTGTGGTATTTTTGGCTGGTTGCATTGCTGAGCATGTGTTAAGCGCCCATGAAGTGCAAGAAATTACCTTTGTAACAGCAGTGGTGTCTTCCGAATGCAGTTATCACCTCCCCAGCGCTGATAAGGTGTGAAAAATGATCTTCCCATCTACAGTTGTGTCAACTGAATGCAATTAGCACCTCTACATGTGTTTAAAATCATGACCGCAGGTTATAAGTTTGCAATACATTAGCACTTAGTCCCATCTTTGTGAATTGAGGGGGGAAGAGAAATATCTCGGCAAAACTGGTGCAGTGAATACAATTAAGTACCATTAACATTCCATTAACTATTCTTAATGAAGTAAATCCAGCCCCAGATGAGTGAAGGATAGGTTAGGGACTTTCCGTAGCCCAGGACAGGAGTTGCCTGCTATATAGACGTGTGTCAGAGGAGTCTCTTTACTCCTGCTAGGTTAAACAGCTCCGTTAAGCTGGAGTGGACAAGCCAGGCTTTTCCCTTTGTTCTTAGGCGAGAGGCACAGCAGGATCCTGCAGGATGTGCCTTCTTAAAATGCTGCCTTCTTTGAAGGGAAAAAGAGAGAGGAGTAGGCAGAAAAAAAACCCAGTAAGTAGTTTTTTCCTTTGCTGCAAGTAGCCAAGTCCCAGTGTATTGATCATTTATTATATCCTTCTCAGGGTATTAATCTCTAACTGCACTAAAAGAGAGCCTGACTATGTCTCTGTATGGAAATCTCTTCTGGGGGAAATAATTATTGCCAGCAGTCTCCAAACTTCTTGTCTTGCTGTTTTCCTTCCAAGTTTGACTGAATAAAACACATGGACGCTCAGTGTGACTTACACAAGAGCTTCAGTAATTTTTTCATGCAAACACGGCATCCAGAATGGTCATCTTCAGACACCAAACACTTGCACTTTTCATAGGAATAATTGAAAGGTGCAGATAAGAATCAGTGCAGACACACCCCTCAGTGGGACTGAAAGATGTGCTTTGGTGATGTGGAGGAGTCCAGACCAGCCTCGGTGCTTGGACTTGTCCGGCCCTCCTTGCCCAAAGCCATACTTTTCAAGAAGTTTTTCTGGTATCACTGACAACGCTCCACAACAGTGACAAATCCCCATGCTGGGGCTTGGGATGGAAGATGGATGCAACAGCATCAGCTTCTCTATCTCACCTCTATTTATTTTTTTAAAACTATTGATTTTTCACTTTCCAGATGAATCTGGAACAGCTGTGACTTTTTATTTTTATTTATATTTAAATTTTATTTTCTTTTTTTCACTAAATTTGTAATTGAAAGTGTTAGGAATGAGACACTTGACTCAGCCAATTCATCAAGCAGCCATTCAATTTATTAATTAATATGGTGACGTATGAGCAAAGGCAGCGCTGGGTGCCATGGTGGGGGTTTCTCCTCCGACTGCACGCCGGTTGTTGGGCTTGCTGCTATTTATCGATCATATTCATGCATATTCATAATCTTTTCCCAGTTTCTACGTGAGCTTTCGACAGTTTCCATTTCTACCTTTAACATCACAATTCTATACTCCAGGATCATAGATCTGTGATGGTGATGTTTGGTTCCTTTCCTATTTCTATACCCTATTGCATCTACCCCAGGATGTGTGTCCAGATGGTGGGGTCCAACTTCTATTTTCTGGGATCATTAATCTATGGTAGTGATGTCCAACTTCCCCTTTCGAAGTCACTAATCAGCAGTCTTGATGTCCATCTTCCTTCTCCAGGAGCTTGAGATAGGGTCCCTTCCCTTTCTGTTTAAATCCTTTGTACATTCTAAAGCTACAGTTTAAAATCCTTAGTACTAAGCAACATTCTAAGGTTATAATTCAAAAGTCCTTATTAAAAACCAGCTTAAGACTTATACATTCTAGAACTACAGTTTAATATCCTTAATACTAAAGCAACATTCTAAAGTTATAATTCAAATTTCTTATTACAGAACAGCTTAAGACTTGCAATTGTTATTTGCAAACAAAAGATTGGTTCAAAAGCCTTCTTCCTCAGCTGTTTATTAGAACTCATCCTTATAGCTGTCCCGTGGCCGTGTTCCACACATTCCATAACCACAACTACACAGGTTACCTGACACGAAACACAACTTTGCATTTCACAAAAGGGACAGATGCTCATCTGGGACACCTGACAGTGGATGTACAGGGCTCCTCCCGTTGCTGGCAGCAGTCCCATGCTGGTACGGACCCTGTGTCTTGTTAGGGTAGAAGGGAACCCCATGGCCAGCTCATTTCTCCCCCTACATCACACAGGACATAAAGTTTTACTCGGTGATCCCTGCACAGAGCCAAATAACTTGTGGCTGAACTCGGGCATATCTTTGTGAAAAAAAAACTCAACCTACTAGTGACCTTGCCTTGTTTTCTCTGATTTCCACACTGCAGGGCAATCTGCACAGCCATAACTGCTCTGAGAATGATGAGCACCTGCAGAGAGCTCTCTGACAGTGGTGTTGGCCTGGTTCTTAACCAAAATCCAGTCCAAGGAAGCAAGAGAGCTTGGCTGTCTGAGTCAGTGCATCAGTGGTTAGGTCTGGCTGGGGATGGCTTTGCTGTTGGCTTTTTTGACTATCTGGTCATATGAAATCTACAGGTCCCAGCATGAAAATTGTCTGCTGGGGATTCACACCTGTACTTTTTCTTTTATTAAATCATGTCTTTTAGTAGTTCCCATAGTGCATGGGGACAAATGCCTCTCTGCTATATATTGTCCACACATAGCAATACTCCACAGTGCCTCAGCCCTGTTTTTCACTGGCCTGGCACTGGTGAGAGCTGCAACATCAATCTGCTCCTTTTCTCAGGGCAATTCCTGCTGGCTCCAGGCTCTAGGAGTCCCTCTGGTTGTCTCAGTGGGAGCTGCCAGCAGGAAACAGCATCTAGACAAGATGTGGGCAGAGCAGAGCACAGATCCTGCTGGCTGTGGGGGAATCCGAGGGACGAAGGGGCAGTGCCGGGTGGTTGCCTCCTCTCTGAAAGGCACTGACACGTGGTGGGCATCAAAGCGGGTCAGGAAGGAATGAATGTGTTTGAAGGAAAAGGCTGAGAGCCGGGGGTGGGAAGAGACAAAGCAGGGTTAGTAGGAGTGAGTGCGTTTGGGGCCGGAGCCGGCGCGTCCTGCGGCGCTGCTTGGGAGGACGCGGCGCTGACAGCCATCCATCCTGGAAATTAAATTCCACTCCCTCACCCGCCCGGCCTGCGGCCCCACGCTCCCCATGGAGGATTGCTGATGGTGCACATTGCTGCAGGCTGAGTCCCAAACCTGTGAGATCAGCCGGAGAGGTTTCAGCAGCCCCAGCAAGGAGCTGGGGACTCCAGGAGTGGGGTTCAGCTCATGTGGACATGAGGGGTGCTGTGGCACACAGGCTGTGGTGATTGGCAGTGGGGCTGTGCTGTGGCACACAGGCTGTGGTGATTGGCAGTGGGGCTGTGCTGTGGCACACAGGCTGTGGTGATTGGCAGTGGGGCTGTGCTGTGGCACACAGGCTGTGGTGATTGGCAGTGGGGCTGTGCTGTGGCACACAGGTTGTGGTGATTGGCAGTGGGGCTGTGCTGTGGCACACAGGCTGTGGTGATTGGCAGTGGGGCTGTGCTGTGGCACACAGTTTGTGGTGATTGGCAGTGGGGCTGCAGCCCAGCCTCATCCCCCATGGGCACAGCTGTGAGAAGCAGGTGAGCAGCACTGACAGCAATGAGCCATGGAGTGCCCAGGTGCACTGAGCAACCACCAAAGGGAGCAGAGGGCACACAGGTGCACTGCATGAACAGGAGGGGTAGAAAAGGCTGGGCTGAAGGACAAGAAGGGCAGATGCTTGCAGCCTTGTGAAGCGCCCTGGTGTTACTCTGTATGGGCAGGTGCCTGAGCCTTCTGCTGTGGTAAGGTGTTATGGGTTAAAGCTTTCTGGAATTGTATGATACTCTGTATCATGGTTGTCCTGACATACTGGCATGTGGAAAGATGATGCAGAGCATCACATCCAAGGTCTGAAGGAACATGAGGTTCTTTCTGAAACGTAACCACAGACAGCTAAAGAACCAGCAGTCAGAAAACAGAAGGTCCTGTAAGCTTTGCTGTCACTGGGGTTCAAGTGGTTGCACAGGGCAACCACTGGTAAGGTTTCCCTTACCACAGTATTGGATGTGCAGACCATGCAAGTTTGAGAAGATGAGGGGTAGCTTTTAAGCAAAGGCATTGAGTGGACTGTCCCATTGTTTGTAGGTACACAGTTTGTGGTAACTGGGAGTGGGGCTGCAGCTGGGCCTTGTCCCTAATAGGCTACAGCTGTGCAGGGCAGGTGAATGATATTGAAGGTAACGAGTGCCCAGGTGCACTGAGCAACCACCAAAGGGAGCAGAGGGCACACAGGTGCACTGCATGAACAGGAGGGGTAGAAAAGGCTGGGCTGAAGGACAAGAAGGGCAGATGCTTGCAGCCTTGTGAAGTGTCCTGGTGTTACTCTGTATGGGCAGGTGCCTGAAGCCTTCTGCTGTGGTAAGGTGTTACTGTGTATGGGCAAATGCTTAAAGCCTTCTGAAACTGTGTGGTGATGTTTTGTGTATTGTGGCTGTCTCATCTGTGACAGGGTGGGATGAAACTGAGGTCCTTCCTTGGCTGCTGGAGGGCTGCAGGTCAGCCTATAAACCATGGGTTGTTGTGGGGTACAGGAGCTGATCCTAATGTCCTGCTGCTGTGAGGACAGGACAGGTAGTATTTCCCTGGAGCCTGCCTGGCTTCTGTTTTCATTCATCCCAGCCTTTCCAAAAGGGCTGAACAAATGGACTATGGAGCCCAAAACATCTTGTGGAAGCAATGGGAGGGGGCTGCAATCAGCCACAGGGTGAAGTGTCCCTTCCTGAGCCAAGGTGCAAATCCTCCCTACAATCTCCTACCTCAGTGAGCTGAGCTCCAGGTTTCTGAGGGGAGGAGAGGAAAAGGTGCCCAGTTAACTGAGGCTAGGAGAGTACTTCTGTGTCAGCAGGTCTTCCCCCTCTGAGGACCTCCTGGCCTCAGAAGCAGAAAATTCCAAAATCAAAAAGCATGATCCTTGCTTGTGAGTCCTGCTGGGTTTTCTGGTGGTACGCTGGGGAAAACCAGTTCATTTAGGTTAATTGCACAATGCAGATATTTATAAATGGTATCTGTTTAAACAGAGGAATGTGCCTTTGCCCGATGAGGTCTCTGCAAAAACAGCAGTGTGTCACTTGACCCAGGCCTTTAACTGGAACCGTCTTGGCAATTTAATGAAATTAAATGGCTGGACTGTGGGGAGTTCATTAGTAAGTAATCCAAAGGCTAAAGCTCTGTGAGCTAGTTCAGCTCTCAAGTGCTTATTTGTGTTTGCCAGATCCAGTAAAGTGAAACCCCTTAATAGGTGCTGGCAGTATTTGTAACATACTCTTCTCTGGCCTGGAGACTGTCACACAGGCACTGGTGTAATTTCTTGTTTCTGCATGATTTTTTTTTTTTTTTTTTAATGAAAAGCACCTCCAGGACAGCCACAGGGTCCCCTGTGTGTCGGGTGGCTTTGCAGAGGCACTTCTGTTCCTGATGGCATGAACCTCTTGCTTCTGGCAAAGCGAGCAAGGGAATCTCATTTCTTTCCAAAAAAGCTTTCAGAGGTGGCTGCTGCTGCCAGCAGTGCAGTGCTGAACCTGAGAGGAGCTCTGGCTTCCTTGTCATGCTGGGCCATGGCTGGGATTGTGGGCAGTTTTATTTTGTGCCATTTGCCCAAGGGTGGGGACCAGGGATGTAAAGTGCCTCTGGGATTCTGGCAGGTTGTTTAAAAGGATGCTGAATTGCTGTTTATTTCTTGTGAGTGGGAATTTAGAGGAGTGAGGAGGGTATGGATCTTCTTCCTGCTGTGTAAAGGACTTCTGGGTTTCCAGAAGAGAAGGTGCTAAAGTTTCACTCTTTAATTCACCAGATATAAGCAAGATTTACAAATGAGTGAACTGTGGCACCACTAAAAGTTTGGCAGAGAGTTCACTGAAGGATGTTTTAGGTAGTCAAAGGAAGAGCCTAACTCCAAGATACCTGAATTTATTTTTCATCCACACTCTGTGCTGGCCCTTAAGGCACATCCACCATTAAAGCCCTCAGGGAAGGTTCTCTACCCCACATCCTAGAAGCAGCGCTTAGTTTTTAAAAAACTGTTTAAAACTTCTTGGTGTGAATTTGGTACAAGTCCAACACTATCATGTGGTCAAGCACTTGGGTTGGAGTTTAAGGGCTGTGGATTAGATCCATGCAGGAAAATTTCCCTGACCTGAAATCCTATGAAAATGTGGGGTTTTCATTAATGAACAGCATTTTGTGTGAAAATTCCTGCTGGGATTTACTGTAGCTGTTGCATGAGTTCTTTTAAAAATAAATAATGTGATTGGACAGGTGCTCCTGCCCAAGAAATTGAATATTGAAAGGTATGAATATTAGAAAGGAAAAAAACCATCAATCTGAGCAATAGATACCCCAAATATTGTCAGATCAGCAGCACAGTTTTTGTCCTGGAGTGTGTGAAATGCCTCTGGAATCATAGATTTTGAAAGGATGGTCACTGCCACACATGCAGGAGACCTGTGTCTGGTTACTTGGCAGTCCCAAAAGAGCTGCTGCTAAATTAGGCATTGCCAAATGGAATTTAAATTTACACCATGGGAAACGACTGGAAATTTTATCTGCAGATGGATGTGGAAGGTCCCGTGGCAGCTACAGGAGATTACAAGGGCTAAAGCTGAATTTGAAACAATCCTGTCTTGTCTTCTCTTTGTGGGCTTGGGCCAGCTGCTGACCTTGACCTCTTCTTCTCCTGGCTCAGCAAAGTTCAGGAGCTGATAAAGAGACAGAATTAACCACAGCTCTGAAAATCTCCATTTCCAGTGTGGTGCTGGGAAGAGCATTGCTGTGCCCCTCCCCACGGTGCTGCTACAGCAGGGAGGCAGCTGGGGCTTTATCCCTGAATGCTGCTTTCCACATGAAGCAGCATCCCCGCAATCACATCCAAGCAGTCTGTGTGTGCTGGCAGTCCTGCTCTCGAGGTCCAGCCGGGACAAAGTCCGCACAGAGCCCAGCTCGTGTCTCAAGTCCTGCGTGTCCAGGCACGGGGGGACCCACGGACTCTGCTCACACACGGGGACGAGTGGTGAGAGTAGAACGTGGTTGTTCCCTCGCAGGCTGGTGTTTTAGCAAGAGAAAGCTGCCCAGAGCTGTCGGAGGAGGTGTGGCGCGCTCCTGCTGAGGTTTGGGTGGGAAAGGTGGAGCTCTTCCCAGCGAGGGAAGCGGGGATGGGCAGGGGGGACAAAAGTAGCACAGCAACGACATCTTGTGCTGCACGGCGACGGCTGCATGCGCCTGCCAGGAGAGCCGAGCGCTGCTCCTGGGAGGGCCTTTGTCCCCCTGCCCAGCTGTGGCAAAGCCCTTGTCCCCCTGGTGTTCCCACTGTGGACGGGGGATGGAGCCGACAGAGGAGCCTCGTCCGCAGGGCAAGGAGTCCGAGCGGGATTTTGGCAGCAGCAGATGGGGAGGGGAGTGAAAATGCTACGAAGGAAATGTCTGTGTATTGCACTCTCTTTTTCCATTTTTCTTGTACTGTGGCATTGCTGCAAAGCAATGGAATATCAACTGAGGGCTCTGTGGAAACCTGTGCCTCACCCACCTGCAGATATCAGGTATGCCAGCAACATTCAGTTCTCTTCTTGCAAGAAGCTTGTTAGTGCAAATATTCTGTCATATCTGAGGATCACTGTGGCTGAAGACCCATTTTGAGGATACAGACTGGCATTTCATCCCAAACAAGGGCAGTAGTACCCATCCCTCACCACTTTGACTGCACCAAAATTCCTCCAGACTTGCACCCTGGGACTCAAAATTCAAGGTTTCTAGTGGAGAGGGGCAGCAAAGTGTGAGAGCAGGTTGGGTTGGTGCCTCATCCCTGCCCAAGAGCAGCCTATGTGAGGTGCCAACCCAGCCCACCAAATGGACAGTTCATTCTGAGACCCCTCAGTTGCAACCCTCGTTGAATTGTGACCGTGTTTATACTGAATTCATGCCAAATCAGCCAGTTTTGGGACAATGGTGGATGAATTTCTTTTTGAAGCTTTGTCTTTGCCCACACTGGTGCCTCTTTGCAGAGCTTGCCAGAGGGAGGCCATGCTCCAAGATGTGTCAGATGTAAAAAAAAAAAAAACTTGGCATGAAATCCTGCAACATCCAACTGCTGTGCTGAAGGTAGCCACGAGCAGAAAGCAGCCCCTGCCCGGCCTGTGCTGTGTTATGTCTCTGGGCAGGATTTTTGGAGACTCCTGCAGCACGTAGCAGCAGAATGGCTGCCCAAAGTCAATGAGACTTTGTTCAGAACAGCCTCGGGTGCTTTTGAAAGGCTTGGCCTCTTGTGGGCCTCTTTAAAGACTTGTAAATTACAGTTAATTCCTGTGGCTTAGGTGTATTAGTTGATACAGCTGAGGATTACATTCCTGTCCTCCTTAGGATCCCAACTAGACAGCCTGGCTTGAAGGGTTGACAGGGTTCAGGAGCAGCAGCTCCTGCCTTTAACTTCAGTGTTCCATTCCCCAGCCTGAAGGGACAGGTCTGCCCGCTGCAGCTGGGACAGTGCTCCTCCTGCACTGCACAAGAACTGAAATTAACCCAACATAACTGATTGGGGGACAAAATAGAGTCCATTGAGATGTGTTCATCATCCTCCAGGTCACCTCCAGCTGAGGAATGGGGCTAATGGGAGGGCATATGCAGGGAAAAAAAAGAGCAGCTGTGGTTTTATGTGGTTTGTGATGCCAGTTTCTCTCTTTCCTGTGGAAGTGGAGGTGCCCGTTTCACCCAAGCTGAAAGGAAAGCCAGGATTGTACCCAGGCCACCTGCCCACAGAGCCACCATGCCATTACATGGCTGTGAGGGTTTTCTCACTGACTTTGATTTGGTGTTTTTTTTTTAGGGAATATTGGTCCTTTCCATGTTGTTTATAGATCATCAGGAAGAAGCACCCTCCCCCCAGTGAGTTAAAAAACCTGACAAGTGCCTGTCTGACTTGTTATTCATTTTGGAGCAACTTCTGGAATTGGCTGTGGGTATTGAACCAGCTGCAAGGTTTAATCTGCTCCGTTGCTGGGTTTTCCAAATTATTCTGATCAGAAGGAGCTTGTTGCCTCCTGTAGTCAAGGCTGTTGGCTTCAGGGGCAGATTAAATAATCTTGGCCTATAGGTCAGGCAGGTAAAACGCAGTCTACAGGAAACAGTAGAGGACTCTAGAATATGGAAGGTGTGTGATAAAAGGATTTTCAGAAAAGTCACTGGTTTGTCCAAAAACCAGTGTCACAGCTCAAAGAACTGTAGACAATGGATGCTATTTTCATCTAGCTGCTTGTGCAGCACCTTGCCTGTGGAGCCATGAGATTCCATGATTTTTGTTTTGGTGTTGGGCTTTGGTGCTGGACTCCATCAAAAAGGAGGCACAGTTGTGCCTGTCCTCTGGATCTGATGGGAATATTCATCTCCCAGAGACCATTTTCAGTGTTGTGACAGCACATCTCAATTCTGCTGAGATCTCACAGAAAAGAAAAAAAAACTCAGAAGAACCTTGTCTGCCTCAATGTCTTCTCAGGCAGGTTCAAAATGGAGACCAGGGTTGTCCTCTTTTTGTGTAGTGCAATAAAAATTATATTCAGAAATATATCCAGGTGGTTTGCTGCTCTGAATCTTCCTCTGCTGGACTGGAAAAAGGCCTGTATAATTTAATTTGCAGTGTCTTGGGGAGCTCAGAGTAGAGGGTGCTGAGCAGAAGATAAGGGGCTCCTGTCTATGTGCTGGGCTGTAGACCAGCAGCCCTGAAGGTGACACTGTGTAATGGAGCTGTAAGTCAGTGCTGCCATCAGATCCTGGTTTGGAAACTCTTTTGGAGGCTGCCTGACCACTGCCTTGGCCAAAGCAGAGGGAGACCAATGGCCATGGCTGCTCCCTCTTTAGTTTTCACTGAGGATGTTTGAGAAGCTGTGGCTGCTCCATCCCTGGAACTATCCAAGGCCAGGTTGGATGGGGCTTGGGGCAACCTGGGCTCATGGAAGGTGTCCCTGTCCATGGCAGGGAGTGGAGCTGAGTGGGTTTTAAGGTCCCTTCCCACCCAAACCATTCTGGGATTTTTTTGCTCACCCCAGACAGTGGGTTGGGTGAAATCATACTGGGGATGCAGCGTGTCAGAGGTTAGCTGTGTCAACTTCTCTTTCTGGATCTCTGCACACAGACAGCCTGGCTGCTGGTGAGCCAGGGAACAGTGACTGAGAGTAGAAATAGCTTTGCACCAAGAAGAAGCCAATACTGTCTTCACTCTGCCCACACTGAAGACTAAAACCTTTCCACTGAAACTGGGAAGGATGGTTGGATTGCTCTTAGTCATCTTCAATGCCTGTGTGGATGGGGGCAAGGATGGGTGACAGGTGTGATTCTTTCCTTTTCTTCTTTTTAATTATTTTTCTTTTTCCCTTGCACCTGCAGATTGAAGTGTCTGCAGTGTTGTTGCTCACAGCAGCTCAAGGGCCACCTCAGAACAGTGCTGGGTGGTCCACAAGTGCTCAACTTGCTCTTGGGGCAGCAGGGAAATAAATGAAGGAAGGCAGGAGAGCAAGAAGTAAAGCTGTGAGTGCACAGATTGTTGTGGAACAAAAGGGGGCTTGGCTGACCCTGGCATGCTTGTTGAGGAGATGCCTATATGGGTGCAGTGTAAAACAAAAATTGCCAAGTGAAGTACTTGTGAGCTGTTTTAAAGTGGTGGTGGCATTGTTCATCTTACAATATAACTGAAGTGTGAACCCCCTTGAGTATTTTTAATCCCTTAAAGTCGCTCTTTAGGTGCTGGGTATGCTGCTAATCGATGCACAAAATGATGTTGACATATAATACATCAGCTAATATCAAAGAGAGGTTGTCTGTTGAGTACAGCATTTGTGCCACAGCTGCTGGTATGATTTCTGTGAACAAGGAGAAGTCTTGTGTCTGCATGAAACCTCTCTGTCATTCTCTGGGCAGACGTGAGCTCCGTGGCTGATCTCTGTCCCATCCCGTGGTTCCTCCAGGCCTTGTGAGGGGATCTTGGCAGAAGGAACACTCCCCAGAGTAAATCCCCAGGGAGGGACCAGCTCCTGGTACAGAGTTTCCAACACTTTCAGCAGCACATTTAAGCAGAGGAGAGGAGACTTCAGTCATTTTGCTGCTCGTGGAACCCACTACTGAAACTGCCCGGGAGGACAAGCCCTCTCACAGCTCTCTGTGCTGACTGCCATCTATAAAAAGATCTTGACAGTCTCTCCTGTGAAAAGCTCTCACACCTCCCCTCTGCAGCATGCCTTTGATGCTTGAGCAGGAGGGTAGTCCTCAGGCTCCTGAAGTGCCTTTCCTTTGTCTTCCACACTGCTCTGTTCCTGTCCACCCACGTGTGGCTCTGTGAAGGTGGCAGGGGGGACCCCCTGGAAGTGTTGGAGCCCTCACTCTCAGGGAGCAGGAACAAGGAGGTGCTTGAGAGGTCCTTTTTTTGCTTGGATGCTACAGGTTAGTCAGTTGTGGTGACTATAATCTGTAGATCCTCAGATTTCTAGGAAAAGGAAGAAGATACTTAGCACTAGAACTAAGCTTGGGTCAGATCCTCCATCCTTCCCCAGGCAGGAGTTCACTCCCTTCTCTTCTCCCCAGCTCCTGCTTCATATTTGACTGATATAAAGGAAAAATCATCCATTAGTGTAATGGGATCACAGAAACCCAATGAGGCATGAAATTATTTTCCTTCTTTCCCAGATAAATCCCTTGCTGTAAATTAAACAGTTTACCCATTTAACTACAGGTGGATCAATGTCTGTGTCAGTCTGCTGTTAATAAGGAAGGAGATTATCCAGGACAAACTTGGAGACCTCTTGGGTCTCTCTTGCTAATGATGAAGGAATTTTCTTCACAAGTTGTGTTACCACCAAGATCCTGGGGAAGCTGGGAAAGGAGCACAGTGTCAGTAGCTCTCAGGGTGGGGGATCTGCACGGAGTGATATCCCCACACTTTGGGTTCTCCATGCACAAAAAGAAGCTTCCATTCCAAAGAAACTTGAGGTTAGCACAGGATCGAGTTGTCCATGCTGGTAGACCTTGGAGCAGGTGGAAAGACAGCTATCCTGAGCCAACAGGAGCAACCTCTGTGCCCTCTGGACAGGGTATTCTTTCAGGGGCTGTGCTGAGCAGCCTGGCACAGGGAGCTTTGTATTTGTGAACCTCCCCAGCAAAATCTGAAATTGCATCCACGCTATAGCAATCAAGTATAGCTAAGCCAACTGAAAGACAGGACTCATCTGGATTTTCACTGAATTGTCTTTCCAAAATGATTTTGAAATACTGTTTGTTTCACACTGTGGATACAAATTATTTTTCAAAGGGCTTGAAGCCTGGTGAGAGTTTTATTTCCATGCTTTATCCCCTGAGAAGGCTTGATTGTGTGATAGGAGGAGTAAGTAATGGGAAACTTAATAGTAAGAAGAAAAAGAGTTGAGCTGCTCAGACTGCTGAGTGCAGGAGTCACTGAAGGTTGGATGGGGTTTGGAGGAACCTGGTCTAGAGGAAAGTGTCCCTGCCCATGGCAGGGGGTTGGAACAAGATGATCTTTAAGGTCACTTCCAACCCAAATAATTCTGTGACTCTATAAAAGCCATTTTGAGTCACAACAGGCCAGGAGAGGTCTGGGTACAGGAATAAAACATGAACCTGTTACTTCCGTCACCCTGCTGCTTGCATCTTCTTTGTTAGGACCCTGTTAATATCTGACCAGTTAGAATCACAGGTAAAAAAAAAAATATTAGTTTGGGCTGGAAGGGACCTCGAATATCATTTTGTTCCACCCCTCTGCCATGGGCATGAACACTTTCCACAAGATCAAATTGCTCCAAGCCTTGATCAGCCTAGGCTAGACACTTTCAGGGATGTGACATCCACAACTTCCCTGGGCAGCCTGTGCCTCACTGCCCTCATAGTAAACAATTTTTCCCTTATATCTAATTTCAACCTACTCTTTTTTCAATTTGAACCCATTGCCCCTTGTCCTGGCACTGCAGGCTCTTGTAGATAGTCTTGCCCCATTTTTCTTGCAAGTTCCCTTCAGGGACTGGAAGGCCACAATTAGGTCACCCCTGTACTGCCCTGTCCTGCTCGCTAGGCTCAGGGCAAGGTGGTTGGATTTGCTCTGGGCAGTGTCAGGAGAAACAACAAAATTCTGAGTATTCAGGAGTATCATGCTCACAAGAAACAGGATGCCAAAATCACAGCCTTCTCAGGGGTCACCCACTCCCTCTCTGCTGAGGCAACATCTGTCAGAACAAACATCCACCAGGGATGGGTCCAAAGAAGGCTCCTCACCCTCCACAGCCACCTGGTTTTTCTCATCATCAATCTCCTTGATCTAAGCTTAAACCTCTGGATACTTCCACCATTCATGAGCATCTTGAAGAAATGTCAATAGAAGTGATTTCTATATTGCCTCCTCTTCCTCTGCTCTGATCTTCCACTCTCTTCTCCTGGGTCCTGTTTTCTGGACATGTGCTCTTGCCTGTGCTCTTCTGCAGTCCATACCTTTGCCTTAAAGTCAATGCAGCACTTATCCAAGGACTGTTTCATTTCTTAATGATGACAGTTAAGCTGCAGTAATCCTGCAAGGGTTTCTTCTACCTCATATCAAAGGCAAATTGTTCAAATTTTGATCCTATTGTTAGAACCAGCCTCCTTTTCGACAAAAGCTGCAGTCAGCATGAGAGATTTAAGTTAAGCAGCACTTTTCCTATTACCTAACACATTTTAACTTTGGACTGGGAGTAGAATTAGTTCTGCAGTTATCACTAAAATAATGTAATCTTTCTGCATAAGTTAGCAAAAAAAACCTTATTAGTGCTCTAAAAACTGCCTGAGTGCTTATAACTCATGGTCATGGTTGGCAAGGCTCAGATGCAGCTCTGTAACAAACTATAGGGAAAACCCTGCCCCACTGCCTCTGACTGCTTTAAGATCATTCCCCTCATCTCGAATTTCATTTGATCTAAATATAGCTCGCTGGCAAATGACAATTCATAGCTCCCAGATCCACGCTGGATCTGGGAGACATCCCCAATCATTCGGATAATATCCGGCTGTCCGGACGCCCACAGCCACTGGCCCCTGGAGACAAACTCCGGCCCTTTTCCCTGGGAAAGAAAAGTGGCCAGCCCAGGTTCCTGATGTCAGTTTGTAGGGTTCCCTTGGCACTGTCAGGGCAGCACAGGTTTGATGTGGGGACAGCTTGGGTCTTTGGGACATCCTTGATCGTTTGGATTTGTTGGGGGCTGCTGGCCCCTCAGGGCCGCCGGCCCTCGCAGACAAATTTTGGCCCTTTTCCCTGGGAAATAAAAGTGGCCAGCCCAGGTTCCTGATGTCAGTTTGTAGGGTTCCATTGGGACTATCAGAGTAGCATATGTTTGAGGTCAGGGCATGTTACATCTGGGACATATCCTCTATTCTTTGGATTTTTGGGGGCGGCCGGCAACCAATGGTCACAGGCCCCTGGAGACAAATTTTGGCCCTTTTCCCTGGGAAAGAAAAGTGGCCAGCCCAGGTTCCTGATGTCAGTTTGTAGGGTTCCCTTGGCACTGTCCGAACAGCACAGGTTTGAGGTCAGGGCAGCTTGGGTCTTTGAGACATCCTTGATCGTTTGGATTTGTTGGGAGCGGCCGGCCACTCAGTGCCACAGGCCCCTGGAGACAAATTTTGGCTCTTTTCCCTGGGAAAGAAAAGTGGCCAGCCCAGGTTCCTGATGTCAGTTTGTAGGGTTCCATTGCGACTGTCAGGGCAGCACATGTTTGAGGTCAGGGCATCTTGCGTCTGGGACATATCCTCTATTCTTAGGATTTTTGGGGGCGGCCGGCAACCAGTGGTCACAGGCCCCTGGAGACAAATTTTGGCCCTTTTCCCTGGGAAAGAAAAGTGGCCAGCCCAGGTTCCTGATGTCAGTTTGTAGGGTTCCATTGGGACTGTCCAGGTAGCACATATTTGAGGTCAGGGCATGTTGCGTCTGGGACATATCCTCGATTGTTTGGATTTTTTGGGGGCGGCCAGCAACCAATGGTCACAGGCCCCTGGAGACAAATTTTGGCCCTTTTCCCTGGGAAAGAAAAGTGGCCAGCCCAGGTTCCTGATGTCAGTTTGTAGGGTTCCATTGGCACTGTCAGGGCAGCACAGGTTTGATGTGGGGGCACGTTGGATCTGGGAGACATCCCCGATCGTTCGGATTTTTTGGAGGTGTCCGGACGCTCACAGCCACGGGCCCCTGGGGACAAATTTTGGCCCTTTTCCCTGGGAAAGAAAAGTGGCCAGCCCAGGATCCTGATGTCAGTTTATAGGGTTCCATTGGCACTCTCAGGGCAGCACAGGTTTGATGTGGGGGCACGTTAGATCTGGGAGACATCCCCGATCGTTCGGATTTTTTGGAGGTGTCCGGACGCTCACAGCCACGGGCCCCTGGGGACAAATTTTGGCCCTTTTCCCTGGGAAAGAAAAGTGGCCAGCCCAGTTTCCTGATGTCAGTTTGTAGGGTTCCATTGGCACTGTCAGGGCAGCACAGGTTTGAGGTCATGGCAGCTTGGGTCTTTGTGACATCCTTGATCGTTTGGATTTGTTGGGCGCGGCCGGCCCCTCAGGGCCACAGGCCCTGGCAGACAAAGACCGGTGCTTTTCCCTGGGAAAGAAAAGTGGCCAGCCCAGGTTCCTGATGTCAGTTTGTAGGGTTCCCTTGGCACTGTCAGAACAGCACAGATTTGAGGTCAGGGCATGTTGCATCTGGGACATATCCTCGATTGTTTGGATTTTTGGGGGCGGCTGGCCACCAAAGGTCACTGGCCCCTGGAGACAAAGACCGGCCCTTTTCCCTGGGAATGAAAAGTGGCCAGCCCAGGTTCCTGATGTCAGTTTGTAGGGTTCCCTTGGCACTGTCAGAACAGCACAGGTTTGAGGTCAGGGCAGCTTGGGTCTTTGTGACATCCTTGATCGTTTGGATTTGTTGGGCGCGGCCGGCCCCTCAGGGCCACAGGCCCTGGCAGACAAAGACCGGCCCTTTTCCCTGGGAAAGAAAAGTGGCCAGCCCAGGTTCCTTATGACAGTTTGTAGGGTTCCATTGGGACTGTCAGGGCAGCACATGTTTGATGTGGGGGTACGTTGGATCTGGGAGACATCCCCGATCGTTTGGAATTTTTGGCTGCGGCCGGCCACTCTGGGTCACAGGCCCCTGGAGACAAAGACCGGTGCTTTTCCCTGGGAAAGAAAAGTGGCCAGCCCAGGTTCCTGATGTCAGTTTGTAGGGTTCCCTTGGCACTGTCAGAACAGCACAGGTTTGAGGTCAGGGCAGCTTGGGTCTTTGTGACATCCTTGATCGTTCAGGTTTTTGGGTGCGCCTGGCCACTCAGGGCCACAGGTCCCGGCAGACAAAGACCGGCCCTTTTCCCTGGGAAAGAAAAGTGGCCAGCCCAGGTTCCTGATGTCAGTTTGTAGGGTTCCCTTGGGACTGTCAGGGCAGCACAGATTTGAGGTGGGGGCAGCTTGGGTCTGGGACGCATCGTCGATCGTTTGGACATATTGGAGTTGTCCGGCCACTCAGTGCCACAGGCCCCTGGAGACAAATTTTGGCTCTTTTCCCTGGGAAAGAAAAGTGGCCAGCCCAGTTTCCTGATGTCAGTTTGTAGGGTTCCATTGCGACTGTCCGGGTAGCACATGTTTGAGGTCAGGGCATCTTGCGTCTGGGACATATCCTCTATTCTTTGGATTTTTGGGGGCGGCCGGCAACCAATGGTCACAGGCCCCTGGAGACAAATTTTGGCCCTTTTCCCTGGGAAAGAAAAGTGGCCAGCCCAGGTTCCTGATGTCAGTTTGTAGGGTTCCCTTGGCACTGTCAGAACAGCACAGGTTTGAGGTTAGGGCAGCTTGGGTCTTTGAGACATCCTTGATCGTTTGGATTTGTTGGGAGCGGCCGGCCACTCAGGGCCACAGACCCCCGGAGACAAATTTTGGCTCTTTTCCCTGGGAATGAAAAGTGGCCAGCCCAGGTTCCTGATGTCAGTTTGTAGGGTTCCCTTGGGACTGTCAGGGCAGCACAGGTTTGATGTCAGGGCAGCTCAGGTCTTTGTGACATCCTTGATCGTTTGGAATTTTTGGGTGCGGCCGGCCACTCAGTGCCACAGGCCCCTGGCGACAAATTTTGGCCCTTTTCCCTGGGAAAGAAAAGTGGCCAGCCCAGTTTCCTGATGTCAGTTTGTAGGGTTCCATTGCGACTGTCCGGGTAGCACATGTTTGAGGTCAGGGCATCTTGCGTCTGGGACATATCCTCTATTCTTTGGATTTTTGGGGGCGGCCGGCAACCAATGGTCACAGGCCCCTGGAGACAAATTTTGGCCCTTTTCCCTGGGAAAGAAAAGTGGCCAGCCCAGGTTCCTGATGTCAGTTTGTAGGGTTCCCTTGGCACTGTCAGAACAGCACAGATTTGAGGTCAGGGCATGTTGCATCTGGGACATATCCTCGATTGTTTGGATTTTTGGGGGCGGCTGGCCACCAAAGGTCACTGGCCCCTGGAGACAAAGACCGGCCCTTTTCCCTGAGAAAGAAAAGTGGCCAGCCCAGGTTCCTGATGTCAGTTTGTAGGGTTCCCTTGGCACTGTCAGAACAGCACAGGTTTGAGGTCAGGGCAGCTTGGGTCTTTGTGACATCCTTGATCGTTTGGATTTGGTGGGTGCGGCCGGCCACTCAGGGCCACAGGCCCTGGAGACAAAGACCGGCCTTTTCCCTGGGAAAGAAAAGTGGCCAGCCCAGGTTCCTTATGTCAGTTTGTAGGGTTCCCTTGGGACTGTCAGGGCAGCACATGTTTGAGGTGGGGGTACGTTGGATCTGGGAGACATTCCCGATCGTTTGGAATTTTGGAGCTGTCCGGCCACTCAGGGACACAGGCCCCTGGAGACAAAGACCGGTGCTTTTCCCTGGGAAAGAAAAGTGGCCAGCCCAGGTTCCTGATGTCAGTTTGTAGGGTTCCCTTGGCACTGTCAGAACAGCACAGGTTTGAGGTCAGGGCAGCTTGGGTCTTTGAGACATCCTTGATCGTTTGGATTTGTTG